>NW_025336059.1:435782-479796 GCF_004798865.1 Varanus komodoensis
CCCCCCCCCCCCCCCCCCCCGGCGGTGGGCGGCTTCCGTGCAGCCTTCCCACACGCTGGAGGGCGGCCGCCTCCCCTCAAGGGGCAGGGTCCCCAGGGGCGGCTGGGAGAGGAGCTCTGGGACTCCCTCGCCGCCCGGCCGCTTCTCATCCTCTGCTCGGCCCATGCACAGAAATCAGTCCAGGAAGAGCCGCGGGACTCAACCCTCGCCAGTCGACGGCCCCCCGCCGTCGTGGAGACCCTCGCCCGGGAGCGGCTCGCTCGATGCCTGCGCGCCCCCTGGGCCGGGGGACGCCGAGCCCAGGTGTCACAATGCGGCCGTCTGGGCGCTTCCGGTTCCCCAGCCCCACTGACCCTCCAGAGGAGCCCCCCTGGCCGCCCCCCGTGACCTGCAGCACCCCGGCCCCCCGCCGGCGGGGAGCGGCTTCCCCCCGCACCCGGAAGCCCCCGCGGGAGCAGGCGGCACTGACGTGTTGAGGACGTAGAGCACTGTGTGGACGATGTACGGGATGAGGTGGACGTTGCTCTCCCGCCCGCCGCCGCCCGTGTCCACGCTGAAGGACTGCTCCATGGCGAAGCGCAGGAAGAGCAGCTTGGTGTCGTGCGTGTTCAGCTGGTAGGTGGGCTCCCGCTGCCCCGTGCACTCCTGGAGGTAGGTGTTGTGCCTGCGAGGGAGCCACCGGCCGTCAGGGCCCCCGCCCCCCCCCCGGGGCCCCCCCCCCCGCTGCCAAGGCGTCCGCGAAGGGACGCTGCGCCTGCCCGTTTGGGGGCGGGCGGCGCGGTCAGAGGGGCTACGGGGGCGTCTCTCCACTCCCCACAGTGCAGGGGGCGGGGCTTGCCCGCCCCCACACCCCCGGGGGGCGCCTGACTCACCTGGCCAGGCAGGTGGCGAAGGCCGACTCCGGGACGTGGGGCCCCCACACGGGCAGGAGGCCGTTGCACTTGGTGTTGGCATTCTGCAGGGCCGCGCTCTCCCACTCCTCGCGTCCACGCGCCAGCCTGCGGGGCGGGGAGGGGGCAATGCCACGCCTGCCCAGACGGCCCCCCCGTGCCCCCCCGGCTCCGTTCCCTCCTCGCGCAACCGAGGGGCCCACGGGCTGCAGAGGGGCCGCGGGCCCGGGCCCCGCAGCCTCCTCCGCCCCGACGGGCTCGCGCTCGGCTCGGCCAGACGGCCCTCCCCGCCCCACGGGCGGCTGCTGGCCTGTGCGCGACGCCCGGGGGGCCAAGCTTACCGCACGGCCGCCAGGTGGCAGTCGTAGTGGACGATGTTGAAGTGGGAGACGGTGCTGTAGCCCTGCTGCTTGCGCGCCTTGCTCTCGAACTCCTCCAAGGCCACCCGCTTGGTGAAGGTGTAGATGCCCAGGACCTTGGCCGGCTGCGCGAGGAAGAGGAGGAGGAGGAGGGAAAGCAGGCTGGGACGAGGCCGGCGGCTCCTCCGGCCAAGGGACCAGGCTCGTCCCCCGGCCTCAAAGCCTCGGCTGCCCCACTGGGCCCCTCGCTCAGAGAGCAGACGAGCGGCCTCCCCACAGGAGCGGAACTGGCAGAGCCAAGGCCCGTGGCCCCGGGGCGATCGGCAGCCGAGCGGCTACTGCAGGCCCCCCGAGTGCCCGGGAGCCCAGCCGGGTGGCCCTGCAGGAGGGCAACGCGGGCAGCGGGGTGGGGGGTTCCACAGCCCCGGGTGCCCCGGGTGCCGGCGCCTGCATTTCCCTCGGCCCTCCCGGCGCTTGGGGGGGCCGCCGAGACCCGTGCCAGAGAGCCGTCCCCTGGGCTCGCTCCCCGCAGGCTCACCTGGAACTTATAGCCCTCGCGGCAGATGCAGCAGGTCAGGCCGGGCTCCTCGATCAGCTCCTCCATCTGCTTCAGCAGCGCCGTCTTGGTCACCACCTGGCCCTTCTCGTTGGTCTGCGGAGCGAGCGGAGACGGGCAGTGAGGGGGGCGGGAGAGACGGGGGAGCCCGGGACGCCGGTGAGCGTCCGGCGCCACAAGGGCCGCCCCGGCCTGGGGCTGCAGGCACGGCCACGGGTGGGGCGCTGCTCGAGACCCCGCGCCCCTCCGCGGGGAGGACGGAGCCCCCGGCTCTCAGGTACCGTCATGCCCAGGGTGCCCAGGGCCTTCTGGCGCATAGCCATGGCCATGCGCTTCTTCTCCGCCCGCGTCTCCCGCCGAGCCGCGTCGATCTTCTTGTTGACGTCTGGGTGCTCTCGCAGCGCCTCCAGCAGGTTCTCGGCCAGCGTGCCGATCCCTTCGTCGCTGGAGACTTGCTCCAGCTTGTGCAGGTTGGAGATCGAGTCGTTGCCGATCAGGACCTGATGTGGGGCGGGGTGGGGGGAGCACAGGACAGGCGTGGCTCGAGGGGGGCGGCTGCCACCCCTGGAAGCGAGTGGGGGTGGGGGGAGGGACGGGAGGGAGGTCCCCCTTACCTGCGTGCCGGGGTGCTGCGTGGCCAGGCCTCGGAGCAGCCGGAGGATGAAGGGCAAGGCCGGGCGGGACAGGAACTTCTTCCAGACATCGGCGTCCAGGCTGTGGGGAGCAAGGGGGGGAAGCAGAGTGGGCGGCCACTTTGAGAGCCATCGCCAGCGGGAGGCCCCCCGTCCGGAGGGAGCCCCTTCTCCGCGCTCGGCCTCTTGCCTCTAGTCCAGGCAAGTCCAGGCCCCAAACTCCGGCTCCCCAGCACTGCAAGAGTCGCCCTCCTTCAACGCGCTCTGTGACCCTGGCACTTCCGCTCTTTTATCTACACCGCCCCGCAACTTACTCACGAGGGCAGCACAGAGATATTGTATCCACCAAATTAATCCCATGAAATAATCAGGACATCCTCCCAAAAGGAATGAGCCACCCCTTTCTTGGCGGGGGGGGGGGGGCTGCCCCAAAGCAGACCCTTGCGGGGAACATCCCGCCCAGCGCCTGAGCCGAGAAAGAGCCACGCTGGGGCGCGGGGAGAGGTGCTTCCGTCGCTGGCCCCGCTGCCCTGCTGCCCGCCCGCTGCGGCCCTCACTTCTTGGCGCTGGGGATGTGCTTCCGCATGTAGTCCAGGGCACTCTGCGTGATGCCGCGCTGCAGGATGAGGTCCTTCAGCAGGTGCCCGTTGCTGTTGTTCTTGATGCCGGCCGCGATTTTGCAGAAGCAGTCCAGGAAGACCTTGTCGTCCCCGCTGTGCTCCTCGTCGTACCTGGCCGGGGCGGGGGGACACAAGGGGGGGCCTCAGGCGGGGCCCAGAGGCTGCGCTCTCCGCCCCGCAGGGCCTCGGCCGTGGCGCCCCCCCCACTGCGCGGCCGCGTGGGCCTACTTGTCGAAGCTGCAGAAGGGCTTGAAGCGGTCCACCAGGATCTGCATCTTCTCCGTCTCACCGAAGGACAGGTAGGGGATGATGCGCAGCAGGCCCTGCAGGACGCTGGGGTTGGAGCGCACGAAGGCGCTGTTGATCTGCTCCAGCAGCATCACGAGCTGGTCCTTGTCGCCCGTCAGGAGGAGGTTGCCCTGCGGCGCGAGGGACAGGGCTGAACCGGCCTGTCCGACCCCCTGCGGGCCGGTGCCTTCCCCCGCCTGACCGCTGCCCTGCATCGCCCCACGCACCTTTGGGGCACCCGCTGCCCTCCCCCTTCCTTCCCGCTGCTTGGCGCCTGCCCAAGACCCCCGAAGCACCCGACTTCCCCCCGGAAGCGGCTTGCTGGCATGGGCAAGGGGCCCCTCGCGGTCCCTCCCGGGAGGAAACTGCCGCCCCGTCCGGGTGACGGAGGTCTGACTTCCTGCGCCTGCCGTGAAAGACCCCTGGGGGTCAGCGCCGCCTCGACCCCGGCCGGCCTCGAAGGAGAGGCGCGCCTCAGCTCTGAGGGATCCCCCACGGAATGGCGGGAGGCGGACACGGGAAGGAGGGCGCCAGCCCCCGCGAAGGGCGCTCCAATCCTTCATTTATGTGCACGTCCCACCCCTTTCCCAGAAGGAACCCCACGCGGCTGCCAGAGCCCTCCTCTCCCATCACCCTCCCAACAGCCCTGTGAGGGAGGCCGGGCTCAGTGTCAGTGGCTGGCCGTCAGTCACCCCGTGAGTGGGCACCCGAACCCGGCTCCCAGCCCTCCAGCGCTCGCCCGGCTAAGCCCGCAGGGCTAGCTCTCGCCCCGCTGGAACCTCCGGGACGGGTCTCTGCCAGCAAGAAGCATACACAACGAAAACCACCAACTGGGCACGGAGATGGGGAAAGGGGGGCACGGGACAAGGCAGAAGGGGGCTGGCCCTGCCCCAGGAGGAAGGATCCACCCTGAGGAGCACCCACTCGCGTGGGAACCGCTCCCTGCTCCCCGTGAGGCCCGGTCCCGGCCAGGAAGCGCCCCCCCGTCCCATCCCGGGCAGGTACCTTGTCCTCGCTCAGCGGCTCCGCGTTGGACTCGTCCAGGATGATCTCCATGATGCTCAGCACGTGCTCCGCCACCGCCGCCCCACCGCTGTCCTTGCTCTCCTGCTCGGCCACCAGCGCCTGGGGGGGGGGGGGAGGTTGGGGCTGCAGCCATCACCACCGCTGGTGCCCCCCTGCTGGACCAGCCAGGCGCGGGGACAAGCTGGGGCATGTGCCCAGAGCGCTTCCGCGCCAGGAGCGGAGCTGCGAGCCCAGGAGAGCCTCGGCGGGCCGCAGCTCCCGGACCGGGGGGCCGGGGGGGCATCCGTACCAGGTTCAGCGTGCCCAGCATGACGTTGAGGGTGTTCATCTCCAGCTTGACCAGCTGCTGCCGGTTGACCTTCACCTTCACGCAGTAGCTGAACAGCTTCAGCAGCACCTGCGGGTGGGGGCAGAGGGCCGGCGTGGGCGGGAGGCTTTCCGCTGCCCCGGGGCAGGCTCCAGAGGCCGGACGGCAGGTGCGGGGAGGGGGCGGCCCCCCGGCTGCTCGGCGCAGAGGCCGTGCGCCCCTGCGGGGAATTTGGGCCCCGGAGGGGCTGCTTTCGGAGCCCCTGGCCGGCCACTGTCCCGCACAGCCAGCGGACGCTACAACGGCCCCCCTCAAGGCCCAGCCTTAGCCCCCACTTGCGGGCGGCAAGCCGGCCGGCCGGCCGGAGCATCGCGCGCAAGCTGGGCTCGCTCTGCCACCCACTGGCCGAGGGGGGGCACTGCACGCCATTCCCCGTCAGGCCGGCCCGCGTCCCCGACGGGCGCCCTCGCGCGGGGGAGAGCTGCGGCGGGTGGACTCACCGTGAGGAGGTGCCGGCCCTGCTTGAAGTCCCGGATGCCCGTCAGGCGGCTCAGCATGCAGCCCAGCCCGCCGCACTGGGCCATCACACCCGCCATCTTGTACACCTCCTCCTCATCCTCCTCCTCGTCTGCGGGGGAGCGAGAGGCGCGTCAGCCACGTGCAGGGAAGCCGCCCCGGCCAGCCGCTCGGCCCCCGGGGTGCGTCCTCTTTCGGGGGGACACTGCGGACAAGGGTGGGGCACCAGGCACAGGGGTGCGGGGGCAGCCCGCCTTGGTTTCAAGCTCTTCTCGCCCCTGGCTGAATCCAGGGGAGGCTTCCCAACCCTTCTGAACGGGCGAGAGAGTGCGCAGAAGCCAGGAAGCCGTGGGGAAGGCGGCGGGTCAGGGAGGGGCTTGGGAGACCCCCTGCCTCGATCTGGCGGGTCAGGGCAGGCGATTCCCCCCAAGGGTCCTGTGGGGGGTCTTGCTCCTGCTCCCGGGGAGGAGGCTGCTGCCTGAAGGCATGCGGACGCACCCACCGGCTTGCTGCCATTTGACTCCCACAGCCCCCCTTCCGCTGACCGGCACCTGGGACCACCCCCCCGGATGCCCGGTCATTTAGCACTGGCCAGACGCTCCGGCCGCAAAGGACTCTCCCACAACGGCCCGAGGCGCTCAATGGAAGGAGGGAGCCGGCCCAGGTGGATGCTCCACAGACCCCGGGAGGGAAGCGGGCCTCATACCTGTGGTCGAGTCCAGCGACTCGATGAACTCTTCCGTCGCGTCTCCCAGCAGGCCCCGCATCCGGTAGATGATCCGCATCGGCTCTCCCTGGAGAAGGCAGAGGCGGCAGGGAATAACGGAAGAAAGCTCCGCGGCTGCGGGCGTGCCGGGACCGCAGGCCTCCCTTGCGGGGTGGCCGCCAGGCGGATGCCTCCGGATAATTTCGCCTTCTTGGGCACTGCTCCAGCTCCTGCCTCGAGCCCGCAGCTCGGTGCGGCCTGGCTTGCACGTCGCGCGAACCCCGGTTTGTTTGACCCACCGTCACGCGCCCTACCCAGGACTCCCCCCGCAGCGGTTCATGCAAGCTCTGCGTGTCCCCTCGGTGCCTGGGGGTCGGTTTTCCCTCCCTCCCCGCAGCCGAACCCCGAGGCGCTAGCCCACTAAACCCGGGCCTGTTTCTTGCCCTTCTGACCAAAAATCACGGGGGCAGATGAATGCTTTGCAGCCGAAATAAACACACAGAATAGGGAGTTGAGAGAGCTAAACTGGCACTTACAAAAAGAGAAAGACAACACAAATCTCTCACTGACGGGAAGCAGCCGGGGAGGAGGGGACGGAGTGAAGGCGAGAGTGACAGTTTAATAAGCTTTTAAGTAAAACAGGGTATTAGGAAAGTGGCTAAGCAGAGCAGGGACTTGTTACAACTTTCCCTGTGGGGAGGGAGAGTGTTTCGGGCCAGAAGCCCCGGCTGTTTGTTTCCCTGCCTCCCTCTCCATCCCCGAACTTTCCGTTTTAATACCCTTTAAGTCTGAATACAGAGCAGAGAAGAATGGCGGGTGGGGGGAAATCCCGGCTTTGCGCGGAGGAGACCTCATTCCCCTTATTGGGGGAGAGCGCGGGAGCGCAGAGGCCTGTCAGGAAGGCTGCCGCTAAGCCTAATGTGGAATAAGCGGCGCTTAATGTCAGAGAAGATTCCGAGAGCGCCGGGAAAGCCCTCCGGGGAGGATCGGCTCAAAGGCCGCGTTCGAGACCCGCAATTAGCACCGCGGGGGACGCTGGTAAAATGGCAGACGAACAAAGCGAAAGCGGCTGAAAGCCAGACAAGGGGAACAAATACCGCCCCGAGGTGAGCTCCTTGTGAGCCTGTCTATTTGGCTGGGGAGCGCGGGGGGGGTCCGGGGGGAGGCAGATGAAAGCTGGCCCGGTGACGGCAAGGCTGACAGGCTCCCCGGCCTCTCGGGGGGCAGCGCAGCACCCGGGGAGCGGCGCCGGCGTGCAACAGGCGGCCGGCGCGCACGGCCCCGACCTCGCCGGGCGCCCCTTGGCCAAGCTCCCAGGCCCGGGGGCGGCTTCGGAGCAGCCGTGCCACCCCGGGCACTGGGGGCAGGCAGGAGGGGGGCTGCAGCGCGCCCCCGTGCGCCAGAAAAGCTCCTGCCCGCGTCTGCGCATGGCAGCCCCCTGGCGTGTGGGCCGGGAGGCCGCGTCGCCCGGAACCCGCCTGCCTGCGGGGGCGAAACGCGGGGCTCTCGGTGCGGAAGCGCGGTCCCCAGGACGCTGGCTCAGCTGCCAAGCCCCAGGAGGGGCAAACCCCCGTGGCAACGGTCCCCGCGAGGTTGGCGGGATGCGCCCGTCCCTCGAACGCGCCCTCACGCGTGGAACTGGGCCGACGCTGGCCAAGGGGGGCTTCTAAGCCCCCGAGCCTGCGGTGTGTTCCGGCCGTCCAGAGCACCGGCTCTCGCTGGCCGAAGGCTCCGTCGGATGAAACGCCGGATTTAGAGGGTGCCGATGTTTGCGGAGAAGCACGGGCAAGGAAGCACGCACGAGCAAGCACCTGCCCCGAGGCGCTTACATGCACCCCGATGGCGCTGGCCAGGGAGGAACTGCACGCCGTGCTGGACTGAGCTGCCACATGGCTGGAAGTCGCTTTCCCCACTGCGCTGCACTCCGGGTGTGTCGGATCGCAATTCCCATCATCCCAATGAGGGGGGTTGCATTCCAACACCTCTGGAAAGCAGCAGGAAGGCCGGACAGCCACTGCATGGAGCTGGCGCGGTGAAAGCCGATCCGCAGACCTCCCGGCCCCCGGGCGCGAGCCCGAGACCCGCTGCCGGGCCCCGAGCAGCCGCACGGGGCTGCAAGGGGGAGCCCGGCGGGAATGCGACGCCGGGGCCCGAGCAAGAAAAGTTCGGAGACAGGGCAGTGCTTCAGCGCATCTCTGAAACAGATCTTTGCTCTCTCGTGCCCCCGGAAATAAACGAGAATAAGACGCAGCACCCTAGCCTCATGGTTCCCCTTCAGCCCTCCGCAACGTGCCCGAATATTAAATTCTGAAATGCAGGTCTCTATTCAGGAACTGTCAGTGTGCTTGAAACGCAGGCCACTTGGATCCATGCATCTGAAAGCATTAATCTCCCGGCTGCCTTCTCAATGAACATGAGATGCTTTTGAACTCGGATGACAAGGCAGGGAGATTTTAACATATTCATTCCTAGAGGCTTTCCAGAGGATAATACCCAAAGTTTGGCACCGATAGTCAAAGCAAAGACATCAAATACTTAATTTCTCCCCCTCACCCTCTTCTGCAATGTCCCTTCTGGAGGATTTTGAAAAAAGTTTTCTTGCCTTCACAAATGTCCTGGGTAGTTCTCAGTTCTGAGCGCGCGTACGCACACAGCTTTTCTCTGAGCGGCGTCAATACGGAACGCGGTGGCTTTGTCATTTCAGTCTGTGGGCACTGCCGATTTCAATCGGCAGGCCTGTAATTTAAAATGCTGCCTCGGCTGCTCACCGATTTTGATCCACAGAAGGAAAGCTCTTATCAGTTGCTCGATTTTGCTTGGCTCAGGGGCAGAACAGAGACACGACCCCTTCTGAGCCTAGGAGGACTCTTTTTTAAGGGTTATTTCCAGTGGCGAGAAGCACGGGTGCTCACGTTTGCACCCCGGCCCGGGCCAACCCCAGCCAGAAGACTTTCCTCCACCTGCCCATTTGTTGGACTCAAGATTAGGGACACCCAGGAAAAAGGGTGAGAATTGTGGGAGGCGGGAACCACTTCAACACACTATATGAGAGAGGGATTGGAGGGGAAGTGGGAACGTTCCACCAGCCCCACTGAAAGGGGACGCGCTTTTCTTCTCCCCTCCCCACCCATCTTTCCTTGCGTGCCACGTCTTTTCATACTGTAAGTCCATGTTGGCAGAGACTATTATATTTTTCTGACTACACAAAAGCCACTCTGGGAATCTGTTCTTTTGGCTGAGAAATACCCTCACGCAATAAATGTGTTTTTAAACCCGTAATTTCAGGATCTCGGCAAAGTCCGTTCCTTTGAAAGGCAGCTGGATGGAGCACCGCTGAGGTTCTTCTCTGCCACAGAGGAAGCGTGAAATCAGCTTCGGAAGGCAGCAGCCAAACGTGTGATTGTGCCTGACATGCCTCAAAGTAAAGGGGTCTTGGGGGGGGTCTTTGGACAAAGGGGGCCAGCAAAAGGCCCCTGCAGCAGCGCCCCCGCCTGAGGACCACTGGGAGTGAAGGACGCTCCTCGACCAAAGCAGGGGCAGGATTCGGCCCCTGGGGTGCAGGCGCAAGAGAAGGTGCGGATAACCACGGGGTGCAGGCGGCAGTAGCCCGGAAAGAGAAGGGGGCGCCCAGCTCCTTACCTCGTTGGTGGGACACCAGACCTTCCTGTAAACTTCGGCCACCGGGAGGTCCAAGCTGATGATCTTGTTGTTCACCAGAAGCTGCATGGGGAGAGAGGAGATGCTCGCGCCGGCGGGAGGATCGCCCTGGGGGACTTTGAGGAGCCGCTCGCAATGCCTTGGCAGCTCTGGAGTCGCAGGCGAGGAACCAGCCGCCGAGGGAAGGGCCGCCGTGCCCCGGGGAGCACCCCAAAGTCCCCAGCGGGTGCCCTGCGGAGGCCCGAGGGTTCGATGGGGCTGGGACCCCTTCAGGAAGCCCCCCGGGGCTGCTCTGGGCCAGGACCGGGCAGGGAAGGCTGCAGCCCCACGGCGCCTCACCTCCATCCCGCTGTCGTCCTCCAGCAGGGCCACCAGGTCGCAGTCCTGGCAGATCTTGTTCTTGATGTCCCGCATCAGTGGCCCGATGCCGGGCTCGTTGCTGCTGTAGGGGTTCCCCGGCATGCGCCCCTGGAGGAAGTCCTCCTGCTGGGGGTCCTTCTCCAGGGTGACGAAGAACTCCGTCACCTCGTTCTCTTCCTGCAAGGCGGCGAGGGCGAGGGGTGGAACGCGGTCAGCTGCCGGCTCCCACAAAGGCTCAGCCGGCCCCGAGCACGTGCCGGGCGCCCCGACCCGCTTGTGTGGGCAGCTCAAGGCTCTCGCGGGGTTCCTCCTGCGAAGCAGGGGGCCTGGCAAGCGGCCCTGGGGAGGAGGTTTCTCCCAGGCCGCCCGCACATGGAGTGGGCCAACGCCAGCGGCCTCGTCTGCCCCCCGGGCCCCTCCGCGCTTTCCTACCGGGTAGATAATGCTGCACAGCCGCTCGAAAATGAAGACGGGCGTCCGGTAGTCGTCGAGGCTGTAGCGCTTGGCGGTCTCGATGCACACGGCCATGAAGGCCTTGGTTTCGGACTCCGTGCCTGCCAGGAGAGCGGGGCGGGGGGGGGGTGTCAGCGCGCGGGGGCTTTCCGGGGAGCGGCTTTGCTTGCCCCGGACCCTGGCGTGGGCGGGGGGGGAGTACAGTGCGGCTCCCCACGCACCCGGGCCACGCACATCCCGGCTGGGAGGAGGAGAACCGGCGGGCCTGTGCCAGCGCCCGCCCCCGGGGCCCAATCCAGTGCCTCGGTGCCCTGCGCTTGTTCGCGAGGCCACGCCGCCTGGGGAAGCCTCCCCCGGGGCCCGCCCGCCCGCCCCCTCGTCCCGCACCGGTCGTCATGTCCTCCAGCATCTCCAGCAGCATGTCCTGCGTCTCGTCGATGAGCTTGGTGCGCTGCACCACCAGCTTGCGCAGGCACAGGTAGCCGTTCAGCACCGTCCCCACCAGGCGGCTCTTGAAGTGCCGCTTGATGGACTCGACCTCCACGAAGGAGGAGAGCAGGCCTGCGGGGAGAAGCGCCTTCACACACTGGGGCGGCCAGAGCAGGGAGCAGGGGCCCGGGGCCCGGGGGGGCCCTCCCGGCAGCCCCGGCCCAGACGTACCGGTGATGCTCTTCAAGGCGTAGCCCTGCTGCAGGTCGGTGCTGAGCGTGGCCTCCTCCAGGGCGAGGAGTCGGGCGATCTCCTAGCAAGGCAAGGCATGATGGCACAGGTGTGGGGTGGGGGACGGGGCGGGGGGGGGACATGGCACAGGGAGCTCGCGCAGCGCTTCGGACCCGGGGGCCACCCTGTCCCCCATCTCCCACGCACGTGCCGATCTTCCGCCTGTCAGTGGCTCAGCTTTACCCCGGCCCCTTGCAGGACGACCACCGCCTCTGCCGATCACCAGCTGTGCCTCCAGAAAGGGGCGCGGGGCCTCGGCCAGCCCTCCCCAGGCTCTGCCCTGCCCAGCCCCGCACAGAGGGCTCGCTCCGCACCTTGGTGATGAGGTTGCCCACGTAGGGCAGGACGCCACGTGCGGCCAGGTAGACCTTCCAGCGGGCCGGCTTGATGAGCTTCTGGTAGAGGGCCAGGTATTCTGCGGCGCACTCGCCCGCCACGCTCAGCTCGTCCAGGTAGCTGGTCGGAAGAGGGGAGAGCGGCCGGTCACAGCCGCCCAGGGAGGAGAGGGGCCCCGGCCGAGCGTGGGCACGTGGGCGGGAGCGGCTTCCTCCCGTCGGAGGCAGGGGCAGAGGGGGCGTGGGGCCCGGGCTCCTCTGCCGGGTGCTGCAGAGGGACACCGGCCCCCCCGCCCTCGGGGACCTGCGGCACCGTACCTGGTGAGGAGGTCCAGGACTTGCTGCTTCCGGCTGGGGATGGTGGCCAGCGCCTCGACGATGGTGCAGGCCGCCTGCCGGGCAGCCTGGGTGGCGGGAGTGAAAAGGACCTACGGGGCGGAGGGAAGGCAGCGTGTCCACGGGCTGCGGGGGCCCAGGTGCAGCCAGGCAGCCTCCAGCGCCCGGGTGTGATCCAGGAGGGCGCTGTCTCCCGCCTGGCCATTGCCATCAACACGGGCAAGCCGGGCCTCCCAGCCTCAGTCCCTTGGCCCTCGGGGCTGCGAGAGGCGAGCCCGCCCTAGCAGGCAAGGGGGCGAGACCCACTCATTTGAGACAGAGAGCGCGCCCCAGAGGTGCGGGGGGCGCCTCACCTGCCGCAGCCAGTTGTTATGGCCCAGCTTGAGGTCCAGGGGGCAGGTCCTCTTCCCCCGGCGGCTCATGAACTGCTTCCACTTCCAGGTGTACTTCTCGGTCAGGTAAAGGTGGCGAAGCTCCGTCCGGCTGGGCGACTTCCCATCGGCCTCGATGCCTAAAGGGGAGGCGAGAATCCCTGCGGGTGAAACCTCGGGCTGTGCCTGGGTGGGGCGAGCGGCCGGGGGGGCTCCAGCGGGGCCGGCGGGCGGTGCACGAGCCAGAGCGGCTCCGTTTGCACAGGGGCAAAACGGGGGCGAAAGCTGGAAAGCCCCGGCGACCAGGAAGCGGCCGCCCCTGCCAGAGGGGTGGTGCCCCCGGGGACGGAATCCCCGCCAGCGCCGGCCATACCTCTGGCCGGGAGACATTTCTTCCAAGCCTCGTACGACGCCTTGGGGTCTCTCTTGAGCCACAGCTGGGCCTGGGCGTGGATTTCGTTGCTGTAGGGCTTCACGGTGGTCAGGGAGTCGACGGGGCTGTCCTACGGAGCAAAAGGAGACGCCCACAATGCACTCCGGGGGATGCCCATGTAGCCCTGCAGGCTACGGATCCCGCCTCATCCTGGCAGCTAAGCAGGGCGGGGTCCGGCTGCGACCCAGATGGGCGACCTGAAATGTGCTGAGCCGCCTGGAGAGCTTTGGCTATGGGCGGTCCACAAACGCAGCGCCATCAGCAGCACCTGCTCCCGAGCGACCTCGTCAGGGGGCACCGCGGCCTGCGGGTGGCCCCCGAGAAGGCCATGCTTCAGGTCCCCCACAGATGCGCCTGCAACAGCGGGGGTGCCAGGGCAACAGCCCCAACCTTCTAGGGTTCTCGACAGACAGGTGCTCACATCGCCCGCAGGTACACGGGCCTAGGATTTCGTTTTGCTGAGGGAGGCTCTAGCTCCCCCCCACCCTTCCCCTGAAACTCTGAAGGGCCCCCAGTAAAGACGGTGGACGGATGGAGGGATGGAGGGGGCTTTCCCCCAGGCATGTTCCAGGCAGGTGAATCTGCCGGAGCGGCCGAGCGTGCGGTGGGTACCTTGTTCTTCTTGCTGGTCGGCGCTGGCGGCTTGATCAGCTTCTGGAGGATGCGCAGGCACATCAGGGTGATGTTCTCCACCACCACAGGGGTCTTGATGTTCACCGCCATCAGGAAGAGGCTGAGAGCTGAAGAGGGAGCAAGCGCGCGTCAGGGCGGCCCGGAGCAGCCCGACAGCTGCAGACAGGCGTGCCGAGCTCTGGGGGGATCGTCATCCATCACGGCACGAGAAGAGCCCGAGCCAGGCGGGCTCTCCATGCAGCTGGACCGCACGGCGGTGGGGAACTCTTCCCCCAACTGGCCGCCCGCCTCCCCGCCAGGCCGCTCCAGCTTGCCGGACTCACCACAGCGCAGCCGCAGCTCCCAGCAGCTGTCCTCCTTGGAGATGGAGTCCGTGAGCAGCAGCATCTCGTACTGGAGGCTGCTGGCCTGCAAGGGGAGCAGAGGCTGAGTGGGGCGGCAAGCCCCGTGCTGCGTGGGCCACGGGATCCCGACGGCCGTGGCCGCTCGCTCGCTCGCTCCTTGGCAACCTCTGGGCTGGCCCCAGTAAAGGCTTTCCTGCTGGGACTTCTGCATTAGTAATTCTCTGTGCCTGATGGGAAGAACTACTGGGAGGGGCAGAAACGGCCAGCTGAGCGGCGAGCTCGTTCAACGGGCTGCAAAAGGCTCGGGCTGCGCGGAGCTGGGCTTGCCGGGAGAAGCTCCCCAGCCGCCGCCGGAAGGCTTCGGAGCAGAGCCTTCTGCCACGCCAAAGCAACCCCACTGGGGCCTTTTCAGCCAGCCCGGGGAGTTCGGGGCGCCCTGCCCAAACCCGGGCCTGGGAGGGAGGGAGGGCAGGTGGACAGGAGGCGCGGGGGCCGCTCCGCCTACCAGGTCGGGGTTCGCCCAGTGCCCCTTCAGCGCCGCTGACACCTTGCCGATGATGAGGTCGTTCATCTGCTGGGTGGCTTCCGGGTTGTCCCTGGTTTCCCGGCAGCGTGAAGACACAGAGGCAGGAGTGTTAGCAGCCGCACGCTTCCCTGCAGCGCAGCGAGAGGGAGCGCGCCCTGGCTCCCGCGAAACTCGCCGGGGGCGGCCCCCTGCCCTGTCCCACACCAACGGGAAACTCCACGAAGGAATCCCGCGGTGTGGCCCGGCAGCTGCCGTGCGATCGGCGCCGGCCCCATTTGGTTCGCTTCGAGAGAACGGCACGCCCGCGGCGGAGGCGGCTCCGTCCTCGCCTGAAGAACCAGACGCAGGCGCACCACCCGCAAACGCCACCCGCCCCCGTCCCGTGGCTCCCCGCACGGCTCCAAGAGGGAACGCAGCCCCGGACGAGCCAGGCCGCCCCCACCCGAGGAAACTGGCGAAGGCTGCAGCCCGAGCCAGTTCTCCTCACGACCGACCGGCGATTCCAAAGCACGACGCCTGCCCGGGCCCATTCTGCAGGGAACAGCAGTGCAGCACTGCCTGGAAGGGGAGCCCTGCACCGCCCCCCCCGCCCCGCACCCCCCCCATGGCCGAGCCAGCCCCGCACCTGGCCAGGAGGCACATGAGCTGGCGCACGTCCTCCCGCATGGCGGCGGCCCCGCGGCGCAGGTTGTAGTCGAAGAGCTCCCGGATGAGGCCCTGGGAGACGAGGATGTGCCGGATGGCGGCGTTGGTGGCCAGGGCGCGGAGCAGGGTGATGCAGTGCTCGGTGACGGCCGAGGAGCAGCCGTAGCACTTGGTGGAGGACGTGTGGCCGCAGCCGAGGACGGAGAGGGCCCGGTACTGGCTGGCCGTGAAGGTGGGCTGCACGGCGGAGCGCGAGGACTTGCTGGCCGCTTCCCGCTGCTGCAGGTCGTACTCCAGCAGCTCCTTCCGGGAGGCGAAGACTTTCTGCGGGCCGCCAAGAGACGGGGGGCCTGAGCGGGGCTGGAGAGGGCCGTTCCGCCCACGCCTGCCCGGTGAGCAGATGCAAGCACGCCGCCTCTTCCTCGGGCGGCAAAGCTGTCCTCAGTCGAGGGGACGGGTGTGCAGGCGGAGGACAGGCCCCCCAACCCCCGTGCCTGGCAACCTGGAGTCCTGCAACCTCGGGGGGAGGCGATCTGGGGCCTTCCAAAAGTTTGGGCCTACAACCCACAGGAAAGGTTTAAAAGGACATCGAGCACCTAGTTTGGCCTTAGTCTTGCTCAGAGGTATAGAAAACGCAGAAAAGCAGAACCAGGAAGTATCTTCAGAAGGAATATTTCGCATTTTCAAGGACAGTAGCCTTCCCTACCACCCACAAGTGCCTTTCCACTCACACACCCGTGCTGCTTTCTTTTAGGCCACAAAAGCAACCAGGAGCCCCGAGCAGGCACTCCGTGCTTCCGGGACTGAGGTGCACACCTTTGCCTAAAACCCAACACTGCGCAGCAGGCCCGAGAACCTTCACCTGGATGATCTTGGAGAGCTCGTCGAAGGAGGTCTTGCAGTCGCCGCAGTACTCCTGGGCCAGCTGCAGGATGTGCCGGTTCACGCTGGCCGAGGTGGGGCTGATGCCCCCGCTGCCGCCGGAGTCATCCTGGAAACACCGGGGGGGGGGGGAAGCAACCCAGAGGTTAGCTGCGGAGGGGGGAAGTGGGTGCATAGAGGCTCCCCCACAAGGGAGGCAGCAGCAAGCGCCACACCCTGACCGGGCAGCTCAGCTGGCTCCGGGCCGCAGCGGGGGCCTCGTTCGGAGAGCGAACCCCACGATGGCTCAGGGTCGCAGAGGGGAGGAGAAGCCGCGGCAGCGGCACGAATCTGGGCCCACGCAGAGCTGGCGTGCGCATGCGCTTCACATGGCATTTCCGGGTCACTGTGATGAACAGCCTGGGAGATCCTGCCTCTGGGCAGGGCGGAACGGAGCCTGCCCACCCCAACCCCCTCCAAGGGACCCCCCCCCACCCCCGGCGGCTCGCAAAGGCAGTTCCCTTACCTGGGGCTTCTCGGGCGCCGCCTCGTTCACCTTGCAGAGGAGACTTTCCAGCTGGGGCCTGTGGCCCATGAGCTGGTGGTACACGCGGTCGGCCTTGTCCAGGAGGGCGTTGATGTTGGTCACCGCCTTCGAAGCAGACGACACAGAACGCGCGTTACTCGGCCTGCGCGTCCACAGCACCCTCGCACGCAGGGAACCGCCTGGGCTTTGCGCCCACAGACGAGAGGCAGGGAGGGAGAGAAAGGTGGCAAAGCGAGCAAGCGACCCGCACGTGGGAAGGAGCCTGGCTTTGGGGCCCGGGCCCAGCCCCCGAACCGGCCTGGGGTCCATCTGTTCACCCACCGGCCAAGCCCGGGACTTGGGTCACGGCCCGCCCAGCCCCAGACGGCCGGGTGACAGCGGAGAGCACCTCCCGCTGGGATTGGGACGAGGGGCGAAAGGGAAGGGAGGGGGCCCAGCCTCCGGGCACTGAGGGGAGGGCGGGCGGGCGGAGGCACCCGCAGCAGCCGCTGGGCGGGGGTCCTTGCCCCGCCGCGGGCCCCACCTTCTTCCGGTCCTCCTCGTTCTCGATGGGGTCCACGGCGCAGCACGGCTTGGCGTACAGCATGAAGTCGAAGCGGGCGTATTTGCAGAAGCCGCAGGCGTTGCACAGGAAGGGGTCCTTCTCGTCGTAATTGATGGACCTGCGAAGCGACACCGGGGCCGGTCAGCGGGGGCATTCCGGGCGCTCAGAGGGGCGGCCGCTCCGGGCCTGGGAGGCCAACCCGTACGCGCCACGAGCGGCACGGGGTCCCCGGACGGGGGCCCGGCACAGAGGGGCACCCGCGCGAGAGGAGCGGGACGCCGCCGGGCACCCGCGGCAGCCTGGCTGGGGCCCCGCCAGTGTGTGGTCGGGGCAGGAGGCTGCCCCACGCCGGGCTCACGAGCCGCCCCGGAAGGCCAGCCATCACCCACTGTTGTAACCCCCCTCATAATCAAGCACGTAGCCAGGGCGTGGCTCATCACGAGTATCAGGGTGTCCTGTTCGCATGAGAACAAGCACACGAACACGGATGTGCACGCTGCGCAAAGCTGACGACAAAGCAGGCTACGCTCCAGCATTGCCAGTATCACCGCAGACGTTATGCCCTCGTACCCACGCTTGCTTGCTTTTGCATGGTAAATGGGCAAAAGGTGCTCTCCCCTATTGTTTCTCTGTTGTTCCCCTATTGTTCGCTGTCATTCAAGCATAAGTGTAAAAGAGTATAAAAATCAAATGTCTCTCCTCTGCCTGCTACCACTCTCTCACGAGTGCATGGTCCCTGCCGGCAGGTAAAAATAAATCTCTCTCGATAATTCCAGCCAGTCTCTGGTCTCGTCCGTAAAATCTCGCCATACAACACCCACCCCCAGCAGCATGGGGCCGCGGAATGCAGGCGGCCGGCTGCCTCCAGGGCCACGCACAGGGCCTTGGACAACTTCCGAAGAGCCCCTGCTGGTCGCTGCACAACCCACAGGACGCGGCACCTCGGGAGCGGGGCCTTCCCAGGATGCCGCCGCAAGGCAGGGAAACAGCGTGTTTGCAACATCTCCCGAAAAAGCGCTCGCCAACGCGGGCTTTCTTTCTGGCTCAGAACCGATCCCCAGGAAAGCACCCTTTTATTGGTCCTGAAGTTGACACGGTTCTTCCTCGCGTGATTTTAGAGGGGTTTTGAGCGTGGGGGTTTTAACGTTACGCGTGAAGTGCCTCAGGAAACGAGGTGTCCTGTGTGAACGCTCAACACAGGCATGGTTGCCAGGGCTCCTGCCCGGGAGCCGCTTCTCGCTCACGGGGAGCATCTCGCCCGCCTACCTGCACTTGTGGCACTGGTAGACGTTCTCGCCGCAATTCCCGCACACGCCGGGGTTGGCCGGGACGGAGGCGCTGCACCGTGGGCACTGCAGGGTCTCCGTGGAGGCCTGGTAGTTCTCATAGAAGTCGGCAAACTCAATCATCAGGTTGGACGCGACGATGGGCAGAGGCAGGTCGATCTTCGCCTCCGTCTGGCCCGGGGTGAGCTGCACCTTCTTGGCCTTGTGCCAGCGGGCCGGCCTGGAGCAAAGTGGCGGGGGGACACAGGAGGGCGGTCGTTCGGCAGCAGGGCAGGACCCCGCCAGCTCGCCCCCGCCAGCCGAGCGCTGCGGCTCGGCCGAAAATCTCCTTTACCCAGGCTGAACGCGGACCGGCTTCGGGAGCCTCCGTGCGTCTGTGTCGACACGATAGGCAGCCAGAAACACATTCTAAGCCCTTATCCCCTCCACAGCAAGGCTGTTCGGATTAGAGAGCCTTCAACGCCTCATGGGGGAAAAATGTGTGTGTATATATAATTGGGTCTACTTGTGTAAGTATCGCCCCTTCTCTTTAGGATTCTAACTTCTTTTGCTGCTCTGCAAGGCTATTTTGTAGAGGCGTGGGGGGGGGGGTCGAGGGCGCTGCTGCAGACGGACGCTCCCCTCTGGCCCGGGGCGAGAGCAGGAGAACCAGCAGCCCGGCTCGGGAGCGCGTCCGTGGATATGTGACGAACCCCGTGGCCCAAGAGCCTGTGGGCAGGGGTGAACAGGAACCGCAGCCCGGCGGCCCTCCACGCACGGCACACACCAGGGCCTGGTTCCCTTGAGAGAGGGGCCTTCCTCGCCTCCACAGCCTTCTGGCCGGCCCAACTGCCCCAGGGGCAGGGCCGTGGCCGGGGGGGCAAACCCAGCCCACCGGGCTCCCCAGGGCCACGCCTCCTCCCGCTAGCTGTGCCTTCGCGGCTTTTCCCCATTTGAAAAGGCTGGTACGATCCCCCTGCGAGAGCCTCGCCTTCGGCCCCGGCCTTCCCCACAGCGCCGCAGCAATGAGGCCCCCCCGCTGCACGAGCCCCCCGCCCGCCCGCCCACCTGCCCGGAGGAGCCCCCTACTTGTTCTTCAGCTCCACGATGGCCTGCACCGTCCGGTTGTTGTAGTAGAGGTTGATGGTCCGGACCATCTTGGTGCGCTTCAGGTCCCCGACCTTCACGGTCACCTTGCTGATGGTGTGGCTGCCGATCAGCTTCACCACCTGCTGGGTCGTGGTGTAGCGGGTGTCCACTTTGATGGAGGAGAGCTTGATGTACTGCGGGGGGAGAGGCCAGGCGTCGGCAAAGGTGGCCGCCGGCCCGGGGCGGCCTGGCACCCACGCGCGGGGGGGGGGCACTTACGCAGAAGGGCACTTCCGGGTTGTTGCAGACCAGGCAGGGGTCGCTCTCCAGGTAGTAGCCGTCGAATTCCACCAGGCCGGAGAGGGTGCTGGAAGCGGGGAAAGCCGAGCCTGAGCCCAGGTCACGGGCGAGCACAGCCCAGCCAGATCGGGGCCCAGCTCTGCCCAGCAGCCTGTTTCCAGCAGGGGACAGCGGAAGGCCTCCAGGGACGAAGGCGGCAGCCCTCCCCACCCCAGGGGCCAGTGCCTCCCCAGCACCCGGCCTTCCCAGCCGCATGGCCGCTGACCCTGGAGCATCGGCTGCAGCAGCCTTCCCCGACCGATCTCCCCAGAGCCCTCCGGATTTGTGGAAACCTGTCCCGCCAGCCCCGCCCTTGATGACCGAGGGCCTGGGGTGGCCGGAGTCCCGGCTCCTGGGTGGGCTGAACCAGCAGGGCTTCTCTTATGCCGGGCTTGGCTGCCCCCACCCTGGGCCACTGGGACATGCAGCAAGGTCCGGATGAGAGCGCCCCCGTGCCTCCTTCCGGGTGAAGGTGGGCCGGGGAGACACACACTTGTAAATGTTGGAGTTGGGGTGGTTGGTGAGGATGTGGTTCTGCATGCGCAGGATCTCCACGGCCTTCTGCGAATATTCCTTCAGCTGGAACGAGTCGGAGAGAGCAGAGAGGAAACCGTCACAGCCGGGACAAGTCCTCCTCCTCCGGCCACACCTTTGCGTCCCGGGCACGCCTGGAGCGCTTCGCGAGACGCCTCCGAGAGGGCAGGCGGGGCCAACGCGATCGAAAATGCACAGAGCCAAGGGCCAGCCATCCCCATCGCTCCGCCCAGGGCCTGTGCTGGCTGGGGAAGATGGGAGCTGCAGTGCCACAGAACCAGGGGCTGCCAAGGCTAGAAGCAATCAGGAGGTCCGGGTCCCGCACTCAGCCCTACTGGATGGCGCTGAGCTCGCCGTTCGTGCCCTTGGCGTGCACCTGGCTCGCAGCGAGGGTGTCCCGGGGGCTTCCGGGAAGGAGGGCTGAGCTCTCTGGGAACCAGTCCCCCCGTGTGCCCATGCCAATGCCGGCCACCCTGCGCCAACTCTTGCAACTGCAGCCAGTGCCCGAAGGACCCCAGCCAAGCCGGAGGGGGGTCCGGGGGGTCCTCGCAACGGGGCCCTTACCTTCTTCTCGGTCTGCTGCGTCTTCAGAGAGAAGTAGCCCAGCAGGTCCACGAACTGGGCAGCCTTCCGCCCGTAGGCCGGGAGCTCGGGCCAGATCGACCACATGAGGTCCAGCAGCAGCTCCTGCTGGGACTTGCTGGAGTTCCTGCAGAGGAAGATGGGAATCGGCTAGGGAAGATGGAAGCTGCCGCCTGGCCCGGCCCGGCCCAGCCCGGCCCATCTGGAAGGCACTGGGCTGGGGAGGCTCAAGATTATGCAGCTGAGCATTCCCTGATGAGCGACAGGGCCGGGGGCATGTGGCGGAAGCACGGGGTGGCGTGGGGCTGGGCTGGGGCGGTCCGAGTTGCGGTCCTCGTTCACGCCCCGAGGATCTGGGGCGGCTGTGGGCCAATTGCTGACTCTCAGATTAAGCTACCTTGCAGGGCTGTTCTTGCGAGGATAAGGATGGAGAGGAGAGGAGAGGAGAGGAGAGGAGAGGAGAGGAGAGGAGAGGAGTGGGGGGCTGCCTGGGCAGAGGATTTTGTCTCGCTTTTTGCTGAGTGACGCCGGCTCTAAGGCGCTGCGGGAGGCCCAGGGAAGGGGGCACGGGCACGGAGCTCCCCCACGCTCACCGGTAGATGTGCAGCGCCAGGCAGTGGGCCTGCCACCGGACAGATGAGGAGTTGGACTCCAGCAGGAAGCAGCGCAGGAACTGCACCAGGGTCTCCTTGTCGGCGAACTTGTTCAGCTGGTTCACCAGCGCCGTGCAGAGCTGGTCCTCCTGGCTGCCGGAAGAGCCGTCCCCTGCGAGGCACAGGTGGGGGATGAGGCGGCGCCACCGGGGCTCCCGCGGGCCCGGCCATGGCCACAGGCACGGCACGGGGCCGGCCGAGGCAGTCCTCACGCCCCTCCGCTCACCCTCGCGGTCTTTCTCCTTCTCCTCCTTCTTGCTCTTCTTGGTGGAGGCCTTGCTCTGCCCGGCGGGCTGCCCGGCCCCCGTGCCGGCGGAGGCCGAGCCGGACGCGCCAGACGAGCCCGAGGACGAGGCGGCCGAGAGGACTTTGCTGCCGCACAGGGCGCAGGAGAGCAGCTGCAGGAGGACCGGCGACACCCCCTCGTCGACCAGGAAGCTGACTTGCAGGAGGAAGCAGAGGACCGCTGGCGAGGGGAGAGAGACGGTCGCGTCGGCCTTCCGCCTGCAGGATCTCTCTGGGGCGAGAGCTGCGGCAGCACATGGCCGGCAAGAAGCACGGGATGGCCGCTGCCGCCAGCTTCGCAGGGACGTGTTTCCAGGGGCCGGCCGTTCCTCCTCCGGCCTTCAGCAGCTCGCATCTCTGTGGTCAGCGGCCGCGAGGCCCCGCGGGCAAGAACCGCCGAGGCAGCAAGCGTTCGAAACGGGGATCTGCTGCCTCATGGTTCTGCTCCCACGGCTGCTCCAGGCCAGGCCCCGATTCCCTCGCCCCTGCCCTGCCCCCAGGCAAAGGGCCTTCGGAAGCAGCGGAAATGCCCGAGCCTGGGCAACAGGGGTGCAGGAGGTCTTTCGCCCGCGGGCCGCACTGCGGTGGTGGGTGGGGCCAGAGGCAAAATGGGCAGGGTAGAATTTTAATGAATTCGATGGCCTGGCAGGCTCCTTGCGACTCACTCTGGTTCTCTGTTTCCAAACAGCCGGTCGCTATTGGCAGCGACTGCTGGAGGAGAGGCATCGTACCCCTCTGGACTGGGAAAAATGCAAGGCAAAACCCAACGGGGCGGGGGGTGGCATTGGGACAGCCCTGAGGTGGGACCCCCTGGCCGGGTTTGGTGCCGGGGCCCAGGGCTCTGTGACCGTACTTGACATGGCTCTTCCGAGCCGAGTCGCGCTCTTAAGCTACGGTGAGCAGGGAAGGGAGTGGGGGGATTAGGGTTGAGCATCTGGGCTCCACTTGAGAGCGTTTCCGCCCCAGCGGTGCCCCTCGGCGGCAGCCTGCCAGAAAAGCGACTCACAGTCATCCTTGATGCAGAACTTCTGCCAGTTGGCCGTTCGCTGGGTGGCGATTTCTGCGCAGGCCTTCAAGTGCTCCATCTGAAAGGGACACGGAAGGGGTCATGGGGGGCGGGCAGGGCTGCTCCCACCTTTGGGACGCGGGCGACTTCAACAGGGCGACTTCACCCGGACCACGGCTCCCCTGGGCGCGATGGAGGCGACGGCCTCGCACGCCTTTCGGGGAAGGGGGCCTACCAAGCTGATGAGTGTGTCGTAGTGCAGGGCGGAGCCCGAGCTGGCGGTGACCACGCTGGCCCGCAGGAAGATGCCCTGCTCCTCCAGCAGCTTCTTGATGCCGCGGACGTGGGAGTCCAGGGTGTGCAGGTCCCGGAGCTGCCGGTATTTCTCCTTGGAGCCGCAGATGAAGAGCAGGAGTTTCCGGACCTGCCGGCGCACGAACGGGGTCTGCTGGGTCATCAGGTACTGGATTGCGGGGCAGAGGAGGCAGAGAGAAGAGAAGAGGCGGGTCACTTGGGGGCCTGCCAGGCAGCCGAGCGCCACCCACGTCAGCCTGCGAACGGCCCAGGAGGCGCCACACGGGGCCCTCCGGGAGGCACGGAGCGGGGCCCCCTGCAGCCCGCCTGGGCCCCGCTGCTCACACCACCCTCCTCGGGGGAGTTCAGACAGCACAGCGGCCCACACGGGGCCCGGGAGGGGATGCACTGGGGGGGGGGGGCAGGCCGCTGCCCTCTCCGGCGACAGAGGTGCTCACCCACCTCCGACAGGAAGTAGAACCAGGAATGGTCGAAGACCGGCGGGGGGATGTGCGGGTTGGTGTCGGCGATCTTCTTGATCTGGTAGGGCAGCCGCAGCACCATCTCCGTCAAGAGCTGGGCGTACGCCTCGAAGACGTCGGCAGCGTGGCCCTGGGCGGGGGCAAGCAGAGCCCCGTGAGCAGCGCCCCGCAAGCCCAGGAGACGGGCCGGTTTCCGGCTCGAGGGGGCCCGGGCCACCTGGCAGTCCCCTTTCCGGGCCACCCTCAGGAGGCACCACCTGAAGGAGTGCCGGGCACGTCTTCCCGGAAGCATTAGAGCTCTCCTGGGCTGCAGTGGCACGGGTGCAAAGGAAGGCCGGTGCTCTCCGTGGTGGGAAGCCCCCGAAAATGCACGGCCGGCAAAGGCTGCCATTCCCGAGCAGATTCATGGCACGTTTTCGCAGGCCGCTGCTCACGGAAAACGCTCCCACGGTTGGGAGTAAAGCGGTATTAAGCGGGGCTATTTCCCCATAATGGAAAGAGGGAAGAGCCGCATTCCGCTGGGGCCGATCCCACGCACAATCGGCCACCACCGCCGCCAAGCAGCAAGGAAGAAAAGGCAAGGCGAGGAACGCCCGACTCCTGACTGACAAGAGCTGTGTGGGAACAGCGGGCCCCTCCGAGGGGAAGGAATACGAGGGGCTGCTTAGCGCGGCAGTCCCCACCGCAGGCCTTAAGAGCTTGAGCGGCCCCATTCTTCCAGCAAAGCGCACCCTAATGTTTAATTCGGCTTATTTCCATTGTGCTGCACCCAGGCAGCAAGTAAAACGCGGCACCGCGAGGCACGGAAAATAAAGGAGGCGCCACAGTGGCTGCAGCGGCCTAGGAATTAAGCTGGCAAATCCGTCCCCGCCAGCCCGCCGGAAGCCGCAAGGGGTCCTCCCGCCTGTCAGCTGCCTGCAAGGCACCGACCGGTGGGAGGCGCGTCCTTCAGAGTTCTCTGACCCCTTCGGAGGAGGCCCCGCTCGGCCCGGGAGAGACACGGATGCTTGGGCGGTTTGGGGTGGGCACGGCGCTTCCCAGCACTGACTGTGCCCTGCAGGACCCTCTAAAGGGGGATTTAGCCGTCGGGCTGGGCAGTAGCAACCCGGGTGCGCTTCGCTGGGGGAACGGGCGCTCTCTCGCCCTCCGGGCTGCGCCCAGGACAGCACGTGGCACGGGGGGCCCCGGCGGTGGCTCACCTTGACGTACTGCCGCAGGAAGAAGGGGCTCATGTCCGGCGGGGAGGCGCTGGTGTGCGGCTTCAGCAGCTGGCTGGCGGCCACCGGCTCCTCTTCGTTCTGCTGGTTCTTCCAGTACTCCAGCAGGGACTTCAGCACGTACAGGCAGTAGTCCACGGCGCCGGAGCTCAGCAGGGCAGCGGCCGTGGCGCTGGAGATCAGGGAGGAGGACTGCGGGGAGACAGGCATGGCACTGGTCGCTAGGCCTTTCCTCGCACGCGCTCGGGGGGCCCAGCAGCGAGGCACCGGGGCTCCAAGCAGCGGAGCGCACGGGGGAAACCTGGCCAAGATTCCTCCCAGCCTCGGGGGATGGGACCCGGGCGCACCCCACCCCACGCCTCTCGTCCCCCAGGGCAAGTTGTTGACCCGACCTTACAGGCGTGGGGGGGAAAGGAAGGGCCGCTCCTTTGATTTTCTCGGCTTGATTTTCATAGGACTTTGTGTACATTTGGAGAGCAAAGAGGTTTCGGCAGGGGACGGGGACGAAGGTGACCAAAGGTGGGGCCAAAATATTGAAATTTACGGGTGTTCTGCAGCATGAAAGACTTATGCCAGTAACTAAGCTTTAGGAGAGGCATTTCGGACTTCTAAAAGGGATGGGGAAGACAGTGCAGAAACCGAACAGGGAATCGCCAGGGATTCTCGAGGGCCAAAGCCAGGCCGGCATCCTGGGGGTCAGCCACTCTGGCGCAAGTGGAAACGGCCAGAACACCCGGGGACACAGCCGTAACCACGCTTAGCCCCTGGACTGCCCCCATCGGCTGCCGACGAAGGGGCTAAAAGGGGAGCAGGGGCCGGGGCCGGGGCCGGCATGTGCAGCTGTGATTGCAGGGAAGCGGGGCCAACGTTTCAAAATCTTTAAGAGGATTCTGCTACTGCCTTGTTACTCAAAGGTGCATCAAGGCTTTTTTTAAAACAGAAGAGGGAGATGCCAAAACCCGCGTGTGCCGAGGAAGGAAGATTAATAACAAAAGCGCAGAGGTTAAAAATGGAGACCGAAGTGCATCGGATTTTAATGAGCTTATGAGCTGTGGGGTTTGTTTGGAGTTGCTCTTAATGGTTTTATTTACACTCGCGCGTTCACCGGCCCCCTTTTTGGGTCGCTGCCGCCGCCGCCGCTCATCCGACCCACAAAGGTCGGCTCGCGCCATGCGGACGTGTGGCCCTCAGCAGGAGGCGCTCGGGTGCAAGAGGCGGGCTTCTCCCCCATGCGCAGGGGCCGCTTCTCCCCACGAGGACCTTTCGGCCCCTTCTCCCACAGCTGGCCACACTCCAGAGAAACAGACAGAACTTCAACTTCCCCCCATTTTTTTAAATAGAAGGAAAAGGGGGTGTGGGAGGAATCTCGCTCGCCTAATCCTCAGCTCAGGGCCCCCTGGCGTGTGTGGCGGGGGAGATTAGGCTTAAAAAACGGCTATTCTGTTGCCTCCCCCACCCAAGAGTGCCTGGTTCAAAAGAGCCGCCCCCTGTAAACACGTCTCTCGTGCACGCGCTCGCTCTCTTCCCTGCTCCCTCTCTACACGGGATTAAAAAACCACCCCGGAGCGGCGTGGGCTCCGGTGGCCAGCTTCCACAGCTCAGCAGAGCTGCTCCCAGGAGCCTCGGCCGGAGCTGCCTGGGCGCTGTCCATCGTGCTGAACCGGGCCCCAAGCCAGGTGCCTTCCCCACAGCTTGCCTGACTGGGGGGGGGGGGGCGCACTGGCCCTGCCCTCCGTGGGGGGTGCAGCCCCGGCTCCCCTGCCAGCCTCTCCGCTGCCAAGTGGGGCACCCACGGGTGCTTGTGGAACCTCGGCAGGGCCTTCTTTTGGGGTCCCGGCTGCTGGGGGCTCACAGCTGAAGTCCGACTTCGGGAGCCTAACTTTAATCCCAGCGCCCAAACCGGGACTGCATTCGGCAGTACCTCTGGCTGCGCCATGGCCCTCTGGCTCCCGGAGTGGCTGGGGAGGCCAAACTGGAGTGGAACAGGGAAGGGAGGAGATGGGGGGGTGAACCGGCACTGCCCGTGGGGCGCGACTGGGAAGTTCTCTTGTGTGTGCAATTTACTCCAGAGATACCCCCACCTCCCTTGAGGGCGAAGCAGCACAGGGGGACTTCTCCAGGGCAGGTGCTGGAAAAGTCGAAGGTCACGGGGCAGCTGCCCAGAGAGGTCTGACCACGTCCGGCGGCATAAAACTCCTCTGGCCCCTGCTCTCTTGGTTAGTGGGACTGCTTAGGAACGCCTTTCCGCCTCTGCCCGGCACGTGCATGCTCGCCTGGGGTGACCCGTTCTTCCGACACAGGTGACCCAACAGATCGAAGATTTCAGTACCTCGCAAATGGATGATTTGGAGCCCGACTTGGTCCGGGACATGAAGACGCTCAGCAGCCTCATGATCACCAAGTGGACTTCGTTCAGGGCAGTACGTTCATTTTTCTTGGACACGTCCTAGAGAATGGCGGCGGGGAGGGAGGGAAGAGAGGAACGGGTGGTCCTCAGAATCAAACAGGGCAAGATCTCAGGCCCATCCCATCCAAACCAAACCCTGGGAGCTGGAGGATAAATGTCGAGCGCCCAGGAAAATCAGCCCTGCTCCTCCACTGGGCCTCATTCAGGACTTTAAACGCGTCAGTCCCACTTCAATTGTTCTGTCCCCTCCGCTCCCCTCCCAAAATACCTTCTTGTCCATGCACAGTTCTGCAATGAGCTGCGCAAGCAGGTTGTCCAGGGCGCCCTTGTCCTTCTCGTCCTCGCCATCCAAGTCTGTCGTGAGCATCAGGATCACCTGCAGCACAGGTGTGTTGTGGGATGCAAGAGGCCGAGGACCGCGGTGTCCCCGCCAACAGCCTCCGCGACCTCACGGCGGTGCCCCCCCCCCAGAAACCGCCGCCTGCGATGCCGCCGCCGCCGACCGTCGACCACGGTCACCCTGAGAAGACGCCGAAGCCAGCGACTTCAAGCCACTACGCTTGGCAACAACCGGGGCTTCAGGAGCAGAAGGGACGGTTGCGGGGCTGCTGCCCTTCCGACTCTTCACAGGGCGCCTTGCTATTTGGGCAAGGCCACCCAGAGGGACAAGGTAAAGGCAGGAAACGGGCAGGCCGAGGTGGCCCCAGTCCCAGGCTCTGCATTCCAGAGAGACCTGGGCAGGCAAGACGGGTAGAGGCAGCCCTTCTGCAGCTCTGTGGAAGCCGCCAAGGGGCGGCCAGTCCCGGCTGGCATCCGGGGCAGCGTGCCGGCCATGGCCAGCTTCAGAGAGAAGGGGGGAGCCACGCAGCGAGCACACACAGGGGCAGGACACCTGATGTCCTTCAGAGGTTTGGGACAACAACTCCCGTGCTCTCTGGCCGGGCAGCTGGGGCTGATGGGGCTGAATCCGGAGGGCGCCAGGCCAGGGAAGACAGTCAGATGGGGGCTGGCGGGGGGGAGGGGGCCGGGAAGAGAGACACACGCGGAAAGCAAGACGGGGGCTCTGAAGGCGCTCCCACGCCGGCTACCTGCATGTAGGGGATGGCGCGGACGCCGCCGACGTTGCGCAGGTGTGGGAGGGTCTGGAGCAGCCGCTCGAGCAGCATCAGTCGCACCATGTGCAGCCTGAAAGGGCGGAGGAGGAAGGTGGGGGCGCGGACTGGGCCGGGCTGGCGAGCGGCTCCTGACCGCACGCCGACCGCACCCGCATCGGTGGGAAGGAAGGTTCCACTCCCACCGCCCTCTGCGCCCGGACCCTGCCCCACAGCAGCCGGGGCGGCCGGGGACGCGCCATCACGAGGAGCAGCCCAGCAAGCTGCCGCCCGAGGAGAAACGCCGCAGGGAGCCAGGAGGGCGGCGTGGGCCCGGCCCCAGTGCCCTTCCCGCCCCGACAGCCCGGCCCAGCCCAGCCCAGCCCAGCCCGGGGAGGCCGCACGGGAGGGGGCTTGCCTGTTGCTCGCGTGGACGTCTCCTTCCGCCTCGCCCTCGCCCTCGGAGCCTTCCCCCTCCTGCTGCCCGGTGGTGGTGCTGATGGCACCCGTGCTGGAGCTGACGCTCCCGGGCCCGGCGGGGTGGCCCTCAGCGGCGGTGTCTCCGTACGCGCTGCTGCGGCCGGACACTGAGAGCAGAGCAGAGCAGAGCAAGGGTGAGCGCCCCCTCGGGCACGGCCGCCAGACGGGCATCCCAGGGGCCGAGAGCAAACTGCCCACCCAGATTTCAGACGCGCCAGAAGGGTGCGCCTGAAGATTTGTGCAGGGGGCTCCCCATCACGCAGCCAGCCCCTCAGAGGACGCTCGGGGGACCCACAGCCCGGGTCTGCCACCCTCCTCCTGCCCTGCACCACCACTGAGCTTGGGCCCTTCGAATGACAGAGCAAGATTCTAGTCCTCGTGACTCTGACCGGCAGCCGACTTGAAACGGGCACGTCAAAGAGGGGCTTAGTGGGGTCAGGCCATGCACGCTCCGTCTTGCCCTTCAGGGCCAAGGCTGAGCCGACCGGTTGAGGAGGAAGGCGCCAAGCGAGACGGAGACAGAGGGCGCTCTCTGTGCGCCACCCAACGAGGGGGCGGGTGGGGGGCCCCCGTGCGCAACCGGAGGGTCCGATAAAGGGACGCGTCCGGGAGGGCCCTCCCCAGCCCCGCCGCTGCAGGCGGGAGACTTCGCCCGGAGGGGGGGGATCAGCATTACCGCTGTGCTCGCCGGCCACCGAGTCCACGGCGCTGCCCCCGCTCTCCGAGCCCACGCTGCCCCCGTGGTCAGCCGGGGAGGTCCGGAGGGTGGAGCCGTCCGTTGCCGCCGTGCTTCCCTCGTCATCGGAAGCTGGAGCTAAGAGAGTAAGGAGAGCTGTTACAAGTAAAAACACAGTCTTTCAACAACTCGGACGCGGAAGCGCGAGAGAAGGACTTTCAGCATGCAAGCATCCGCTGGCCGATTCTTTCGGGCACTTGGTAAATCTTGGGGGGGGGTGGCTATAAAGCTCTAGTCCCGAGTCCAGGCAAGCAAAAGCACAGCGCCTGAGAAGGGGCAGGCCCTGAGGGAGGCGGGAGAGGAGCGAGGCCGCCCTCCCTGCCAGCCTGCCTTGCACTCGGGCCCCGTGTGCAGATCGAGCACGGCGTTTTCTGCGTTTGAGCTGGTTCTCGCACAAGCAAAAATCAGGTTTCGCTGCAGCTCAATGGAAGGGCTGGGCGCCCCCCACCGTGCACACTTCCAGCCCGAGGGCAAAGCCCACCTTGGAGAAGAGTCCAAGGATCGCCTTCCAGCGGTGAAGAGAGCCAGAAGGCAGGCCCGAAACCACCCACCCAAACACCCGTCGCTAAGCTGAGGAGTTTCCATGGGGGGAAACGGCGCAAAAGCCCGGAAGCCAACAAACCGAGGGCAAGAGGGAGGAGGATGCGGCCCACTGGAGACCCTCCTGGACCGGATCCGGCCCTGGCAAGGAAGGGGGTGCAGCGCCCAGGGCTGGGCCCCGAGAGGAACAAGCGCCCCGCACCGAGCGTGGCGGCACTGGCAGGACCCGTCCCCGGAGAAAGCGCTGGTCTACGCTGGGAGCAGTTACCTGATGCCGTGGTGTCCGACAGCGTCCCCGCGTCGAGGGAGGAGGAGCTCGGGGCCTGGCCGGAGAGGCCCAGGCTCTGCAGGCCCAGGGCGCTGCTGCTGCTCCCTGCGGGGGGGGGGGGGGGGAGGACAGGAGCTGGTCAGCCCCTCCACAAGAGGGCCCCCCTCTTCCCGGCCAGCACCCCGGCCCGGCTGCCACCCGGCCCCAACACCTCTCCACACCGAGGGGGGCGCTTGGGACCAGCGAGTGAGAGTGGCGCCCCCCATTTGGGCCTCGACGCTCCGCCTTTCCCAACCTCCTTTGTTCAACCCAGCAGGCCTCCCCTCCCCTCCCCTCCCGAGGGAACGAAGACCCCCCCGGTGGGGCCTTCCAAGTCCTGCCCGGGGGCGGCGACACCCCTGGGGCCAGAGCCAAGCAGCACCGCTGGGGCATGTCCCAGGTGCCCGGTCTGGCCTGCAGGGCCGGCCCTGGCATGGCACTCCGGCTGGGGCTCTCGGACTCGGATCGGGACCACCCGCCCGGCAAGCGGCGTCCGCGGCCCGCAGGCGCCTCACCTTGCTGGTCCTGCTGCAGGCTCAGCGCGATGGCCAGCTCCACCATGGTCTCGTCGTCCGCGTCGGGGGGGATGTCCAGCATTGGGGGGAAGCCCTCCGCCCCCGCCAGCAGCGCTTCCAGGGGGGACGGGTTGCCGTTGTTCACGTTCTCCGCCGTCTCCAACACCATCGACTCGGACTAGGGAGAAGGAGGCGGGCTGATGCGGGAGGGCCTGCTTGTATGGATGCCACGGGTTTTTGCACGCAAAGGACCCAAAATAATTCAAGCCACTCCAAAAAATATCTAAAGCCAAAGAAAAATGTTCCGGACCTAGTCCTAGCTCAGAATCAGACAGCCCATTAGGGTGGCAAGCAGAAATAAATAATTTGATATTAAAAACACCCGAAGAACCAGGAAAGAACGCTTTCCTTAAACTGCGTTCCACATGGTCCAAGTTCCCATGGGAAGCTGCCTCAAAGGTTCTACAGCATTAGGTTTCGGCTGAAAGGGAGCTTGAACCTTTATAATCGGATATATACATACATCACTAGGGCAGTTGTGTGTCCTTACCGGACCTCGTCGGCCTGGTCAGGCCGCCCGAGTTTTCTGCAGGCCGATGGCCACCCGGAAGCACCTGCAGGACTCACCACCATCTCAAAATCCCCATGGTCCACCTCGTTCTGCTCCTGGCTTTCTTGCCGGATGTCCTCGCTGGTCGGTATCCCGGAGCTCTGCATCTTGTCGTCGGCATCGTCGTCGTCATAGTCGTCTTTATCTCCTGCGGAGAGGAGAGGAGAGGCGGTGTCGGTTCCCCGCAGCCAGGACAACGGCTGCAGCCCCGGGGTCGCCCGGTGCCCGCCCTCGGCTGGGCCATGCGCCCAGCGGGCGAGGCGCTGAAGGCCCCGATCCAGGCAGGCAGGCAGCCAGGCAGGCAGGCAGCCAGCTGAGGCAGCTTCAGGGGCTGGCCACGGCGAAGGGAGGCTGCGTCTCTTGAAAAGGGAATGGAAGCGAGGCCGGGATCCGGACTCCAAATGCACACAGTGGAGGCAAAGGGAGCCTGCAACCCCCCCACTCCGCAGCTCCAGGGAGACTCGCCCTGCCGCTCTTCCGAACTGATACGAGGCGTGCCAGGGTCCCGGCAAGGCTCCAAGGGACCACCCCGCCCTGTGGCTCTGGGAGCCCGAGAAAGGCACAGCCCTGCCTGCCGACCCTAAGAAAATCCGCGCCAAAGTGAAGCCTGCGAATGCTGGGCCGAGGACGGGCGGATCGAGGCCCCCAGGAGGTTCGAGGGCTCCTCCGAAGAGCCCGGCAAGGAGGCCAGAGGGCCGCGTGGGCCAGCGGCACGAGCCCACGGGCGACGGCGAAGGTCTCCTCACCCATGGGCGTGTTGCTGCGGGGGGAGGAGGGCAGCGTCACGTGCCTCCGCTTGTTCCGGGGCCTCAGCACGCGGATCAGCGCCTGCTTGCAGGAGAAGCTCACGGCCGGGTCCTGGAAGGCAAGCGATGGGGCCGGGTCACGCCGGCATCCCCGGCAGGCGGCCGAGCCTGGGCCGAGGGGGGCGAAGGCGGCTGCCCCCAAGTCTGGGATTCGCACCCCCTCCCCGGGGCCCCGCCAGCCCGGCCTCTTGGACCCGCCTCCACCCAGGAGCAGGCAAGGCCCCCCGCGAGCGGGACTGGCCCGGCTGCTGCCCATGAGGCTCCCGGGGTCAAGCCAGAGCGCGCAAGGTACCGGGCAGAGCAGCATCTGCATGTAAATCGTGGCGGCGGCGTTGATGCAGTCCAGCTCACAGGTGCAGTAGCCGTGGATGATGTCCACCAAGGCATTGACGGTGGCTTCCACGTGGGTCAGGCCTAGGCACGGGGGGGGGGGGAGAGGTCAGGGCGGGCAGCGCTCGATGCTGCCGGCCGTGAATCTGCAGGGAAAAGCTGCTCGGCACCCTCGCCTCCCACGTATCCAGAAGAGGGGGCCGTGGGGGAACACCGCAGGCAGCCCCGCAGGGCTGACTGAACGGCTCCCCTCTCCCTGCTTCAGTTCCCGTCCCCTCACTGGGCATGCCCAGTCGGCTTTGACCGCAAGTTCAGGCAGGGCGGCCTTGCCCTACGGACGTCCCACGAGCCCTTTAGCTTGCGCAGCAGCAAAAAGGCACTTCAAAGAAATACATGCCGGTGGCTGCAAATCTACTAGCCAGCCGGGCCCCATGCCTGGCGTCACCCAAACTCCCGCCAAGCGAAGCCGCATTTTTATGATGGTTGCCAAAGAGGGGAGGGGGAGCCGGGCCCCTTTTCTCCTGCCAGAGCTTGCCGGCTTGCGCACCCACGCGGCTGGGGAAGACGCGGCCTCCACCCTGCGCCACTTGCACAGGCCAAGAGGCCACGGGGGGAGGGCAGAGGCAGCCCCTCGTGCAGGTCGGTTCCTGAGCCGAACCAGCCTTGCTGGATCCCGGTGCTGGAGCGGTCCCACACGGGAAAGGGGGGCCAGTCATGTTAGCACCGTGACCCCCAGCTGCTTGTCGTCTCTGTGCAAGCCGAGACACCCATCTTGGCGTCTGCTTTTATGGGATGCAGGGAAAGGGGGACAGGCACCCTGTTTGCACAGGAAGGGGCCTCTGCGCTTCTGATGGGCCGGCCAGAGGCACGACTCCCTTTCAGCCCCAAGGGAAGGGCGGGGTGCAGTGTGGGGAGAGGGCCCTCCTCACACACAAGCGAGAGCACGGGCAGAGCCAGGACTGGGGGGGGGGGGGGATCTGGCCACAGGGTGCACTTGGAGGCCACACAAGGTCCCCTGACCCAAGGCGGAGGAACCGTTCAGCTGGCCTGCAACAGACTTGGGTGACGCGCCATGAGCAAGGGACCGTGGGAGACGTTTTCACAGGGAAAGGAGACTGCGGGTGGGAGAGGCGAAGCAGCGAGCGAGTTGAGCAGACGGGCCCGGGAACCGGAGAGCGGCCCACCAGGAGCTGGTGGGAACGTGGAGAGGAGCACCTGGCAGGCAAGCGGGGGCCAGGAAGGCGTTCTTGGGCTTCGAGGCGTGAAGCTTCCAGAAGTGGCTGACCAGCTGTGCGACGAAGGTGCAGCCCTCGCCCTCGGCGGTCTTCTGGGCCTCCTGCCCCTCTTCGCCGGCTTCTGAGGGCAAACGAGGAGGATTTGGTGGGGGTAGGCACGGGCCACGAGCGCCCAACCTCTGGCCGGCCGCATCCCGCAGACCGGGCCAGGAAACGCGCTCAAGCGGCCGATGAGCGAAGGCGGCTTGCTCGGCCGAGGGGAGGAAAAGGAGGGGCGAGTGCCGCCCACCTGCTTCGGGCTGCGGCAGCTTCGACTCCGTGAAGTGGACCAGGTTGCTGGGCCGCATGATGGCGATGGAGCGGGCGGTGATGACCAGCCTCTGGAACACCTCTGGGTCGAGGTCCTTCCCCTCTTTGCTGGAGGTGCTCAGGTACTGAATGGCTTTGCTTAGCAAGGCCTGGTCCTGCAGCGACAGGGAGCGGAGGCTGCCTGAGAAACGCGTGCGCGCTCTTGGCGGGAGGCATCCCGCCCAAGAGCCGCCCTCGGGCTCGGTTCGCACGGCACGGCACGGCCGAGGCGCAGCAGGGGCCTGGCGTCACCTGGAGGCGACCCGACACCCGGTCCCCGGGCCCCCTCCTTGGCACCCCCGCCACCGCTGCAGATGCTTGGCTGCCGAGGCAGGGGGGCCGTTCTCCAGGGCATGTGTGGAGGGCGAAGGAGGAGCCCCGCCGCCCAGCCAGGGCCTGCATGAGCAGAAAGGACAACCCCGAGGGGCACCCAGAATCCTTTGTGGCACGAGAGGCCCAAGGATTTCCTCGGGGACCGTGGAAGCGAGGCCCGGCCGGCCCCGAAGCGCTGCTGTACCTTGTGGTTGTGGTAGGCCGAGCGGCTGGTGTGCAGGCTGGCCAGCAAGCTCTTGGTCTGCTGCTGGACGCTGGAGGGGGCCGGCATGGAGAGCAGCTGGGTGGCCAGCTCCTGGGCCACGGCCCGGCTCTTCTCCTGCAGCGGGGACAGAAGGCCGCGTTGTGGGGGAGCACACGCCCCGGGCCGCGTCCCGGCAGTCGGGAGGACGCACACGCAGTTAAGGGTGCACACACAGGGTCCGTGTCGATGTGCGGACGGGGGAAAGTGCGCGCTTGAAGAGTCCCGATTTCCGTGCGTTTGGAAAACGCTCATGAGGAAATGGGACCAACGTAACTTGAGGAGACGGAGGAGAGCGGCGAGACAGATCAAGGGACCTGGCAATGCTTCTGCTCCCCAGTTCTTCCCCACCGGGCTTTGCAAATGAGGTCAGCTCTGCAGCAGGGTTAGGGTTAGAAATGGCTGCCAGCAGCGAGGGGAAATGAAACCGCTGTCCTTCAGAGCCGGCTCCAAAGCCTTTTTGCTCTCCGGCGCCCTCGCAGAGCTCTGCTTCTGAGCGGCATCAAAGCAAATCCGTGAAGAATGACACGTTCCTCTCTTCTGAGGATCAGGGCGGCAAGAGCCGCTGATCTCCTTGGTGTGTGCCGCCCAGCACCCCCCCCAAACCTCAGGCAACCTCCCGATGTCCCCAAAACCTCAAGGAAAGTGACTTGCCTTCTCGTTGACTGGTCCGACAGCAAAGCAGCTTTCCAGCGCTTCTAAAGAACTCACGACTAGCCTGGAGGGGAGAAAGGAAGAGGGAGAAAGCCGGTTTGAGAAAAGGCAGCTTCCTTGAGACTTTGCTTCATCGCACGCTACGGCTCTGGAAGGCTCAGAGAGAGAAGGGGGAGAGCCGGGGAGAGCGCGAGCGAGCGAGCGAGCGCTCGGGATGCCAAGTCTCCTGCCTACTATCACCAGCGCCACAAAAAAGAAAGGCATCAAAGCAAGATAGAAACTGCCACAGGCGGCATGCATATCTCCATTCATTGTGCTGCAGACCAGAGTTAAACCTGGCTCGTGCTCAGAGAAACTTGGGGCCTTGCTTGCAAATCCACAGCTGAAAGGCAAGGGGGCAGGGTGGGGGGAGCTTTTCTCTCCCCAAAGAGGATGAAAAGCACTCCTTACACCGCCTGCGGCGTGGATAACTTGGATTGTGTTGACAGCACCGATTCGTCTTGTGTCCCCCCGATACACACGCCTTCCCCTTCCCCGAGATCTCACACGCGGTGGAGCTCAAGGGGCGGTGCGGCACGAATTCTGCGGTGGAGAGAGGGCTGTAGGAGAGGCCTGCTTGGAGGGGCTTTGGGGACGAGGGCCGTGTGGGTCTTAAACTTTGGTTCAGGAGGGACAAAAGGGTCAAGCAACTTTTTAGAAAACCTGGGGGAGCGCACGGCGAAATACGGCACTCAAAGCCTCCAACCTTGGGGATACAGCCAGGACCCCGTGCCAGGCTGCAAACAACCACTCTGTGAGGAAGACCCACCTTCGGGGAACCTCAAAAAGAAAAGAAAAGAAAAACTTCCTTGGAAAGCAAAAAGGAAATTGCTCCCACTGAAGCCAGCAACACAAGAGAAACAACCGGATTGTGAATGCAATTCTCTGTTTCCATTATGAAACGTGGCCAAGAAATCATTCTGGATAGCTCTCCAAAGGAGACACTGAAATGCTGGGTGGAAAGAGGGTGGAAAGGGGCAACTGAAATGATCGGGGGGGGGGGGGGGCTGGAAAGTATCTTCCCAAGTGGAAAAGCCCCACTGTTTTGATGCTTTGCCAGAAAATAACGAGCTTCTTTCCCCTCTTGCCTCCCAAGCCTGCAATGCTCGCCCTGGGCCTGCTCTGAGCATGCAGACCCGGCGGGGCAGAGGCCTGCCGCCTCACCCCATGCCGACTGGGCCACACGTGGGTGGGGTGAACGCTGCCCCACGACCTCCCAGGACAGCTGGGCTCAGTCCTAGTCCAGGCCTTGCTGTTCAGCTCTGCAGCTTGCAAGCCGAACCCTTGTCTGCCCCTTGCAGAGCAGGGGAGCAGCGGACAAACCCAACTCGGGGAAGGAAAAGCAATGGCAAAGGGGAAGACAAGACAGGCAAAACCGAGCCTCAGAAAGCTGCGCCCCCGGCCCACCCACGGGTGGCCCCCGTCCTTGTTCTGCCCAGCATCCCATGCAGAAAAGACGGCTCCCACAATGCTCTGAGAGACGATTTGGAGAGAGTCTGTCCTCCCGGCAGCGACAAAGCAAGGGGAGGAACAGTCCTTCCAGGCCACGACAGAGGACTCAAAGCAAGCTCTCCGTCACATGCCCTCCGTTTCTGGGCTGCACCTTGCAGGCAAGTCCCCACCACCGGCCTCACCCTGCAAAGCGTGTTGCCCCCGACAAGCCCGAGGCCACGCTGAGCTGCAAGGGACCGCCTCTGTGCTCCCGACTCCTGCGATGCGCCGGCGACACCCGCGCACGGATGCTGCCCTGAGCGTCGGCAGGCCAGACCCGCCAGAAAGCAACTCCAGCTACGTACAGGCCCCTCCGAAAAAGCTGCCTGCTCTTATAGCGCCTGAGCTTTCCGTCTTCCCACCGACTGCCCTGGCCAAGGCCCAGGGCTTATCCCCCGCCAGGCAGCCCTCATGGAAGCCGGCTCTGCCTCAGCCCCAGATTCTGGTTATTTCTGACGGATGGCTTGGACGATGCAGGAGTAAAAATGAGGATGGTGGGGATGATGCAAGGCAGAAATAAAAAACTATTTCTTTTATCATATATGTTTAGCCAGCAAGATATGATGAAAAGGAGAAAACGAAGGGAGCCAGGGTGGTGCGGTGGACAGAGTGGAATGAACACCCCACAAAGTTGTTACAAAGATAACATGGAGAGGAGACCATCCTGGCTCCCTTGCAGGAAAAAGGTGGGGCATACACAGAACAGAACAGAAACGGGAATAAGGACGATGCCAAACAGTCCCGCGTGCCAGTCCCCGGCAGCGGAGGTTCAAAGGTTCGTTCTGGAAAGGCTGGAAGCTGCCGGAAATGGTTGGTTCATGGGCACCCGCACAGCTCCCGGCCTTCTGGGGTCCCCTCTGGAGACGCGGCTGCCGGGCCTCCCCGAGTTGCGCCTCCACACCACCCTGGGCCACCCGGAGGAGCTTGGCCGGCAAGGAGCAGCGAGATCTCCGCCGGAGCCTCTGGAGCAGCCTTCCCGGCCTGGCACCCTGGGTGGTCTTGGACTACAATTCCCAGCATTCCTGCCACTGCTCAGGCAGGCTGGAGCCACCAGGATGGGGAAACCTTGTTAGTGAGCTGCCTGGATGGGAGCGCGCGCACGCGCGCGTGTGGCAGGGGGGGGGGTCCCCCAGCCAGATTTGGCACAACCACGATGTTTGCAGGTAGGATCCCAAGCACCACCATCAGCACCTGCAGGTCCAACGGATCTTGGGGGCAGTGGGAGCAAGGAGGGGGATGACTTTCAAGAGCAGTTGCCAGGCGGAAGCGGACCACAAGTCCGGGTCGTGCCGGGATTCAGCGAGGTAAAGCAGAGCTGCTCCCGTGGCCGGAGGACTGAGCTTCCTTTCAGAGAAACTCCCAACGGGGTCCTTTGGGGGGTAGGCGAAAGCGGGTCAGGCTTGGGTTCGGGATTTGCTTTTCAGGCTCTTCCCGTGGGTCCTCCAGCCTCGGGAAAAGCATCCCAGCCTTTCAGAATGGGAGACCCCGCACAAAAGCAGACCGGCACCCGAGACGCGGCGGCAGCGGGGGGAAAGGCTCGACAGGGGCCCTGAGCGGGCCACGCCTGGCGATTCTGCACCCGGGTGGAAGTCTGCGTGGTTATCGGAGCCCGTGGCAGCCGTAGGTTCAAATGCGGCTCAAAGCTCTGTCTCTCAGCTACACCCCCTGCTTTGCTTCGCCACAGGCCAGGATAAGCGGGTCCCTCCCCAGCTGCAGTCCGGGGAGCAGAGAGAACCGGAGGGAAAGCCAGGCAGGAACACAGGCAAGCTGCTGGGACTCGCGGCCCAGTTCCTCTTGCTGGGTCACTTCCGTGGACCTCTCCGCCATGCAGGGAACCCCGAAAAAAAGCGGCATGAGGGCAACTTTACGCAAACACTGCACACATGTTAAAAGAAAGACAGCCAACAGAAATCAAAGCCGTGTGCTGTTATTCTGACACACAAAAACCGTCCGTGCAGAGAAGAGAGACAGACAGAGAGTATACTAACCGGTCCAGGATGGTTAGGGATTCAATTTCAGAACTTTTGGGGGAGCAAAGGAAAAGGAAAAATAAAAATGCATAAATAAAAAGATGGGAAGCTTACAGAAAAATACCCAAGAAATACATCCTAAGCAAATGAACAGAGAGGGAGAGGGGAACGGGCAAACGAAAACGAGGGGCTGGCAAAACAGAGGAGGAAAGAGAGGCACCTTGGGAAACAAAGGAATGCAACCCAAGTGACGGTTATCGGGGTGGCACAAGCTTCTTTCCTTGCAAAAGAACAAAGAGGAACCCCAAGGGCTGCGGAGCGCAGGGAAGGCAGGCTGGCAGACAGGCTGGAATTGCCGCCCAAGACGAGGGCGGGTGACGAGGGGACACCCCAAGCTCTCCACAGCGCCCCCAAGAGGGCCGATGCGTGCTTTAAATGTGGGGCAGCAAAACAAAGAGCAGCTCACATGCTGCTGGCACTCTTCACACGGTCAAATAGTTTCAGCCACGTCTGCACGCAGGCCGGGATTCTGTGGCACCGCAGACAAACCAAGAAAAGCAATCCTGGGCAATGAGTGCATCTTTTGGGCCTTCTCAGATTTCTTTCTGTCTTAAGTTCCTAGTCCTTATGGATGCTGGGATTTGTTTGGATGTCTAGGGGCAAGATTGGCTGAAATCTGACGAGCGGAGCGGGCGGCTGAACGCAATTTTCATGGCACCACGAAATAAGCCAACAAGCCTCACGTGGCTCTCCAGAGTGTGGCAGGACTGGGCTTCGCCTGGGCACAAAGGCCAGCGCTCTTTAAACACTCGCAGAATACGCACAGCCCCGATCACGGAAGCATTCATACTGAGAGAGGCCGAGTCCGAAAGTTCAAGGCACGTGGGCAGGCCTGCCTTAACGGTCGAGTTGGGGCATCCCATGGGTCGCAATGTCCCCCAAAAGAGGCCTCCCTCAGCACCCAGCGGGTTCCATGCCTCTCCTGATTTTTATGCCTTCCTCTGTTCGGCGGAACTGGGAAGGCAACGCGCCGCCTGCTCTCCAGCACCCTCTTTGCTCTTCCGGAGCTCAGACCTCCCCTCTGCTCTGCATTCAAGCAACTTTTCTCCGGGTTTTCTGGGGAATGAGTGTTTTATCACTGGCTGTGCCCGTCATGGTAACTCTTTTAGGAACGGGCAGGACCAGCCCCACGGCAGCCATTCTGTGAGAGCGCCCAACCCTCCGAACTCCCAAGAGGCCGAAGGGCCCACAAAGAGCCTCTGAGCGCCTCTCTCTCCCGTTCACACTCGTCCTCTTCCAGAGCAACGCCAGACTGCGCAAGGCAAAAGCCAGTCCACCTGTGCCCTCCAGAAACACCTTCTCCACCAAAGCCCATGTGCCCCCTCCGTCCTTTTCCTGCCCTCACGGCACTCTCCCCATCATCCGGGTTCTCCCAGTGTTCCAGCCAAACGACAGCTGTCCCGGGAGAAAGGGGGAAGGAGGTGAGCTCCTAGCGTGCTTCCCTGGGGGAGGGATTTCCGATGCCCGCTTTTATTCCAGTCCCCTTCCTCGGAAGAGATCGCAGCGAAGACGACCAGCAGAGAGAAAGAGGCATTTCTGGCAGAGCAGCAGCAGCTGGGGGCAAACGCGGCTGCCCGAAAGGGGTCCGGCTGCCCGAGTCCCCTCACCGGAGAGCACAAAGCAGGAAGGAGGCTTCACGACGGATGTGAAGTGCACAAACAGCACTCTAGGACAGCCTTTCCCAGAATCCTCAGCTACGGAAACATCCCAGACCAGGACTCCATGAGGCCAAATGCGTGACGCACAGACAGCAAGCAGCGGCTCCCTCACTGACCTCAGGGGCCTCGGCCTCTGGGCTGCGGCTTCTGTCCCGCTCGGCCTGAAGTGGTCTCCGCCACGGCTATGGGTCCTTGAGCAGAAGGGCCCAGGCCCGCCCTATAACCCCCACTGCTCCCAGACAGTCCTGCAAGCTGCAGTCGTGCAGAGCAAGAGGGCCCGGGGCTGGGAAAGGCTGCCCGGAGAGTCAGGCGACGTTCTCACAGCACACGCCGACAGAGCGAGAGGCGCCACGAGAGAATCCAAAGCCCCCACGACCAGGCCCTGCGCCACCGAGGCGGCGGTGCCACGCCTGTGGGGAGATGGAGGGGCGGGGACGCAACCCAGCAAACAGAAAGCAAAGAAGCGACCGTGGAGCTTTACCTCTCGAGAACAGTGCCACTCGCGACTGCGGGGGCAGCCGATTCCACGTCTCCGGTGCCATTCCCCTGATTCAGGTTCGGGGGGCAAACGCTGCTCACCGAGGCCGAAGGGAAGTCCTCGGGGGGCTCGTCCGGCCAGCCAAACTGCTCCTTCGTCTTGCCGTAGATTTTGATGGCGTCCAGCATGGTGACGCCGGCGGGGTCCACCGACGCCCCGACTGCCAGAGGGAAAGGGGAGAGCCGGGGAGACCGACGGAGTCAGGGGGCGCGAGGGGAAGGGGTTGGTGCCAGGGGAGAAACGGTCCGGGCACGGCCCCTTACCAAAGATGGTCAGCTTCTTGTCGGCCTGCAGCGCCTCCTCCCGGGTGAAGGGGAAGTCGAACCAGCGGGGCCGGCTCAGGTTGAGCTGCATGGTGCGGCCGAAGATCTCCAGGTAGGACGGGGCCCGCTCGATGGCCTGCGTCCCGATCTGGACCCGCATGCCCGTCATCACCATGGTGCTGTTGTGGTTGGTCACCTCGACGGTGAAGCCGCCCGGCTGCAGGACGGAGAGGGCAGCGGGAGAGCGGCCGTGGCTGGACGCCGCAGCCCTTCCCTGGCCCCGGGCGGGGGGGGGGGAGTGCGGACTCACCTTGGTGTTGGCGACATACATGCTGGTGGAGTTCAGCCGGTGCTTGATTTGCTGGGCGTTGTAGACCTGCAGGAGGTCGTTGCCGCCGAATTCCACGTCCGTCAGCTGCTGGTTGTGCTCAAAGAAGTCAATGGGGAAGCTCACCTGGGTGGAGGTGCGGTTTGCTGTGCGGGGGGGGGGGAGGAAAGGGGGAGTTGAGGGCCGAGGTCGGAGGAGGGACCCTCTGCTCACTCGCACGGCCTCCCACGCACCCCTTTCACCCCCTGGAGCCCCAGAAGGTCCCACCTCCTCACCCACGAAAGACGCGCCCCTGAGTTGAGTGGGAGATCTTACGGGCGGAAGGGGAGGTCGGATGGCCATCCCGAGGCTCCTGTGGGCCCCGGTCAACCCCACGTCGCCACATTGTAGGGACAGGCCTGGGCTCTTTGAGAGAATGGGTCTCGGCCCGGGCAGAGGCCCGACCCTCTGCTTAATGCTCATCCTGAGGCAGAGGCCCTCCTCCGGGAGCCCTCCTTGAAAGCGATGAGGGGGCCTACCCGGAGGAGGGCCCTCTCTGTGGTGGCGCCCCGACTGCGGAACACGCTCCCCAGAGGGTTCCGCCTGGCACCAACGCTTCTTTCTGTCCGGCTCCAGGCAAACCCCCTTTTATTCTCCCAATATTTCAACTGCTAATTTGCGGTTTTACACCTAACATCGGATGCTGTGCTACTCCCACTCTTATTTCTCTTTTTTTCCTATTTGCTTAATGGTGATGTCAACCATTCCGAGACGTCTGTGATGGGCCGGTACAGAAAAGTTTTAAATGAATGAGAGAGGAGCCGCCGGACAGCAAGAGGCCGGCCGCAGGACCGCGGCGACACGGCCGCAGCCGGCGCCGCGCACGAGCGGGCCGAGAAACGCTGCCGCCGCCGCTGACCGGCCTGGCCTCGCAGGGACTTACTGGTGGCGGCCGCCTTGCGCTTGTGGATGGGCTTCATGATGCTGATGACGCCGCTGGGCTGCAGGGAGGGCTGCAGCCAGTGCGAGGTGTTCTCCACGTTGGCCATGTAGATGCGCAGGCTGCCGTCCTCGCACAGCAGGATCATGGTGGTGCGCTGCTGCTCGTTGCAGGCCGTGTGGCGGATGGCCACCATGTCCTGGATCTGGAGGCCGGGGGAAGCGCGGCGTTAGGCGGCTGCGGGCTTAGGAAGGAACCGCCCAGGCGCAAAGGGCGTTTTACTTCCATCACACTCGGGACTCTTTTTATCATGGGCTAGAGAAACGGGACTTCGTATAGATTTAAATATGTTTTTAAGTTATCATAAATAGAGGGAAATGATGTGGGGGCTGACCCAGCAGGCCCGATGTTTTTTGATGATTGATGTTGTTTTTAGTTTTTTCTTAGTTTCTAGAATTGTAATTTTAAATAAAACTTACTATAAAAAAATTGCGTTTTATGCCCAACGGGGAGAAAGTCAAAAGCTCTGAAGCATTAAGTTGATCCAGTCGCAGGACTAGAAATGCGGGCAATGCACCGGTTTATTTCCTCTTGTTTCCAGTGCTGAGGGTTCACGCACTCTTCTCGGCCTTCCGCCTGCAAGCGTCTCCCTGGCGCCCCCACTTTCACCCACCAAGGGAAACCGCCCAAAAGCTGACCTTGGCTTTTGCCGGCAAGGTTTTAATTTCCTGGATCAGGAAAGTGTCCGGCTTCACCATCATCACCAAGGGGACGCCCGTCGTCTGCTGCACACAGCACACCAGCCCTGGGTGGTTCATCACTTCGGACCACTGGCAGAGGGCCGGGGGGGTCTTGCTGCCGCCGTTGGAGCTGCGGGAAGAGGCGGCCGGGAAGGCGCCACGTCAGCGGCACGCGGCACGGAGGGGCCTCCCTCCCCGGAGCAGGGCAGGCTCCCCGCAGCCCTCCAGACGTTCCCGGCATCCCCCAAACCTCCGCAGAGGCCGCCCTCTCTGCCTCTCAGCATCCCGCCAAGGTGCTTCTGCCACCGTCGCAGCGGCCGCGAAGGGGAAAGGGGGGCGGGGGGCCGCCACGCTGGGGGGCAGACTCACCTCTTAATACTGATGGGGAAGAGGCGCATCACCTCCAGCGTGGCGCGGCTGATGGTGGCGGCGAAGGACTTGCCCTGGCAGTAGCTGAAGAAGAGCATCTGCAGGACGTGGGAGTAATACACCGAGACGCCGCCTCCGGCCACTTGCCCGTTGCTGTCCTGCGGGGACGAGCGGGGAGAGGGGGGCCCGTGAGCGGGCTGGGAAGGGAAGGTGCGCTGGCAGGACATGGACCGGAAGGCTTCTGGGGGTGTGGGGGGGACAGCTGACTTTCCCAGGGACCCACAAGGACCCCCGAGATGCCCAAAGGCTGTGCTGGATGCATCCTCACATTTATTATGCCATAAACAGGAGTGGGGACTATTGAATTCTGATATTTTTCTGGTTTCTCGCTGTTAGCCGCTTACGGCTATTATAGACATTATGTCGAAATGACGACAAATAAGCGGAGGAAAAAGCACGGCCACCGGTAAAAAGATGTCATGGGGGCATCCATCAAGCTATTCTCCGAAACCAAACACAGCCAAACACACTCACAGCATCTTCCAATTCCAGAATAAGGAAGGGTTTGTGGCAAAGCACAGAGGGAGGGGAGGGG
>NW_025336059.1:479896-529895 GCF_004798865.1 Varanus komodoensis
GACTGCAGGAATGACGTGGAGGCGGCCATTCCGGTTGGGGCGGCATTCGGAGACAAGACCCCTCCAGGGTGCAAGAGCCCAGGCTTAGCTGGGGCCGACCAGCTCAGTCCTGCCCAGGCGGGTCCAAGCCTTCCCTCAAAAGCAGTGGAACGAGGGCAGGGAGCCACGAGGAGAGAGGGCCTGGCTTTCGTGCCGTGCCACCAGCCGCGCCTCCAGGCGGCCTCACCTTCAGGTCCTCGTGGGCGATTTCGAGGACGCTGGTGACGTAGAAGGGCCCGTGCTTGGCGCTGCTGGCCTCCTCCATGAGCTGCGTGTAGATGTAGCCGGCCGAGGACATGATGACGACGATGTTCTTGCCCTCCTCGTTGAAGAGGAAGGTGATGTCCCGGATCTTGGAGCTCGGCAGCAGGAAGTAGAACGTTGGGCTCAGGGCGTCCACGGAGAGGTCATAAATCTGTGGCCGCAGAAGAGGGGGAGGAAGCGGCTCAGTGGGGAGCCGTGCAGCCGGCGACCTGAGCAGGCGGCCCCGCCAGCCCGGCACCCCTCTCCCCCAGGCCTCCCGCCCGGCTGCACCTTCACGAAGTCCGCCGTGACGATGGCCAGCTCCGTCTGTGACCCCGGCAGCCACACGGCCTTGATGATGAAGTTGCCCGTGGCGAGCTGGGGGTGGAGCACCAGGTGGTCGGAGACTGAGCCGGAGCTGCTGAAGGTGAGGACGTGGCAGTCCTGCGGAGAGAGGGTGGCGCGCGTGGGCAGGCACGTCCCGGCCGGCCTCAGGGAAGCGCCAGGAGAGCCGCGGGGCCCGGGCCAGGGCCAGGGCCAGGGCCGGGCAGCCTCGCCCTCCCGTCCATGTTCTCCGGCAACCAGAGTACCCAGGCACACCGCGCTCACCCCCCATGAACCTGCCCGTTCCCCCGCTAGAGCCGTCCAAGCTGGTGGCCAGGGCAGGAGGGGAGAGAAGGAAAAAAGCTGGCCTGTCTACCTTCTCCACACCAGGCACCATTTCTGGCCCCTCCGTTCCGCCCCCCCCCACTCCCCCCTTTCCCCAGCTCCATGGACCCAGGGACTAAGCTGCTCTTCCACACAAGTGGCATTCGCAGGGACACGGCCCCCGAGCCCAGAAGTGGTGGGCAACCCTCTGGGCAGAGGAGCCAGCAGCTTCGACCTCCGACGACGCTCCCGAGCCCCACTTTAAGCCCTCCCAATCGTGCCCCTCGGGGCAGTGAGCCCCACGGATGGGGGGAATGAAAGGACGCAGCCGCAATGATGACACACCCACACATAAATCGCCTGCAGATTAACATCTGCAAAGGAAGCCGGTCCCACAAGGAGATGTCGACGGAACGGGGTGTGCTTCGCCTGAACAGCAGACAGCACAGAGGGCCGGGGAGGAGGCGACGGGGAGAGACGGGGCAGCCCATCTCAGACCCCGCAGGAAGGGCCGCGCTGCAGAGGCGGGCCGAGAGTCGTGGGCTCCGCGTCTGTTTGCAACGCTCTCCTGAGCTCAAGTGATGGGAGGGGAGGTTCCAGCGGCGCGTCTAGGGAGCCGTCCGGGCGGTTAGAGCCCTCTGAGCGGCGATGGGGAAAACGGCTGCGAAGAGCCCAGCGAGGCCGCCGCGCGTTCCCTGGCACGTTTCCAGGCCCCGAGGCTGGCGGCGTCCCTACCTTCAGCCCGCAGACAGCCAGGTAGTCCTCCTTGCAGGGGTTCCCCGTGAGGCTCAGCACGGTGAAGGGCACCGGGGCGGACGCCAGGCGGGTGAGGGTCAGCTTCCGCTTGCTGGAATCCGCTTGCTTGAGCAAGGCGGAGAGTTGCAACACAGTGATCTGCGCGGACAGGAAGAAAAGCGAAGGGTGAAGCTGCGCTGGCGCTTCTCTCCGCCGGAGGGGAAGTAACGCCGCGGCGCTCGGACGGGACACGGATTTGCCTGGGCCACGGGGTCCGGGCCAGGAGAGCAGGTGGCCCGGTCCTTCAACGCAGAAAAGGAAGGGCCTGACCTGCCGTGGCCCGAGCCGCCCTCGGACCAGTGTGTGCAAATCGCGGCAGCTGACTGCCTGGACACTTTTCCTTGCACGCGCGTGGCCTGTGTCCTAGCAGCCCGTGTCGAAATGCACAGCCGGCTACTGGCCACGCGGCCCCCGAGGCGGGGACGAAAGCCTCGGGCTGCGATTCCCGGGCAGGCCAGCGGCAGGGTCCCACCCACGGGAGCGGCCTGAAGCGCCCCGGACTCCGCGGCGCAGCCCCCGGCTCACCTTGCCCTTCTCGTGGCTGACGGCCAGATGCTGGCGGCGGCCGTGGGGGGAGGAGAGCACGCACATGGCCACGCGCCGCAGGACGTGGGCGCTGATCAGCTGCCGGATGGTTTGGCCCTGGTCGCCGCTGTAGTTCATGCGGACGTTCTCGAAAGCCCCTTCCTGGGAGCCCAGCGTCGGCACCTGGGCCAGGGAGAGAGTGTGGAGGTCGGGGTGGGTCGGGGTGGGGGGACGAGGGAGGGCCGTGTCGGAGCGGCTCTGCCGGTAACGTCCCCCAGGCCCTTCACCGCCACTCTGCTTCCTTCTTCTGCAGACCCAGCCGGCCGTGTCCGACTCCCCGCTGGGCCTGACGCTCTGGGTAGGTTGGAGGGGCTGGACCCAGAGACCCTCCCCGGAAGGGCTTGGGGAGGAGAGAGGGAGTGTGGAGCAGGCAGTGGGCCCAGGAGGGCTCGCGCCGGTTGAACTGCCCCATTCCCAACATCTATCCAGCAGCGTCCGCATGTTTCCTCCTACAGCTGTTCCCCGGCCACTTGCTCGAAAGTCCAATGTTGTGGACCTCACAGGGAGGGAGGGAGGGAGGGAGGAGGCTGACCCCCCCCCCAAACACGCATGGCGCTCACCATCAGCTGGTCCGTCATCTCCACCGCCTTGTCCAGCGTGTGCAGCTCGCTGAGGGCCTGCTGGGCCCGGGTGCTGCTGCCCATGGCCGAGGCCTGCTGGAAGTTGACCTGGATGGCCTCCAGCAGGAAGTTCAGCATGTCCAGCACGAGGGGGGCGAAGGAGAAGTTGGCCTGCGCGGAAGCGGAGTGGCGAGGAGCCTCAGCCCGGGGGCCAAAACTCCCACGGCGGGGGGGGGGGGGAACCCAAGGCACCCAGGGGTGGGGGGAAACCGCTCTGAAGGCAGGAGACCACAGAGGACCGGTCGGTGGTGGAGAGGGGCCACCTGGGGCACGCTGGATGACCAGACGGGTATCCCAGGAAGGGCGGACGGACGGATTGGGAGCTGTGCCGGGGGCATCGGGCCCCCCCCACAAGCGGGGCCCCTGGGCCGGGGGCACACCTGGGCCTGCAGCTGCTCCCGGCAGCCCTCCACGTTCCGGCACAGGCTGCTCTTCTTGGGCTTCTCCTCCTCGGGCCCCCGGCCCTCGCTGACGGAGGCCTTGGCCTTGTCGGTGGGCGAGGGGCTGGAGTGCCGGACGACGCTCTCGGGGACGCGGGGCTCGCTCTGGAAGGCCGACTCCTTCATGGTGGAGCTGATGCCGCTGCTGGGCGTCCTCTTCACCAGGGCCTCGGGGGGCAGAAGCAGCGCGTCATGCCGGGCGTGGGGCTCCCAGAAGCCCCCGGGTGGAGCTGAGGGGCACCCCCACGCCTCCGTGCCGGGCTGGAATCACCGGGATGCTCACCCTCCAGAGAGGCCATGGGGGGCGAGTGCCAAGGGCGGCCTGAGCTGTCCCGTGGCGGCTTGGGAGGCGCTGGGCTCCTTCACGCAGAGGCTTCCCGCGAGGGAAAGGGGCCTTCTACAGCAGCCGGGCCGCCGTCCTGGGTCTCTGCCCAGCTCCGGGGTCCTTCCCTCCCTGCTGGCCCCATTCCGCACGCCCTCCCAGCCACCGATGCAGCATTTCCAGGGGTCTCCTCCCGCTACGCAGGGGGCCTGGCTCAAATCGGGGCCCAACCCAAGCTCAGGCATGCCCGCTCAGCTGGCAGCCTCTCACCAGGCAGCTGCCGTCCTCCTTCGCGCCACAGTCGCAGAAGAAGGAGCCGTACTTGGCGTAGGAGATCTCGTGGTCCTTGTGGCAGACCTTGGCGCACACGGTGCAAACTCCGACACCGTCGACCATCTTGCAGGTGTGGCAATGGTACCTGCAGGAAAGGTACGCTGCATCAGGAGACCCGCGGGGCGCCCGGCAGAGCGCGGGGCCCTGCGGATGCCACCGAGGGGCCCAGGGCGGGTCCGGCTGCGCGGAAGAGCCGGCGTGGCTCACCAGTGCTGGTTCATGAACTCCTTCTGGGTGATGGTGAAGGTGCAAAGCTTGTTGCAGAGGGAGTCCTCATCCTGCACGAACAAACACACACACACAAAGGGGTCCTTTCAGCTGGAGAGCCGACTGAGCACCTTCTCCGTGGCAGACGCCGCACGCTGTGGCAAAATTTGGGGGCTGCTGGGACAGCTGGAACTTGAACGGGCTACAGGGCAGGCCACGGTCTCACAAAATGGCAGAGGCCGCAGTGGGCGCAGCCAAGCGCAGAACATTCCTGCGCCAGAAGGGCGACCTGTGAGACGCAGTGCAGGGCAACCTGTCCAGGGCTGGGGAGGGTCCCGACCTCCAAAACCCAAAGCTCCCCTGTGCTGCAGGAGAGATTTTTACAGTGCAGCATGCTGGCCTTATTTTTTGACGTTAAGAAATAAAATAAGGTAAAGTAAAACGAAGCAAAATCTGCAAACTGTGTTGTAGACCGTCCTGAGATGTCTGTGACGGGACGGCATAGAAAAGTTTCAAATGAATAGAGTCGCATCCCATCCCTCCCATCGCGGCCCCGGCCCCCGCCCCAGCCCGGATCTGGTGAGGCACCCACCGAGTCCTCCGCCTGCGAGTCCTCCTCCTCCACGGCCAGCTCCTCCACCCAGTCCGAGTCCACCTCGATGGCGCGCTCCTCCCCGTCGACCGACAGGTGGCTGGGGCCCTGGCCGCCCGACTGGCTCAGCGCGTTGGTGACGTCGGCCAGGTAGGAGACGATGTGGCACGTACACTCCAGGAGGGTCACGTGCTGTGGGGGGGGAGGGGAGAACCCCGGCAGGGGGCCAGTCAAGCCGTGGGGGCCCCGCCAGGGTTCCTCGGGCGCAGGACAGGCGATCCCACGAGGCCCTCCAGAGGCCAGTCGCACACGGCTTGCCTGGCCAGCAGCCGTGCGCGGGGGCCGGGGGCCTGCAGTGGCGCTCACAGCTCTCCCTCGTGCTCAGGCGGGCCCCGAGCCTCTGCCCGGCGCCAGTGGGGGGCCGTGGGGCTTCCTCTGGCCACTGCGGGCCCCCAGCCGCCTGCCCTCCCCCAGGACCGAGAGGGGCCCCCGCCGCCGGACTCACCTTGCCGTGCATGACGTTTGCGTTCATTTTCTCAAGGACGTTCTTCTGAGACAGGTATTTCTTGCTGGGGGGCGAGAGGGGGCAGTGTGGGGCAGCCGGGAAGGGCACCGCCTCCCCCGGCGACGAGCGCACCCCACCCCCGCCGCCTCGGCGCCAAGACGGGCCCGGCTCCTTACCATCGGCCCAGCCACTCGGCCGCGGCGCTGTGGAGCTGGAGGTGCCCGGCCCCTTGCCCGGCGCTGGCCAGGGTGGCCATGACGACCATGAGCTCGGGGAAGCCGGCCCCGTCGCCGTTCGCCAGCATCTCCGTGGCCGTGGGGATCAGCGTGCCCAGCAGGACAGTGCAGGCGCCTTCTCCGACTTGGCTGGGGGCAGAGGGGCTGGTCAGACCGCGCTGCTCGCCGCACCCGGCGGGCCGGGGTGTCTCCGCCCGGTCGCGTCCCCTCCCGGGCCGCCCGGCCCCCCACCCCGGCGCTCCCAGGCCGCCCAGCCGGCCGGCCGGCCGGCCCCCACCTGTTCTCACGGACGATGTAGGTGGTGAGCAGCTGCAGCAGCTGCCGGTTCTCCTGCACCACCTCCAGCTGGTCGGACTCCTTCGGGGGCGAGGTGGTCATCCGGGTCAGCCAGGCCTGCAGGCGCAGGGGGTCCACGCAGGCCAGCTGGGCCAGGGAGCCGCACAGGCGCAGGAGGCTGGGGTTGGGGCTCTTCTCCGCTGGAGGGGCCGGGAAGAGAGCAGGAGGTGGCACCGGGGTCCTCTCAGGCTGACCGCGAGGACGGTGCGCCTCGGGGGCTGCAACGGAGGGCACCGAGGCCGAGACCACCCCGCACTGGGCCAGGGAAAGCCGGGCTCCAGGCAGGATGATGCAAACTGCCCCGCACGCGCTTCTTCCGGCCCCACGAGGGCAGGAGATCGAGGCTGAGCATCCCGTGCAACTTTTCCGGCACTCTGGAGAGGCTCCTGGGGGTTTTGCCTGTCAGCCCCCAGAGAGGCACTACCATCCTCCAGAGTGGAAGAAACAACTGCGCAAACACCAGGGAAGCACTGGGTGACCTGCTGGGGCAAAGAGCCCCCCCCACCGCTGAGGACTCAGGGCAGCAGAGGGAGCTGCCTGGAGTGGGGTGGGAGGGGGACCACCCCCAGGGAAAGAGGCTGGGGACGCATGAGGAAAGCTACAGCAGGGAGGGGTGGCAGGAACGCTTGGTTCCACCCGTCGAGGCGGCCAAAAGGAACCAAGTGGAAAAATGAACGACAGGAAAGTTTCTTGCTGGGGAAAGGCCCCCCCTTGCTCCTTCCAGCAGCCTCAGTGAGAGAAGCCCCCAGGCATCAGAAGTGTTAAATAAACACCCCGCTCGGCTTCGGTGAGGGAAGAGGCGCCAGCGCCGCACATAACGGCACCGCTTGCTTCATCCGCAGCCGACGCGCTGGGCACGGGGGCGACGGGGAGCGCGAGCACTCACTCAGCTGGAAGAGCTTGGTGAAGAACCGCAGGACTCTGTTGCAGAACTTGGCCGAGAGGCTTTCGTTGGCCGTCACCATCATGATCTGGACCAGCTCCCCGCTGGCCGAGAGAAATGTCAAGGGAGACACGGTGAGCCGAAGCTGGAGGGCCCCCCCCCCCCCCGAGCAGCCCAGCGGGGAGGCCCGGGGCAGGCCCAGCGCACGGCTCACCTCTCCGAGAAGAACTCTTCCATGGCTTTCCGGGCCTGGCTGCTCTCCAGCTGCTTCTCCAGATGCTGCAGGCACTCCTCCAGGATGGCTTCATCCAGGCCACTAGAAAATGACAGCACCCGTCGTCGATCCCAGGGCTGTGACTGTTCCCTAAAGGCGGGCTAAGTCGACGGGCAAGGACCGGGTTCCGAAGCAACTGAGGAGGAGCGGGAGGGCAGCCCCCACTGGCTGGGGGATGATGGGAGATGCTGAGAGGGACGGAAGCTTTGCTCAGCTTAGCTCTCCCGCCCAGCAACCAAAGCACCGTCCAAACACCAACGTGCTAGACCACGTTTTCTTTAAAAAACAGAACAAAGCCACACCACCAAGAACTGAGCCCACGAAGTGCCGCCGTTGAAAGCAAATCCCATGCAAGGGGCAGGGGGGGGGGGAGATCAGCAGGGCCCGTGGGTCCAGCAGAGGGCAGTGAAAGGATGGGGAGAGAAGGAAGGTGCGGGCACGGGGGGGGGGGGGGGGGCGTGCGGGCCGAGAGAGAGAGCGCAGGAGCCGAGCCCTGCCTGGAGCCCGGCTTGGCCGAGGCTGGCCCAGGCCTGCAGGGGCTCTGTGGCGGGGGAGGTGGGGCTGCGGGGGACCCACCTGCTGGGGTCGGAGTGATCAGCCAGAATGTTGTAGCAGCCCATGATGAGCTTCTCGTAGACGCGGGAGAGGAACTCGTCGGACTCGGCCGGGCCCAGGATCCGCTCGAGGGAGTTGCCGCTGATCTCGGCCACGCTCTCCGTGCTGGTCTCCAGGAGGAGGGGCAGCAGGGCCCGGGTCGCCTGCGGCGGGTTCAGCTCGTCCGACCACCTGGGGAGGGGACACGGCTGAGGAGGGGGCTCTGCCTGGGGACAGGCCCGCGGGTGCCCGCGCCGCAGAACTTACACAATGAGGTCCCCGGTCAGCCGGACCAAGGAGAGCAGCGTCCGCTTGAGGGAGGCCGCGAGGGGGAGGCTCTGGCTGCAGAGGGTGCCCAGGTGGGCCGCCTGCACCGCACTGATGTAGCTCTCGGCGGGGATCGTGTCGTTCGCAAAGGCGTTCCGCTGCACGTGGGCCCAGGGGGAGGCGCGGTTAGCGGGGGGAGACAAGGAACAGTTCAGTCACTTCAGGTATTTCTGTGCTGTCCATCCAAGGTTTATGCCCAGGATGGCAACCAACTGAAATTCAAGCAACCTGCCCCATAGGAAAAATGCAATCCGACCACAGAAGGTGAGTTACGCCTTCTTTTTCAGAGGCAGGGGCACCAGCAGAGAGGGAGGGGGGCCCCACTGGCCGCCCCGCCTCACAGCCGAGCCGCACCCCCTTTCTCAGGCGCTCTCGTGGGCAGACTCACCCATGAGCCGATGTTTGGGAACTCGTTGGTGTGGATGCCGTTCCAGGATTCACAGAGCGACTGCACGGATGAAGGCAAGTTCTGGACCAGAGCCGGCCCTGCGGACCAGGGGGAAACCGTCGCACGCTCAGGGTGCGCTTCGGGGGCAGCCGGAGGTGGAAGCCGAGCCGGGACCGTTACCCACTGCTCTCCCAGTCCACCCAGCACAGCCCCTCCCTCCAGCCGTCACTCCAGCTGGTTCAGCCCAGTCTCCCCAGTACCGGCCCAGAAGCTAGCAGGCCTTTCAGGGGGAGGCGCTGGGGGTGGACCGCTGCTTGGGCCTTCTCAGGACAGAGTGTGGGACCGGCCGACAGGATCCTCACGCAAAGCCGAGCCCCCTCCTCGCCCCGCTCCATGGGCTTCCCAAGGCAGGGCCGGACCCCTCCCCCAGGCCAGGCACCCCGGCCTCCGGGCCCCGGCCTGGCTCGCCCGCCTCCCCACGCCGAGGGGCGGACGAGCACAGCGACAGAGCCACCCCACCCAGGGAAGGAGGGGGCAGGCGGCTCACCCAGCGTGTTGGCCTTGCACCGGCCGGAGCCGATGGCCAGGACGGCAGCATAGCCCCGCAGCTTCTCGGCCGTTGGCTTGTTCTCGGGGGAGCCCTCCTCGGAGAGGCTCTGCAGCAAGTAAGACCTGAGTCGGGACAGAGGGAAGGACACGCGTTCCAGACGGACTCCTCGGCCGGGGTTCCCGGCCTGGGCCGGGCCGGCCCGCAGCCTCCCAGAACCGAGCGCGCAGCCCACCTGGTGAAGGAGGCGTAGGTGTCGATCAGCTGCAGGGTGGCAGGCAGCAGGTTCTTGGTGACCTCGGAGGACTTGTGCGGGTCCGTCTCGGCGGCCAGCTTGGAGAAGAATTCGTCGAGGGAGACCTGGACCTTGGAGACGGCCGCATCCAAGGTGTAGATGGACTGCAGGCTGGGGATCTCATGCAGCTGGAGGATCGTGGTGCAGTCGATGCCACAGAAGGAGGAGATCTGTGGGGAGAGGGTGGCGGCGGCTGCCCAGACAGTCCCTTCGGCTCCGGGGGGCTTGCAGGGGGTTCTCCCGCGCCCTCCCCAGAGCCACGCACTCCGGGCGGCCGTCGGGCGGAGAGAACTGGCCGGAGCCAAACGCGCTTCGCCGCACAGGCGGGCCTGGAACGCCGGGCCTCCCGCCGTTCCAGCGCGGGGCCGAGCAGCACAGGACCTCCCTGGTGCTGGCACCTGCCGCTCCCATCGGCCCCGGCCGGCACAGCCAATGGGCTGGAAGCACGGAAGCCGTGGGCCGAAGCACGCCTGAAGCGGGGCTCGAAGCCCCGCCTGCCCACCCGGCCCCCTCCCCAGGCGCTCTGCCCCGTGCGTCCCGCTGCTCCTGACCCCTGACTGGGGCCGACGGAAGGTGCCGGCCAGAGCGCCCGAGGGGTCCCAGGCAGGGCTGGACCGTGCGGGGAGCGGCAGGGCTCTTCTTTGCTGGCACGGGACCCTCTCCAGAGCCTGCCCGTGTCCCAGCCTCTTGCGAGGTGTCGCGGCTACTCGGACAAACGCACATCGCCGGACTCGCGTGGACAGTTCAGGAGGCTGCCTCACAGCCCGCTCCTTGCACAGCCCCCGAGCCGCAGACTGAACCACGCCCGGGCATCCGCGGGGCGTCAACCGACCTGCCGGGCAAAGTACTCCTCCGCGATCTCCACGTCGTACTTCACGGAGCTGCACCTGGAGCAGGTCAGCTCGACGAGGGACGCGGCCTGCTCGGCTCTCATGCCCTGCTTGACCAGGTGCTCCTAGCGAGGGGCGGGAGGGAGGGTCGGAAAGGAGGCGACGCCAGCCGGCCGCCAGACCGTGGCCCCATGGCCGGGTCGGTGCCCGTGCTCTGGCCCCATGCCCGGCGGCCGAGCAGAGGGACCGGGACCGCTCCGCCCGGCCTGCCCCTCTCCCCGCCCCGGGCTCTGCAGGCCGGCACAGCAAGCGCACCTTGATCCAGGTGACGTACGCGGGGATGCGCAGGCGGGAAGACCAGCGCAGCGTGTGCAGGATGTCGCACTCGGTCATCTCCGGGCTGCTCATGGCCAGCTGGTTCATGTAGCTCTTGGAGGGGGGCAGGATCCCCAGGATCCGCCAGAGGATCAGGAAGTAATACTGGAGTGCGCAGGCCTCCTAGGCAGCCGAGGAGGAAAGAGTCGTTACCGCACGCCGTCGCGGACAGCCGGAAGGGCTCCGCAGCCGGGCCTGCTCACTGCCCAGAGCCCCAGCAGCCAGCGCTGGGCCGATTGTTGAGCCACTTTACAATCCACAAACACACGCTTTGCCTTTCGGCCCAACGGAGCCCCAGCTCAGCACAGAATTAAAGCCTCCAGGAATTTACAGGCTTCAAAACACAAACTTTTTACAGTAATCTGGAATTTAATCTTTAGATTTCACCAACGGCACAATTAAGAGCAATATAACGTATTTAAAATTGTTTCAGGTACGTATGTGGTTATGCGCCGTATTCTAGTATGCACATTATTTCTATAATGCATTTTTAATCTTTGCAAAACGCACAGAGATCTTCAGCCACTGAGAGATAAGGAAAGTTAATGGAAGGGTAACTAACAAATCCCATGGAAGCCTTATCGATATCAGACCCACTGAAATGAGTGGCCTTAGGATATCCACAACCCACTGAAGTCCCAAGGCCTATTCATTTCTTTTCTTTTTTGTTTTTGTTTTTGTGTGTGAATAAGTTTTATTCTTAATATACCTGCCAAAAAGAAGCTAAGAAGCATCGATCATCAAAAACATCAGACCCACTGGGTCAGCCCCCACATTTTTTTTTTTATGTTAAACTATAAACACATTGAAGTCTATGCACAGCCCCGTTTCTCTAACTGATGAAAGCCCCACTGACGCCCGGCTTTCCCCGGCCAGAAGTGGCCTGCAATTCTCAGCCGGACCTGCGCACGGAGCGCGTCCGGCACAGAAGCCCGGCTCGGGGGCCCCCGGGCAGAGCCCACCTACCAGCGCAGTCACGTTCTTCTTCTCCTTCCGGCGGAGCGTGTCCAGCTGGGAGCCAGCTGCCAGCAGGGAGGTGAGGGCCGAGTACAGGTCGTCGTATTTGGTGGCCTTCGAGAACAGGACCTCGCACACCTGCAAGAGAAGCGGGCAAGTCAGCACCGCCTGCGCATGCCCGGCGCCTCCCGGAGCACCCATCGCGATACAACCCGGCTGGCAAAGAAGGGGAAGGAAGGACGGGCAGAGTATGTGCCAAGCTGCTGCGCAGGCTCTGGCTTTTTCCATTGCGGGGACCCCAAAGCTCTTTCGTACATTTCCTTTTTAGGGCGCTTCCTCAGCTTTTGGGTCTTGTTCTGCAGGATGAGCAGGGTGTCCCTGAATTGAGCCAGCTCCCAGAAGCGGCTGGGCACGAGGAGGAACACCTTGCCCAGGGGAGCGTGGGCTGCGGGGAGGGAGAGGGTTCCCGTACCGTGCTATCGAGGCGGTTCAGGTCATCTTCGGACGCTTCCGGAGAGAGAATGCAGTAGAATCTCGGCTGAGGGACCGCATCTGGGCAAGAGGAGAAAATCGCGGGGCTGCGGTCAAACGCCTCAGGTGAACGGAGCGAGGAGAGCCACCAGAAGCAATCTTGCCCCCCGCCAGCCAATGCCACCTCATCCGGCGAGGGCTGGGCACGGAGCGGCAGTGGTCCTGGTGCCCCCGACCAGCTGAGGACTGCGCAGCAGCCCCTGCCTACCTGAGGAGCAGTGCTTGGTCCAGTTCTCCTCCACTTCCTTGAAGCCGTGATAGAGCGGGGAAGCCCCGCGCCGGCTGCCGTCCTGGGAGCCGCTGGCCCAGACGATGGGGGGCGTTAGGAGGTTGTACTGCACCTGCGGAACACGCGGAGAAATTGGCCGACGGCCTGCACAGGCTGGCTGGCTGCCTTCCCTACAGGAGAGGTCCCCGCACTGCAGGCATGTCGGGCCGCTGCAGATGACCCAACGGGGCCAGGAAGGAGCTGATAATTCTGGGGCCTCCTGGCGCTGATGCCAAATTTTCCTCACTCTAGAAAGCTTCGAGAAGACTGACACGGCTCTCCTAAGGCCTCGCGTGTTGCAGCAAGGAATTAACTGCCCTGGTTTGGAGATGGGCGTTTTGGCCCTGCCGAACTCTGGAATGCGCCTGGGCCCCAAGAGCTTCCCCAAAATGGAGCCCGGCCCTCAGGAGCCCTGGGGACACAGCGCCAGCGGGACGCACGCACACGCACCTGTTCAAATAAATACACGGGAACCTTTGAATATTGGTGCAGCAGGTAGTCGAAGACCAAGAGGAGGCGGGCCAGCAGGAGGGGGACGCAGCGCAGCTGCGAGTCCAGGTTGGCTGCCAGCTCCAGGATGGTCTGGATGCAGAGGGTCAGGATGGACCGCCGGCCCTTCTCGGAGAAGCTGTGGAAGATCAGCAGGAGCAGCTGCAGCTGCTCGACGTTCAGGTCCTCCGTGTCGCTGGGAAGGCTCCCCTGCAAGGCGTTCTGCTTCAGGGTGCCCACAAACCTGCCGGCAAAAGGGAGGGGAGGGGAGGGGAGGGGAGAGCAAGTGTCAGCTCCCAGTTTTCCAAGATGGCCCCGTTCCCCCCGTAACTGACTGCACTGAAGATTCTTGTCCCTCAGGGTGAGGCCTTGCAAAATGAGTGTCTGGAGAGGCAAACAAGGGCCAGGAGAGTCACGTCATTCACCCGAACTCAGACCTATCACCCCTCCCCTCCCCTGGCCCCAACCCCTTTCCCTCAGCCTTCAAAACCTTGATGGCAGAACTCCCCCCGACACCCCAATTCTGAAAGGCTGAAACGCCTCTCCGAACATTTCACTGCTGGCAGGAAGAACTTGAAAAAAGGCCGCCATTTTCTGGAGAAAGACATCCTCTTGGGTTCCACCGTTTTAATCAGGCCCGGCTCCCTCTTACCTCTCCCAAACTTTAAGGCATTCCGGCACGTCGGGGTCCCCCTGGAAGCTGGCTTTGTGCTGCCAGATGAGGAGAAGCCGGGAGAGCACGGACAAGCTCTGGGGGTGAATGTAGAGGGGCCACGGCCCTTCGGAGAAGGGGGCCACCCCCAGCTGCTGCAGGAGGGTGTTCTGGCAAAATGGAAAAGGGAAGGCACACAGGTAAGAGGCCGCCGGGGAATGTGCAGAAGGAACCCTCGCTGCAACTCCAGGTGTGACGCCGCTTTCGCTCCCAGCTGTCTACTTACCAAGAGAATTTAGTAATGCAAAGACTCAGGATGGGAATGCGCCACTTCTTGAGTCCCTACTGCTAGTTATCCACTTATCTGGATATTTTTACCCCGCCCAATACAAGTCATCTCTGGATGACTTACAATACAATAAATACCTAATAAATACATCAAACCATGACAAGATAAAATGCAACTGAGGATCTATCAATAAAAGCTTAACTGAAATTTTTAAACGTTAAAATATTGGGTAAATAATAAGGTCTTGACCTGGCGCAGAAAAGCATATAACGACGGTGCCAGGTGGACCTAGCGTTGAACATCACTAGTTTCACGAATGTAGAGTCCTTGTTTTGGCAAAGGCCTAACATTTAAGTATTTTAAAGCATCGCTTTTAAGTATAACCTGCGACAGCCCTCACAGAGAAACTTGTGACGGGATGCGAACGACACATTCTGCAGGTCGTAAGCTCTGCTTTGGAGGAACTGGCTTCTCCTCTTTAGGCGTTTTCACGACTGCATCCCACCACCTCTGAGCTGCTACGGCCTCGGCACGGACGTCCTGCACAGCCAGGCCCCGCTTCACCTAGGCAAACGAAGCCCAGCCGTGTGAGCGACCGGCCACTCACTTGCAAGGCGGGGGACTGCAGGTCGGAGGTCACCAGGGAGTGATTGAAGTGGTACAGCGCGGCCGCAAACTCCTCCTCCTCCGAGGTGCCTGAAACACAGTGCCCGGTAAGCCAGTCTGCCCTCGCCAAAAACCCACCGCGGCGACACTGGGCCCCCTGGCTGAGGCAGCGTGAACGGACGCCGGTTAGTTCTAACGCTGGGCCACCACGCAAGGACCCTAACTCAGAGCCAGAGGCCCGGGAGACACTGCCAGCGATGGCCGCCCTGCACCCCTCTTCTCCGGGGGAGGGTCTTTTCAGTGGCTGTTTCTGGGGCGGCAAAACGACCCCCGTCTGTACACAGCGCTGCCTCCTGCCCATGCGCCACCCACTGGGCAGCCCCCACTGCCAAAGGGGGCCGGCCGGCCGGGGGGCCAGAGGGGCCAGAGGGGTTTGCGACCCCCTGCAAAGCGGCTCGCTGACCTTTCAGGCCGTCCTTGTCCACCTCTTTGATGATGCTGGCCAGCGTGGCCATGTGCTGCTCCAGCAGGGAGACGCTCACGTAGTTGCGGATGAAATTGTTCCTGGAGCCCAGCATGGAGGACGTCATGAAGTTGAGGATGTTGGACGCCAGGTTCAAGAACTGAGCATTCGGGGGAAGACACACGGGTCAGCAAAGCCCAAATCGGAAGGGGACAGAGAGACGGCTCCTCGGCTGGCCCCTGGCTTGTCATCCACACGGCACACCCCCGCCTGCTTCCGAGACCCTCCCTGCTCAACAGGTATTTGTGTGGATCGTTTGTTCCATCTGCCTCTTCCACATCTCCAGACACACACAAACACACGCCCCCCCGCAGCACCACAGGGACAATGGAGACATTACGAAACCCAATCCCGAGCAAGAGCAGACAAGCGTCTGTAAACCATGGCTTGCTGCTGCGTGCTTGGAAACGCAACCCGTGATTCGGTTTCTGAAAGAGTTGCTGCAAACCACAGTTTGGCACCATCGCCTCTGAAGCACCGGGCAGGCGGCAAGAGGCAGGGGCCACTCGCTGCGTCCTGTTTGTGCACACGACGCTCGCGCAAGGTTGCTCTCTCAAGCACACTAAGCTCCCCCAACCACACGCGAAGGAAAGCGCCCAAGTTCACCGTACGCACCAGCTCCGGATCTTTGCGGCTAGCCAGGATGTTCCCGTTTTCCCCCGCGGCCTGTTTGTTGGGGCTCTTCACACGAGGGGAGCTCTCCAGGGGGGGCGGTGGGGGGGGCGGGGGCGGCGCCGCCTTCTCTTTACTCGGAGAGATAGTCTCTTCAAACCACTGCCCAAGAATGGGCTCGCTGTCGTCATCTGCGAAGGGAGCAGGGCTTGCTCAGAGCGAGGCTGGAGAGGAACAGCCCTGCCAGGCCCAGCTCCAACATCTGCTCCCCGCTCCCGGGCTGGGCTTCGGGTTTCATTCCTGTACGGATTTGCCACTATCCCACCCTGGCTAAAGCAAACTAAATTGTTTACTTTACTCCTTTTCCCCACTTTATTTCTTATTTATTAGTTATTAAGTTTTTGTATGCCATCCCATTATATAAAACTCTCGGGACGGCTTGCAGTATTTAAAAGAGCAATTAAAACAACAACACTTTTGAATAGATGAACTGAAACAGAAGAATATATAAAACAAAGCGGTAAATCACTAAGCAAAACAAAACATTCCCTCTTCTGGTTGTGCACTGGCAGCGCTGCGTTTCCCACACCGGCATATTTGCAAGCGAATCTGAAAAGACATGAAGGGTGAACCCCGACGGTTCTGTGCCCCCTGAGGCCCCCCCCCCTGGGCACCCACCTTGGCTGCTGTCCTCAGTGCTGCTGAAATCGTCCTCGTAGTAGGTGTTGGAGTCCGTGGAGGCGCTCACGTCGCTGCTCATGGATCCCTTCCGCTGCCGCTGCAGCACGCAGGCCTGCGGGTTGGGGGGCAGGCCCGAAGGAGAGCAAGTCAGGCCCACCCGCAGGTCGCCACAGAAACCCCAAGCGCCTGTGCCTCGAGGTGGTGGGGAGCGTGGCTGTGGACGCTTGGGAGCACCACCAGCTAAAAGCTCAGATGCCGCGGAAGGCGGCCTGCAGAACTCGCTCGCGGGGAAAGGCGGGAGCGAACGGCACCTGCCAGCTGGTGGCTGTGGGGACCGTAGGCCAGCGCGCCTGGAAAGGGCCGGCCTGGGGAAGGCCCGGGTTGCAGAACCTGGCTCCTCAGGGTGCGGAAACCAGGCCCCCGTGGCCCCGAGGGACATGCTGCCCCGCTCTAGCACGCAGGGACCCATGCCGGTTGTGGGGCGACGCGCCCAGGCAGGGCAGGCCCCGGGCTGATGGTGGGACGGGTCAGGGCGAGAAAGAGCGGAGTCGCCCGGCCTGCGGTTGGACGACGGGTCGGAGGCGGCCTGCAGAGCAACACCCACCTTTCTGTAGGACGTGGACAGCAAGGTCAGCAGCAGGTTGGTCAGGGGCACCGACTCAATCAGCCGCTGGATCCGCTGGATCGACGTGTTCTGGGCCATCACGTTCAGCACGGCGGGGGGGCCGTCCGTCTCCCAGCCCTGGAAGGCGAGACCCAGAACGGCTCAGGTCACAATCCCAGGCGTATTTAGGCCAGAAAAGGCCCTGCATCTCCCAGAATTCCCAAGCCTGCCTTTCTCCTTAAAGATGCATAGGACCATGTGCTTGATATATTTCCCTCTCAAAAAACTAAAGGGCAAAGCTACACACGCACCTTGTGAAGGGCCTCCACCTGCAGGTCTTGGAAGAGGGACGTCAGAAGCTTGATGGCGTGGTTTGCCAGCACCACGGACAAGACACCGAAGCCCTGATGCCTGAGGGAAAGGGCGCGTGAGAGAGAAAGTGGCACAGCTTAAAGTCTAAGGCGTTCCATCAGCACAGGATACATTAAACAGCAGTGCAAGAGCAGCCCTCCTCTTGAGAGGAAGCAAACAAAAAGCCATCGCTCGCCAACGCAGGCACAACGGCACCTTCGGAGCGAAAAAGCTCTGCTGTGGACACACGCTGGCGAGCCACAGCCCCCTCGGACCCCAGCCCTCGTCTGCACGGACAGTACAAAAGGAGTCAGTAAAGGGAAAGAGCCATGGTCTCCTAAGGAATTCCAGCGGGACAAGATGGGACCCCAGAAGTGCCAGCGCCTCCCCGGGTCCAAGTTCCCACAACCCCGGCATTGGGCTGCGGTCCAATTGTGCCATTCATCTCTTGGGCAAGGGGCTCCAGACGACCAACACCGTTCCCCTGCTCCCCACAACCCTGTGAAGCGGGTGAGCTGGTGGGGGGGGGTCACAACACCTGGCCGCACCCCGCTGCAGGTGCCCCGCTTACCCTTTTCCAGGTCCGAGCTTGGGAGAGCCGCCTCCCTCTTTGGACCGCGCGATGATATCCCGCACCCGCAGGGCAGCCAGGGGGTCCTTCTCCTTCCCCTTATCCGCCAGCGCCGTGGGGCTGAGATTCAGGACGAGGAACAGGCTGTTCAGGAGGCACCAGGCGCCGAGCAGCTGAAAGTTCTGGCAGTGCTGCCATTCCAGACAAGGGGAGAGACAGACAGCGTGTCGGGCCACTATCCGTGTGAGTCGCCTGTGGCTAACAAGCCACGGTTTGTGCATGCAGCTGGGTTCCCACCACACGGCAATCCAGGATTTGGCAACCACCCCACGCACCGAGTCCACGGTCACCCCCGCATCCTGCAACCCCAGCCGCTGAGGGCTGCCCGCCTGGACTGCAGAGGCGTTAAATTAACTCAGAGAGGACTAGCCGTGGCTGCTCAACACCCCCAGGATCACAGGCAAGCCGACTCTCTGCGCCCGTGGCCGGGAATGCCGGAGGGAGCTGCTGGTGCACGTCTGCGTGTGTGGACTGCCCACGAAGGCATCTGGCTGGCCACACCAGGAAGGACGGCAGGCTGGACTGGACTGGGCCGGACGGACCCCCGCTGGAATCCCACAAACCTCTTCCGAGGTTCCTACGCTTTGAGACAGCGCTCAAGCCAAGGAGCGCGCTTACCTCCCCGCCCGCACGGCGTGAGTTGCTGATGGCCAGGCCGATCATGTCGTAGATTTCGAGCTGTGGACAGAGCAAGGGAGAGGGCTGCAGACCCAGGGGCCAGCTGCCAGGCCCATGGGCCCGGCAGGCTCAAACCGTGTCCTTCAGCCTCCGCTAAAGCGGCTGTGGGCAACCCTTCTCGAAGGCTCTGGGGCTGTGTTGCTGCAGCTGCTGCTTTTGCCCCTTTCTTTGGCTGCAGCTGAAACCGGCGCAGAAAGCAAGCGGGGGTGCGCCTGTCACCTCTGGGCTGCAGGAGTCATGGATGGAGCCCCTTCCCACACAAGCCCCTCACCCCACTTACACACTTCTGCACGATAGTGGCGGCGTCGTTCTCGTAGTCTTCCTCTTTGGAGCTGGTGGACCCCGTGCGGACTTGCTGGGTGGTTCCCACGTGCAGGATGGCCATGCAGGTCGCGACGCTCACGCCTGCGGGGAGAGAGGAGCTCAGTGCCAGGCAGGGCCTCCCCGAGACGTGCCCGGCCCGGCTGTATCTGCAAGGAAGCCGCCAAGGCAACGGGAGACCCCCGGGAAGTGCGACGCTTCGCAGGGATGCCGAGGCCACAAGAAACAGCAGCAGGATGAAGCCCGCACGCTTTAAAGGGCTGCGTTAATCACAGGGCTTAAATGCTGGGAACATTTGTCTGCAGAGCGGCATCGCCACATGGTGCTTTACAGAGCAGAGGAGTACAATCCCCTGCCCCAAGGAACTTACAAATCTTAAAGGGAACTGAAAGAAGAATTGGGAGGGGGGCTAGCCTATTCCTGCATGCTACTGCTTTGCTGGAGCATGGAAAATGAGCCCACGCTTTCCCTCCAGGACCTGGCAGACCAGAAGACCCAGGGCACAGCTTGAATTAGGCCAAGCTCACTGCTCTGCCCAGGATTTCAAGCAAGCTGCTGGGCGCTGGCCGGTTCCTGGGCTGCTCGGTCCCCACTCCCCCCCTGCAGCCCAAGGGGCCCTGCAGCCCTCCCACACGGGCACGGGAAAAGCTGGGCTTTCGGGCCACTCCTGCCCGCCACCTCTGCCGCCGAGCGAGTCAACCCACGGTTCTGGGTTCGTGTGGAATGGCACCCCGTGAGACCCAACAAAGGAAGGGCTCCGTCTGTGGCCAACAACCCACTGTTATGGCGCTGCTCTGGGTTGGCGCGCAACAGGCCGCGGTTCAACAAGCCGGGGTTAACCACACCAGGAGCTCCCTCTGGAGCGACCCTGGTGCGCAGGGGCTCGGCCGGCTCGTGCTGGGCAGACGCTCACCTGCGTAGAGACAGCTGAGTGCCAGGACAGCGACGTCCTGCAGCCGCGTGGGCGTGAGCGGCTCCAGCACAGGGAGGGAGAGGGTGTCCAGCGCCATGGTCACGTCGATCACCAGCGAGTGGAACCTGCCACGGAGACGCACGCGCTCAGCCCCAGGCGCCTGCCACGGAGGGGCCGCGCGCTTCCTGCCGTGCCCCCACCCCGAGGGGAGCGGCACCCGCAGGGGCGCCCCAGCAGAAGGGCCCTCTCCGTCCCTGCTCACCCGTTACGGACTGCAGTGGCATCGGCAACGGTGGCCGGCATGATGAAGAAGGCGTTGGCGGAGACGGCATCTTGGAAGCGGTTGATGTAGCGCAGGAAGTACGGGAGGTTGAGGCAGACGCGCAGCAGCTTTTCGGAGCCGCCTGTGAAGCGGAAGGTGGGGAGAGTGAGGGGCGACGAGCAGCTCCGGGGATCAGGCCGAGGGCCCGGCTAGTCTAGTGCCCTGCTCCCAACAGCGGGCAGCCCGCTTGCAGGAGAGGGACGGAACTGCCGCCCCCCGCTCTTGCCCCTCCCGCGACACCAACAGCGCCTCCACGGGGACTCGGCACCCACTGGGACCCGCCCCACCAGGAAGAGGCCGCTGCGGCCGGGAAGCAGCCACCCCTCTGTCCTGCTTGCTCCGAGCACTGCCTGGAAGGCCAGCGACGGCAGCCCCACACTTACCCAGCTCCTGCAGGCTGGCCACGTTCTGCGCCACGAAGATGCTCTTGGTCCTGGCCGCGGAGGCCTTCTCCGCCGACGCCTGGTCGTCGCTTTCGCCTTCTCCCTGGAAGCACAAGCAGGCAATAGGCAAAGCTGAGCGCTTCTCCCGCGCTGGCAGCCCGTTTCCCTCGAGGGCTCAAGGCCGCTGCCGGGGAGCCTCGCCACCACCCTCTTCCTCCTGCGGGCGGGAGGGGGCAGGGGTGGAAAGGGAGAGGCTCGGACCAGCAAATCCCACCCCAGGTGCCTCTGCTTAGGGGGCAAGGGGCAGGTTTCGCAACCCTGCCAACAAAGCTCCCAGACGGCAGCCCTCTGAACCGCCCCCCCCCCGCCCTGCCGGATCCTAGCTTCCCAGAGGCGAGGCAGAAGTCCCCATGAAACTGTCCATCGTGGCAACCCCTGGAATCCGTTACAAAGCTTTGCAGCCCAGAGCAACACCCACAGCGAACGGATCCCAACCAAGCTGCTGGGCAAGAGCAAGTTCCACGGAAGGGTCTTTCTTTCCCAGCCATTCTGAGCAGGGGCTCCGGCAATCAGCCGTGATTCCCTCCCCATGCAGAGCAGCCAGGGACGCAGAGGCTGGCCACGGTCCAGCCAGCACCCTCCGCTCCCTGGGACTCCAGACTGGGAAGACGAGGCCCAGACCTGGAGCTCGGGGCGTGCCAAGCGCCGACCTCTTCTCGGCCCCTTCGCCGGACACCCCCGCTGACTCACCGGGCTCTGTGGGGCGGCCGGAGATGCGGACACCCTTGGGTTGAAGACGGAGGTCAGCTGGTTGAGGAAGTTCATCTGCACCTCCTTCTGCCGCAGCTCGGGGCTGACGGGAGAGGCCAGCTCCTTCTGGTCCTCCACTGCCGGGGGAAGGGACACGTCAGCCCTCGCGGGGGCCAAGCCGCTGCGGCCCTCCCCTGGCCACGGCGGAGCCCTGCCCGCAGCGGGGCCACAAGCGGCAAGCGGCTCACCATCAGAGAGGGTCTTCACGGTCTGAGGCAGCTTGGCCGACTTCATCATGGCCGTGAACGTGATGATCTCGGTCCTGTCCAGGCGGCTGCAGCCGGTGCAGAGGCCTTTGATCAGGAGAATCAGGTGCTTCTGCGGAGAGACGGGCAGCAGCGCGTCAAACGAACAGGACAGGGAAAGCCTTGGCTGGGAGGCCGGTAAGCGCATTTCAATGTGACGCATGTCTGCGCCAAAGGTAAAAGCTGCAGAACGCCACACGGCAAAAATATGCAGCCTTTCAGCATTTAAAAGCTGCCATACGAATCCAGAGAAAAAACCGGCAGTGGTGAAGAAAGCACCCGCTGTGCTATTTTTCAGTAGGGTTTAAATGACTGCGAGGCCCGTGAGAACCCCCCTTTCCCCAGCGAAGGACAAGCTCGAAGAAAGAAGCATAAAGAGGGAGAGTCAGCACTGGGGAAGGAGGAAAATCAGTGATGGTGAGCTACCCAGAGAGCTCCGGGCACCGAGCCCCCAGACCCGCTTTCCTCAAAAACAAATACGGAAAACGTTCCCCACAAGCGGTGGTTCTGGCCACGCACAGACAGGATGGGGGAGGGACCGACGTGCTCACCTGGGAAACGGCGCATGCTTCATCTGGATTTTCCAGTCGCAGCAGGGAGAATTCAATCAGGACCTTGCAAGCCGCAGCCACGGACTGCAGCTGATTTCTAGGTACTGGGAAGCCAAAGAGGGCAAATCATTCAAACTGATGCTCAGCAAAAGAACATGCTGCGAGTCTCACCTCTGTGTCTCCATCCCACTGCACTAGCAGCCTGCCTCTCCCGCACTTCAGAACTTATTTTCCTTTGAAATTCTCCTTGCCCGTCTTTGGTTCTTTCTTAAGAGTTTGGATCAGTTTTTATTTTTGCTGCTATCTCTTCCCTTGGAATTCCACTTCCAGCTCGCAGACCTCTAGAAACCCCCATTTTGCCCCATTCCTAGCTCATATACCCCTTCTTCCCATGGCAGTCTTCCTCAAATTGGCACCCTTCAGGTGTAACAGACTACAATTCCCACTATCCTCAGGCAGGATGGCTCTCCTGCCTTTACGAACCGGTGCCTGCATTTGCCAACTGGGACCTCAGCCCTGACCCTCCCCTCCCCACCTGCACCAGTCCTTTTTGGATGGCAAGCCCGCAGGCGGGGACATTCTTCCTTTTACAGACTGGGGAAAAAATACACCAAGAGCGGCATTTTGTGGAGAAGCGAAATAAAGGCACTTAATAGCAATAGGAAGGGACCAGGCTCGGGAAAGTGGCCTTTGAGACTCTGCGGCTACGACAGCGGCCACCCAACTGGGCTGAGCACTCACCCAGTCCGCACACGGAGGTGATGTAGTGTGTTGCAAGCGCAACGAAGGACGAGTAGAAAGGTTCGTATTGTTTGTCGTGATGCAAGATTTCAGACTCACTGCGGAGTTAAAAAAGCGGGAGAAAGACAGGATCAGTTGTTGCAACGTCTGTCAAATCACATGGTGCTCTGGACAACAGTCAAGCAGGTTTCTGGTCCCTTAAACCACGAGCCCGGCTTTCTCCAGGACGGCTTGGGGACGGCTCTTCATTCAGGGGATCAAATGTCCCCATCGATGATTTGGGGCTTATCACTTCCCAGTTTGGGAAAAGATGTCTGAAAGGCTCCCAGTGCTTGCGCTCTTGCAAGGAAAGAGGGAAACTTTCTGCACCGCCTGATGGGTGCAAATTTTAAGAAAACAGTCCTCAGGTCTGTGCCCAAGAAAAAGCAAGGCTTGTGGGAATGTGTTTCTTTGCAGCCCACATCCACTGGAAAAGCGCACCGGAGAGGGTTCTGCAAGACCACAAAAGGTCCGTCGCGCCCCCCCACCCCCGTTTCCTGCACCAAGGCATGACTGCCCACTTGCCTGGCCCCGAGGGGCTGAGGTGGGCCGCGCAGATGGCAAGCAAAGCGTGCCAGGCGGGTGCGCTGCTTCCAAGGCCAAAGATTCCCCCTCAGCACACAACCCGGCACGGGAAGCAGGACAGACTGGCGGCTGACCGACCCAGTGGACCAGGGCGGGGGAGGAAAGATCCTTCCCCAGATCAGCCGCATCCCGTGCTCCAGATCAGCAAAATCCTTCTGCCGAGTTATCCCGCGGAAAATGCAGCCAGGCAATCCCGCCCCCCCCACCACCACCCCAGAGTCTCCCGCTGCCACCGCCAGCAGATTCCTGGTGCCCGAGGATTCTGCAAGACCACCAGTGCTATTTCCCTCAGCAATGCATTCCAGGCATGCGACTGTTTACACAATCCAAGGCCCACCCAGGCCTGTTTTGACCAGACACGGGGCAGGAGCGGGGAATGGCCCAAATGCTCCTAGGCCTTCCGCAACACGTGGCTTCAGCCGCACTGAGGCAGGAACACCAAGGACACGCATCCCGGCTCTGGCCAAAGCACTCTCTAGTCCAGCATTCTGCTTTTAAAGAACAGACATCCACGTGCCTAGCAGAACCCTTCCAACCAGACCAGGGCCAGGGCTTCCTCTGCTATGGACACACCGCCTCCAGCTGCGAAGGTAACACAAAGCCAGCAGGATCTGGAGCCCCTGATGGCTTTCACCCCATGGATCTGTCGAATTCCCTCCTCGAGCTATTGCTGCTGTTGCCTATCGCAGCACCTCACGCCGGCAGAGAAGGGCTGTGCTGGATCAGCCCAGTCCAGTCCAGCACTCTGTGCACAGGGCAGGATGGGTGCAGGACGAAGGCCCGCCCCAGCTCCTCAGCAACTCGTGTCTGCAGGCAGGCCAGCTCTCGTGAAGGAGGGAGCCCACAGCCGGAAGGCTGGTAGCCAGACAGCCTCCTCCAGGAATTTCATAGTTGTAACTATGCCCTGAACCTCTCACCACTGTAACCACCGTGCATGCCAGTATTACCACTGAGGAGGAAGACATTCTCCTTACCCGTGTTCTCAACCCCACGCACGACTCTCTCCTCTCCCCAGTTACTCTACTTTCCTCTGCACTAGTCCCAAATGAGGCAGCACTTCTTTGCTCCAGCTCCTTAGCCTAGCTGCCCCTTTCCGCAGTATTTCAAGCTGGGCAATGTCCTTTTATAAATAAAACAACAGGAACCATAGAGGCGGTATTCCTCGCAGGAACACGACATAGATTTATATGAGGCTACTATAAACGAGCAGCTTTATTTTTCAGTGCTTTTCCCTTAGCATGGAATTTGCCTGTTCATGGTTGCCAGACACATTTTATTCTGCTATTTTCCTATTATACCTTTCCTATTTGGTCTCTACTAATTCAGACCTCAGCAGCATCAACATAAAGGCCTTGAAAAACCGTGGCTCTTCCGCCTCCCTGAAACTAATGTTCACAATAGTCCGTTCTGAGAGTAGTAAAGATGTCCAGGGTTCTTCCCTCTCCTAGAGTCCAACCGAACTGTAGGAACAGCCTGGGCAACAGCTTAACCAAAGGCCTTCTTCTTTTATCCACTAACTGCTAAATACCGAGTGACATAATAGCCTTTAATGAAGAACCGCACGATTGTTCACTGAACTTAGTGTCATGAGCCCAACCCTGATATTTATTACTAGACACCCACTAACAAAAACCAGTCAGCAAAACTCTTGAAACCCTTCTGAAAAATTGTGGTACATTGTTAAGCTGATTGTGCCCCAAAGACTTCGGTTTTCCCCAGCTTCCCAGCGCTACCACCAGAGAATCCAGCCCGGTTAACACAAGGGGAAGGGAACGGTTGCCCCGACTCATTTTTGACTACGACGTCCATCAGCGCAGCCTGCACTGCACATGCTGAGGGGCTGTGGGAAGGGTTGTGCAAAACGCCAGTAATCCCAAACAGCTTTGGAAGAGAGCTTTGTAAAAAAATAAGCAAAGCTCACAGGAGTTATGCCTTTGAGAGAAATAGCGCGCTGGTCCAATGCCCCCTCCCGGCACACGGCTTTTTCCTTTCCACAGCCCCTATGGGTCTTGTTACATTTGCTTTGTTCATGCCCTGCAGCATTTCATCACTGCTTTGGAAGTGTTTAACATACTGCTTAGCAGAACAAGCAAACCACACTGGGCGGCTGAGTGAAGTTTCCACATCCATGCAGAACAGAGGATTCAAAGCAGAGAGCTGCACAACAGAGGCAGATGAAAAACAAAGAGCAAAGGAAAGTATTCGGAGAAGAATTTGGTCTGCTAGGGAAGCATTTGCCATAGGCTAACTTCTGCTGTTTTCAGTCTGGAATATACTTTGTAACGTTGCATTTAAGCAGCTCTGGTTTGTTTTTGAAAACAAAGCAAGCAAGCAAACTTTAATCATTCTAAGCAAAATAAAAGGAAAACCTCTAAAATAGTTTGGGTTTGAGGTGAAAACATAGTAAAGAATCATTGCAGAAGAAACTGACACTATTCCTAAAACTGAGAGCAAGGAAAAAGCAAAAATCTATGCATCTGCTCTGAAGTGCAGCAAGATTGCAAGCTGTTATCTGAAAATAAACACCGTGAGAAATAACTTGAATAGCAAGGTATAGTTCAACAGTAGACTAAAAAAAAACTCGAATAAGGAAAACTGCAGGTTCAAATGCAGTCAGCATGTCAGTAATACACTCATGGAAACATAACAGGCACTCTCCCTTCCCTCTCCCATCCATCACCGCATAGAGTCTGACTCATCTGAGAGCGCTATCAGGGGAATGTTCTCTGTCTACAGAAATAAAGCAAACCCAAGGTAAAGCAAACCTCCAGAAGAAAGACCAAGAACGGCAAAAGTTAACAGTACGGATGGTCACCATTAGACCCACTGGTTGCTCTAGGGGGAAAAGGAGACTCTCCAATTGCCTCTGGCATTCCTGGAGGGCACAAGGGTCAGAAAGCAACTGCCCCGAAGGCGGGGCGCTTCGCACCCCGACCCCTTGCCCGGCCGACCACTGCCCCCCTCGGCCGGGCGTCCGGGCGCCCCACTTCAGCACTTCTGGGGGGTATTTTCCGCCTCCCCCTGGAGGAAGCTCCCCCGGCAGAGCCCCCCCCCCGGGGGGGTTTGGGGGGAGAACCGCCGGGCCCCCCCGCCGCTGGCCAGGCGGCCCGGGGGGGGGGACTCGGCCCCAGGCACCCGGCGCCCGCCCCCTGCTCGTGCCTGCACGAGGGACCCGCGCAGCCGCGCGCCCCCCGCGCCTACCTCTCGATGACCGAAGCTAGCAGCTGCGGCAGCTCGCGCATCTCGAAAGCCGTGTACGAGGCGGAGAGCAGCGGCCGCACCGCCACCTCCCAGCCGGGCTCCCGCTCCGGCGCCGCCGAGGCCGCCGCGCCCGGGGAAGCCCCGCCGCCGCCGCCGCCGCCCGCCGCCGCCATCTTGCGCCGCCGCCCGCCTCCTCGGCGCTGGTCCCCGGCCAAGCGTCCGAGTTGCTGCGGCGAGGAAACGAAAGCCTCGCGGGCAGTGCTTCCGGGTCGCGGCGGAAGTGGCGTGCGCGCGACCTCGCCGGCCTCCCTGGGAAGCGCCGAGGTTTCCCGCTGAGGGAACAGCCCCGGGCCGCCCCGAGCGGCTTTGCGGGCTGAGGCAGCTCGCGCCCTTCCTGCGGGTTCAGAATGCAGCCCGTCGAAAGCGGGCCGCGCCTCCCTTGCCCCCGCGTCGCGCAGGGAGCGGAAGTGGCCCGTCTCGCCGCTCCTCGGAGGCTTCACCACAGAGACGGCGGAAGCGCCGCGCGGCCGCAGTGCGCCTGCGCCCGCAATGTGATTCAGCGGCTTTCTCTTCAGGCGCGGGGCGGGGCGAGCCGAGGCGGGCGGGGCCGATGCGCCAAGGGGGCGGGGCCGATGCGCCAAGGGGGCGGGGCCGATGCGCCGCAGGCGCCGCCTCGTCTGTGGACACGGGTCCGCGTATTCGGGCGAGACTTTTGGAGGTGCGCGCGCGCGCGGGCGGATGGGCATTTCCCCTTCCCGCCGTAGCGGCTGGATGCGGGGATCGACCCCTTTCCTCGGTCCGAGAGTGAGCGAGCCCCTTCCGCCCGGGGGACCCGCGTGGCCGTTGCGCCCCCTGCTCCTCCCGCCCCCTCCCTTTTCCTCACGACGACCCTGCGAGGTAGGCGAGGCCCGGCCCAACTGCCCCGAAGGCCAGCCGCCCATCCAGGCCGGCGCTCGGTGGCCAACCGGGCCCATGCTCCCCAGCCACTGTATACATGGGCTCTCTGCTCTTCGCATCCCAGCGGGTCCCCGTGGCGGCCAGGGCATCCTTAAAGGGTCCCGGGGGGGGGGCTGCTGCTGGTCCAGGCCCTTGGCGGTGGGGAAGCATTGGACCCACGGGGTCTGAAAGGGCTTTCAGCAAGGGGCGCGTTATCAGAACTGCACCTCTCTCCAACTAGCGTGTTTGAGAGAAACCCGCTTGGGCTGGGGGGGCGGGGAGGGGGTCGCCTCTCCCTTGTAAACCTCCCACGATGCTTGGCACCTGTATTTTGGAAAGGGTGGCCAAGCCACCGAGCTGCCGTGGTGCAACTGGAAGGCACGCACATGTTGTAAATAAATAAGTGTATAAAATCGGGGGTCCAGAGTAAATAAAAAATAGGCACCGGTTCGGCTGATCAAAGCGAACGTGATCGAACGGTGTTGGTTTATTATCAGTGAAACTGATCCAAGATGCTTCTGTCCAACGACTCAACATTCCTCTTGACATGAATACGAAACCGTGGCACACGCGTTTCCACAGTGGGAACACCAGCTTTGCCCTGTCCCTCCTCCCACATGAGGATAACAATCTCCAACTTTCCTTTACTGCAGGGCCCAGATTTAAATCAGCAATAAATTATTACCAACAAAGCTCATAATTTAGGTTCTCAGAATGCCAACCTCAAAGAATCAACACACACAAAAAAGACTCAAAATAGTACACAAAGACGCTATTTTCATTCAGAGTTCCAAATGCTTTTTTTCAAGCTTAGCTTCAAGTATTCCTATTAACCCCAACATCGGATGCATGTTTAAATTCTAACGGTCATGTGTGCTAAGAAATGTAATATAAATAAAATCTTTTCACCCAGGAATTGCAGTAACGGAGAGAGGAAAGATCCAAATAATGAAGTCTAGGCCACAGGGAAACACAGTTAAAAAGGGAAACATTTTCAGTGCAGACAAACATAGAAGTTACTTCTCTTCCCCAGGTCACTGCAGATCAAAATGATCTACTCTGATTTAATCTCCATTTCCACAAGCATTCATCTGTCAAACTTCCCTAAAGAGTCGCCCTACTTATTTTTTTAGCATTATTTCTAACGTCTTTGCAACTCAATCTCCTCCCTCAGCAACAGCTCCGGGGGAGCCAGAGGCACAGAAACCGACTTGCAGATTTGCCATGTTGCAAACGCTTTTTTAACAACCAAAGGCCTGTTTCAGTCAAGGTGTGGATGGAGAAAAAGTTTCACAAGGACAAGGCTGATTCACAGAATATTGTCACCCCCGGAGTTCCTATTTTTCTGCGGAAGACTCAAACTTTGCTTTTCCGACGAGACAGCCAAAAAAAGAACAAGGAACCCCATGCCCCGCAGCCGTCGAGCCTTCCAGAGGGCAACCAGCTGCGTGCGTGAAGCCATCGGCACAGCCGGGGTGCCTCTGCCTGGCCTTCTCCCGCGCGGCCCGGCAGGCCCAGCTCCGCCTCGCCTTCACCGCCACGCCCGGTTGAGCAGCTTCACCTGCGCAAGCCGCTTGGTGATCATGGTGGCGAAGACCAGCCCGAAAAGCACGCTGCTGATCAGGATGTAATCGTAGTCATCTTTCAGGACGTCGAACTGCTTGGACGGGTAGACACGGGTCTGGTAGATGTCCAGCCCATACGCCACAACCTGCAGCGGGCCGGGGAGAGTGGGAGAAGCCACGGCTGGCTGAGTGGTACTTCACCTTTCGGTGACGGCAGCCGGGCGCGCGCGAGGCCACCTATGCATTACCATGAAGGCGTTAATATCCCACCCTCTCCCCTCCTCTCTCAAAGCGGGCCACCCTTCCTTGGCGCTCACGACCCACCACTCTCTCTTTCAGATGAGCACAAGCTCTTCCCGGCAGCTGTGAGATGGATTCCTCTTGATGCTGAACCAGCAGGGTCTGCATGCTGCTGCTCAGCCCTGCCTCTATCTTGTACTTTTGGGCAGCCGTTTTGTGGGGGTGCTCAAGCGGTCACATGCTCTCACAACCCTGAAGGAGGGCCCTCCTCCGGGCTGCACCGTTGTGGGAACAGCCCTGGCGGACCCAACCACCCTCCGTTAACGGATCCGAGTCACTCTTAGTAAGGCCTTTTCTCTGGGATCAACCGCCGCTGGAGACATGCTTGAAGGGGGTGCGAGGAAGAGCCTCAGGAATGTCTGTCCCCAGGCTCTGGAATTCCCTGCCAGAGGTCAGCTTGGCCTCTTTTCTTCGTCTTCCAACAGCCGGCAAAGGGGGTTTTATCCGGACCGGCTGTTGGCACCGGAGTGGGCCTGCTGCTGAAGGCGGTTTGAGCTGGCCGAGTTGCATTATCGGGCTTTTGAGTCCTGGTTTTGTGCTGGTTTTTAAGTAAGAAAGATTTTATGCTTACGCTCCCCAGAGCGCCGCATTGGGGCAGAGAGACAAGCTGTCGATTGGAGACATAAAACCTCCTGCCAGCACCACCCTGCATATGAAAGCACCTTTGCAGAGAGACAGACAGAGAGACAGACAGAGGGTTCGAAGGGGCTCACCAGGCACGTGGACTCGAGGCCTGACGGGGCGGTGTAAATGCCCCTCATCCGGGAGACGGTCTGGTTGTAGTTGATGAACCTCTCGGCATGGATCTGCACGTCTGGGGAATACGGGATCAGGTTTTCTTCCCTGAAAACGCCACAGAAGGGCAGGAAGTTAAATCGCTCTCTGGCACCTCTCCACTGCCCAGTAACTGGAGCAATCTTGGACTGGGCCCCGGGGGGCTGCCGCCGGCCCAAGCGGGTCATACTGGGCTAGAGGGACGTCGTTCTCCCGCCTGGGAGAAAGCGACTCCCGACATTCCTCAATTCCTGCGCTGAGCTAATTGTGCTGGCTTGGCACGTGGTCGCTTCGGCCTGAGAAGGAGGGTGGCTGGGGCAACTCACCTCGTTTGTTCCGTTGGGATTTCCGGCCGCCGTGGATCCAGCAAAGCCTTGGGGAGCGAGAGGATCGCCCCGGAGGGAAGCCCAACTGTACATTGAAGGAAAACAGACAGGCAGGGGAAACGCATTAGCACACCCACCGCATGCGCCGCCTCATGTGCGAAAGAGGCGCCTGAAGGACAGGGCTGGGCGAGCCATGACAAGCGGCACCTGTGCAACAAGGAATCGGGCGCGTCCACCCAGGACATCCTCCCAGACAACCTCCCGCTGGGGCTTGGAAGCTGAGAGCACCCCCTCCCCCCGCCAGGGCTGCGGGACGAGCACTTTTGTGGCTTCGGGCAAAGCCCAGGAAGGATGGAGAGCCGCGGCGGGGATGCTGCACTCGAATGTCCCGCTTCCCCTTCCAAAATTTATCGCTGCAGCATCCTGGCAAATGGTCCCAGGAGAGCGTTTGCTGCCTCAGCCCGCCGGGCTTCCCGCTTCCGAACGGCACCGCTAGCCAGGACGGCCGCCTGGATCTCGGACGCAGCGAGGCGGTGGCCCAGCACGCGCGGAGGCCCGCGGAGGCGAGGCCCCCCTCCCGCCCCGCTCCGTAACTCAGCAAGTGCCGGCTGGTGATGCCCTGCTCCGTGATGGTGGCCTCCATGGCGCTGATGGCCGAGGGGAAGATGTAGGACTGCTGGAGGACCTGCGGCAGCAGCGGCCGGTCGAGCGAGCTGAAGGCGGTGGCGTTGTACTGCTCGGTGCCCTCGTACAGCTCCAGCACGGTGAACTCGTTGCGGCGGGCCTTGGCGTTCCAGTACTGGTACTGCCGGGAGAGGGGCACGTCTCAGCGAGGCGAGCGCGGGAGCCGAGAGTGGCACTGAAGGGGGAGGCGACCTTCCGCGCGCAGAGTGGCAAGCCGGGGGGACCAGCACGGGAGATCTCTCCCGGGCGGGCGGGCGGGCGGGCAGAGAGGGGAAGACGGAAAGGAAGACCGTTCGCTTCGCACAAAACCGAAACGCGGGAAGGAAAGCGAGACGGTGAGGTGGACCAAAAGCGAAACTCTGAGAAAGGAGCTCTGTGAGAAGAGGGCTCCCCGGCAGTCAAAGGCCAGGAGGCAGAAAGGAGGTCTGTCCCAGGCTGCGGGGAGGAGAGGAAACGGGAGCAGAGCCGGAAGAGCCCCATATTCGCCGGGGGCTGCTCATCACGCGACCCCTGCCTTGCCTGGGAAGTGCAGGCCAGCTTCCAGCCGCTAACCGGAACGGGGGCACGTGGTCCCAGGGGGAAGGTGAGAGTGGCGACGACGGGGGGGGGGGGGGACCCAAGGAGGCTCCGTGGGTGGGCCAAGTGGGAGGTCCGGCCCGCTGGCTGGTGCTGCCCCGCAAGGGTTCCCCCAGCACCCGGTGTGTATGTGCAGAGCAAGGTCCCCAAGTCAAGGGGGACGCGCTGGCAGCTGTCCCCTCCTTCCCCCAGCCCCCCCCGCAGAGGCCTTGAGCGGCCTGGGAAGGGCGAGGCAGCCACCGCCTCGGCCTCTGCTTACCACCACCCAGTTCTCCGAGTGTACGATGTGCACGGGTCCCTTGGCCTTCCTCTGCACAGAGGAGTGGATGATGCGGCCAGTGACGCCGTCGATCAGGTATATCCCGATGAAGGTCCGCTCCTGGTGGGTGTCCGTGCTCTCCGTCACCACCGCCAGCAGGTTCGGGTTCAGCGACTGCGGAGAGGCAACGGCTGCAGGCCACACGGGTCCCGCGGGCCAACTCCCCTCCCCAGCTCCCTCCTCTGGACCTGAGGGCCTGGTGCTCTCGGGGGGGGGGGGGGCCGGGGGGCGGGGGGGGGCGCGGCCCCCCCCCGGCGGGGCGGGGCGCTCCCCCCCCCCCCCCCACGCCCCCCCCGCCACTGGGCAGTTCCCCGGCTCCCGCGAGGTTTTAAGCTAAACGCGGGCGCCTGGGCTCTGCCCACCTGGAAGGGGCCCCAGCCCTTCGCTCGAGCAGAATTCAGCCTTGGCCTGCAAGAGGGGCAGCACCCCTGCTCTGGCCAGGAGCCGCCTTGGGGCTCCAGGCCTGGCAGGCGGCTTGGGGGACGGGGAGGAGCCAGGAAATGGCATGGCGGGGTGCTGGCCCAGGGTCCCCAGCGCCAGGAGTTGGTCAGAAGGCGCTTGCCCGGCACTCTCCCTGCGAAAGGCCCCCCTACCTTGTACAGCACGCTGCGGTCCCCCATCACCCGGCCCTGGGAGTGGACGTGCTCGTTGGCCCGCTTGCCCTTCACGGCCACGATCCGCTGCACGTCGGGTGGGATGCTGATCTCCCAGCTCTCTTCCGTCGTCAGGTCCTGCGACCCAGCCAAGGAAAGCGGGCTGTAAGTCTCGGGCCGACGCATCGCAAGCCCGCCCCGGCGAGGGGCACAGTCCGAGGCCTGCTGCGAGCGCGGTGCCCAGCACCTCCCCTGAGCAAGCGTGCGCTCGTTTGCTCAGCCCTGGCCCGCGCCGCTTGCACCGCAACGGCGCGACACGGCCCACGCAGGAAGCTCTCCGAAGCCTGCCGGGAGAGGCCCGCGTGCGGGGAGGGAGCCCGAAGCGAACGGCCAGCACAGACCCCCCCGCAGCAGCGGGCAAGGCTGGGCACAGCGGCCCCGTACCTTCCGCAGCCGCCGCCCCATCAGCTTGCCCTGCGCAGTGTCCGCTAGATAAAACGAGATGGAAGGGGCCACTTCTTCCAGCTGCCGGAGAACATTCCTTGTTGTGGGAAACGCTGTCACCTGGGCAGGAGAGGGAGGGAGCGCACAATTCCAGGCGGCTGTCCTGCGGAGCAACGCACGCCCGGGGATGGGGGCCGCGGGGGGGGGGCGCACCTTGTACTCGTCGTCGATGAGCAGCAGCACCTTGGCGTAGTCCTGGTCCATGATGGGGAGCAGCAGCGACTGGAGGACGGGCCGGTCCAGCGCCGGGGGGGCCACCTGGCTCCTCCTCCCGAAGATGGGGTTGAAGACGTAGAGGGAGCTTGCCCCGCTCTCCTGGCGGGAAGGGACGGACACGGCCCTGGGACGCGCGGCCTCGTGCACCCAGCCCTGCCCCAAGCCCCCGAGCGCACCTCGCCCGGCACCCGAATGCGCGCCCGAAGCCCCCAGCCCAAGGCGCTGCCGCTCCTTTCGACTCCCGTGCCTCCTGAGTGTGCACAAAGCGGCTCCCGGCAGGGGGGGGTTGGGGGGGGGGGGGGGGGGCTCTGTACCTTGTCCTTGACCAGCAGGGTGCACTGCGGCGGGTGGGGGAAATGGGCCGTCGTCCTCTGCACCAGCAGCTTGAAGGAGGAGCCGGGCCGCACGCCCTGCAGGTACTGCTTCCACAGGACCGTCCCGGAGCGGCTCTCGATGCCGAAGAGCTGGGCAAGGGCGGCAGTGAGCGGGCGTGAGCGCAGCTGGTGCGGAAGGCCGCCCAGGAGCCCCCCAGGCAGACGCTTGGGCGTTCAGTCACCTGTCTCGGGGGGGAACATTCCCACCCTGCCCAGCGCCAGCAGACTGCAGCTCCCATTCACCCGAGGCGGGGTGCGCGAGAGCTGAGGGGGCACCCGCCCGGTTCCCCAGAGCTCCTCTCCCCGTCCTGGTCTAGCCCAGCTGTGCCCCCCAAGAGACAAGCACCCCTGGGGGAAGGGGCGTCTCCTCCCTCCCTGTCCGCATCCTGCTGACAGTCGCAGCAGCTGGCGAGGCTGGCCTGACCCAGCCAGACCCCCGCTTCCCCAGGGATCCGGCACCCGCGGCTCCCCGTTCCCACCTTCCCGGCGGCAGTGACCATCACAATCATCTTCTGCAGGCTGAACTCGTCCCGGGCCAGGGTGTCGACGCTGACCTCATTTCGGATCTGGCTGCGGGGCTTGCGGGCGTCGTAGAACATCTTCCACAGGTGCGCCGTCCAGGCCTGCAGCAGGATGAGCTGGGAGGAGAGGCGCTTCAGCAGCATGGCCAGCAGGCCGTCTGGGGGACACAGGGAGGACCCTCAGAGACCGCCTGCCGGGCAACGGCGCCGAAAGCCACCGGGAGCACCCACGGGCAGCGCCCTCGGGGGGCCACGCAGCCTCGTCCCAAGCCCCACCCCGAGAAGCCGGACGTCACACCCGGGCCCTTCTGCGAGCAAGAGCTGCGCTTCCCCCCGAGCTGCGGTCCCTCCTCCGCAGGACGGACACGCTCGCTCCATGGACTTGCGAATTCTGCGTGGATTAGGTGGCTTGCTATGCAAAGCTCAGAGCAGAGACTCTGCGCACAGGTCTTCGGTCCCATTGAATGAAAAGATGGTCTGCTAGTATTAAGTCAAAATCCCATTTAAAGTTTGCAGTTTGCTTCTGTCTGAATGCTGGCGACGTAAATCTCTATCTCGCTCACTCACACACACACACTCTCTCTCACACTCAAGTGCCTCCACAGCAAAACTGGTCAACAAAAGCAAGGAGTTACCTTGAATTGCTGGATCCCAGGCAGCAAAGCAAAAGAAAAAAGCACGAGGCAATTCAAATTTATTCTTTCAGGCCAAAAAAAAGCTGGAGGAGGAGGGTCAGCAGCCAATCACAGCTCCCTAACCGCCCCCCCCCCCCCCTCCCTGGCCCCCCCCCAAAAAGGGGGGGAGGGCCCCCCCCCCCGAGGCACCACGAATTCACAGGGGCAGCGGCTTCCAAAGAACATCCTGGCCGCATTCAAGGTCAAGAGGCCTTTCTGCCACCGCCCGCCCCCCTGTGTGTGCGGGCCACTTGCCACTGCGAAGGGGGCTGCTGAACTGACCAGAACCCCAGGACAGGGCGTGGAGTGGAGGGTCTGGACTGCCCCCCACCGCCTTCCTCCTTCTCCGGGTTGAGACAACACAACAACCCACATGCGATTCTGCTCATTCCTTGGAAAGTGCCCAGAGCGTGTAGGAACGGGCAGTTTCTCAAACTCAACATCAAATCACGAGAGAAACAAGGCACTGTTGACCTGGCACACGCCAAGCGTGGAAAAGAAGCCCCCGTGGCTGCGTCTCCTTCCCTGGCCACGCCAGTCCGGTCCACGGCAGTCTGAGCCGCTTCAACACCGCCACGCTTTGGGCTGCAGGCCGGTGGCCCCGCCGCCCGACTGTGACCTGGCCGCTCTTGGGCAACTTGCCCACCGAACGAGTCCAGCGTCCTTTCCAAGGCTGGGCGGCCAGCCACGGCCCCAGCCGAGGGTCCCCCGGGACGGCCGCCCTCACCTGCTTTCTTTCCAAATTCGCCCTCCAGCTCTGCCTGGGCACCCGTGAGCGGGAGGTCCACCATCTGCAAGGCAACCACCTCAGCCAGAGACTCCTCTCTGCTCCAGAGAACCTTCCCTGCAGAGGGCGAGAGGCACGGGGCAGGCCGGAGCATGACTTCCCGGTCTGCCCCAGGCTGCCTGTGCTTTTCCCCGGGAAAGCAGGCCAGGGAATCACGCAGAAGCCCGGCGTGCCGCACAGGGGCTGAGGGGGAGCTCTGGACAGAACTCTGCCTGCAGCAGGAGCTCTGCTCCCCGCCAGCACCACGAGGAGGAACCCAGCCTGGGCCCGCTCGCGCCGGGAGAAACCCTCGCAGCTGCCGGCATTTCCCGGGCAAAAAGCTCTGGGCTTCCCAGCATTCCCTGTGGCGAAGCCGGCTGGGAAATGCCGGGAGGCGCAGGGCTTTTTCCTGTCTGGACACGTGAGGGATTTCGGCTGGGAAGAGCCAGCACCGGGCCTGAGGTCCTGCCCCCAGCACAGCTCAGGTTCCTCAGACCCCCTGCCAAATGCCCTTGGCCCATTCGGCATCCTGTTCCCGCTGCGGCTGGCCAGCCACAACCCGGGGGCCGCGCGCCGAGCTGCACGGGGAGAGACTCACCCGGCTGCTGCAGGAAGAGGAGCATATGATCCGCGGTCTGGACCAGCGCCCGGTAGCCCACCGAGTCGTCCTTCTTCAGAAAGACCTGGATGTAAAGCTGCGAAAGGAGAGGAGAGAGACGGATGGCGGTTGCTCCAGAATATGAATCACTTGCAGGCCAAAAGGAGAAGTTCGAGGTTGCTGGTCGTGTCCGGCCAGAAGTAGCCTTGCCTAGTTTTAACTTTGGTTGGTCCAGACAAGTCAACTTCAAACTGTAGTGAGTGATCATGGCTCGTTTGCACAAGTCACTGTGGGGAATCCTGGTTCGGATTTAACCAGGCATCGACGGCTGATGCTGGGAACAAACGCTTCGGATCTCCTGGCAGCCGCTCCAGAGGGAAGCGGTGCAGGCTGCCGCGTGTAACGCCAGAGCGTGGATCGGCCTGGCACGAGAAAGCGGGCCCGGCGGCCGGGCTGGGAAAGGCGGGTGCACAGACCGGAAGGGCCCGTCAGTTGAGAAGCAGCAGCCCTGATCCCTGAAGGCCGGTTGCACTTCCTCGTGCCGAACACGTCCAGAAAGGCCGCCAGCCGCTTACCTGCTCAGGCTTGGTACTGCTTTTCTCCAAGGTGAACGAGATGACGGTATCCAGCAATCTCTGCCCGGTTTCGGCCAAGTACAAGTTGATCGTATAGGACTGGTTGCGGCAGGTCGAGGCCTCCTATTGGGTCATTGGATGCCATCAAATGGCGGAGATTTGCAAAACGGGTCTGTCTCGGGAGAACAGACTCTCTTGCTCGAGGCGGGAAGGTGGCTGCGTTCCGGGAAAAGCCGTTAATCCCCCCCCCCCCCACTTTGCAAGCCATGTGCTTCATCAGCAGGGCAGACAGGACTGGAAGCTGGTTACCCACGTGAGGGGGGAGTGCAGACCTCCTCCTCGGAGCATGGGGAGCAGAGATCATGGAGCACTGCTTAAGCATCCTTCCCTGCTTCTCCCAAACTCTGAAAACTGGTTTGTCACGACTGTGGTCAATTACCAAACCAGGATACTAAAGCGTGGCCCGATCCTGGTTTGTTTTTAACTCCTCGCACTTCACATACACCACAGTGACCCCATTCAGACACAAGAGCCAGGTGGAAGCTTTCGATCTCAACTGATGCTGCACGATTCAAGGACACACCGGGCCACAGAGTTCACCTGCCACGGTCTGCCTGCACTCACCGCTTCACCTTTGCAGGTGAGGACTGCAGCAACCGTCTTCTCACTGGTGGTTGCAAAGGTCACCAGGCTGACCTGGGGAAACGGCACAGGAAGGAAGGGAGGGAGGAAGGGAGGAGAGAAGGAAAAGGCTTGTTAAAATGTTGATGATTCATAATTGATTGGAAATCGTTCTTTTTGAGCTTCAACAGAGTATTGACTGACAGAAAGTTAGAAATTTTTGGTCCTTTTGGAAATGTGCAGGTTATGAATGTATTAGTTATATTTCTTTGAAATCCCTTGGTGGTTTTGTTTTTTATACCCTTTTCTTTCTGCATGCTATCTATTTTGAGAAAACATTAAAAGCATTTTTAAAAAAATAGGAGAAAGAAACACTGCACAGGAAACCAGAAGCAGGAAGTCGGGCAGTGTGGGGCTGCCCTCCAACAAAGCCTTCCCCAGCTGACAGAAGGCCAGGTTGTCAGTGACAAAGAGGGAGCGGCGAAGCTGTGCCAGGCCCGGCCCACCTAAGACCTGCAGGCAGCAGGGTGGAGAAGGACAGGCTGCCCACCAAGCCGTGACCGCCCCCATCGAGACTCTTTGCACGTGGAAATCTAGAGAGCCAGGGAGAAGAGCTCCTGCCAGCCTCTCTCCCTGCAGTGCAGTTTCCCTGGTGTGGGCATTCCCCACCCACGAACGGCAAGCATTCAAAGAGGCACACGTCCTGCAACAAGCCTGAGGAACTGCAGCCTGGAGTCCAGGTGTTCACCTCGTCAGAATACCTGGGTTGTTTATGTCCTGTCACACACAGCTTGGCTCACTCACTTGAGCCTTTCGGGGCCACCGACTGGGCAGGCCTGGCTTTGGTGAGCTCCGCCCCGGGTGGGAACGCCTGACACTGAGCCCTGGCTGGGCTGAGCACGCTGCAGCGGCTGCCTTTGGGCAGAGCGGGGGCCTGGACAGACCGACGGTCCTCCGCCGCTCGAGGACTCCGCAGGTGAGGAGGAAGCGCCCTGCAGGAAGCACTTTCCAGCGATGGAACCAGGGCCGTGTCCCGGAGCGAGCACCCTTCCTGTAACACCCCCACCCTGCTCCCCCTCACCTGGGGGAAGTCCCGGAGGAGGCTGAGCATGCCGTTCCGATACTGCAGCAGGGCGAAGTGGCTTGGGGCCAGCTGCAGGAAGAACTGGGCCCGGGAGGCGCCGGCCGGACTGGGATGAGTGGGCAGCAGGTGGGGCCGGAAGCCACTGGCAAACTCGAGGCCGAGAGACTGCGGAGGGAAAGAGCGGGAGGGCAGGTCAGTTGGCCAGGGAGGCCGAGGCAGCACAGCCCGGCGTGGTGGTGGAAGGAGGCCGCGAAACACCCAGCTGGGAGCTGAAGACGCATTCCGGGGCACCAGGAGGAGCACGTGGCCCGGGCTTTTCCAGGCTAGGCAAAGAAGCCTCCCAGTTAAAGAAGAATAACTTAAGGTAAAAAATGCGGGGAGAGCAGCGAGAAAGGTTCCCACGGACGACATGCCAGGGAGCCCAGCAATACATCTCCTCGGCCTGAAGTTCGGGAAAGATGTTCACAGCCCCGAGCTGGTCCGCACGGAGAGTCAAAGCTGGGCTTCCAGGAGCCCCCGCCCCTTCCCGGGCCCCTTACCTGCAGCGCCACCTGCTTTGCCTCCTCCCCAGCACCCAGAGGCAGGGTGTGGAGCGAGTGGGTGGCCTCGTCCGCACACACGAGCACGCCCTCGCCTACCACGCCGCAGGCCCCGCTCAGCTTCTGCACCCAAGGGGCCACCACCCGGGCCTGCAGAGGGCAGAGAGAGAAGCGCTGAGGGACTGGACAGCTGGAGCCAAGTACCCATGGCTCGCTCCCAGGCCGGGTGGCTTCACAGGCCCAGCGTCCGATGCAAACAGCCCCAACACCCGTCGTCCGCTTAGAGGCTCCTGCCCACACAAGAACACAACGCCCTCCGCGAGATCCTGCCCGGCCACAGCTTCACTGCAACGTACGCTCCGGGTATAAGCCTGTTCAATTTTCAATGACCAAAGTGTCAAGCTCTTCAAACAGCTAAAGATCATTCTAATCAGAACCCCGGACAAGGTGGAAAGACAGCAGACGGACATGCCCCACCCCCTGCCGTTAAACTCCATTAAGTCCAGGGTGGTCCGAATCTTGCACTGAAAAGGCGATAAACACTTGTACGAAAATGAAAGAAAACGGCTGCTTAATTGGGGACATCTTGTTTAGTTCCATGAGGCTCACTAGAGAAGCCCAAGCAGAAATGAAGTTTTAGATGTGTAAATTCTCAAACGCCCTCTTCCCTGCTCAGCAACCCCACAGTCTTCCAATAAACTTGCCACGTTCTGTGTTGATCCAGGTGTGCACTGGAGGTGGAAAAGAGACCAAATTCTGAGCGAGACTCCTGCCCTACCTGTCTGGCAAGTTCTCCATCCTCAGCACTGAAGGTGAGGACACTGATGTGGCTCCGAGCAGCGGCCCCGACACAGTGCACCGTCCCCGCCCCGTGCGAATACACCAGCTGATACGCGACATTCTCACTGGCGAGGAAAGTCAGAGTCAACTAAGGCAGCGGGATGCTGAGACGGAGGCACGTTCTCTATCCTAGAAGTTCGCTTCTCAGGGGAGAGCCCGAAGTGGCTCCGGCCAGGAGCAGGACCATCACTTGACCGGCCTCTGCGAAAAGCTCCAGCTTTTCCGGCGCTGCCAATCCCGCTAAATCCTTCAGTGCGTCTCGTGCGTTCATCAAGAGGCCTCAGGTCTGCCCACAGCTGCTCTCTCGCAAGGCAAAACAGCCCCCGACTTAAGTCTGTCTCCCAGAGGCAAGCAAGGTCTCTGCCATTTCCTCTCCCAAGACAGGGACGAGAGCTCACCGCCTGCTGTTCAGGCCCTGGCTGTTCTTCCTGTGCTACGAGTGAAGCCCTGAACAGACCAGGCCCACATCTATGGCTGGGCTTTGCTTCCAAGGCTCCCGGGCTGCTTCGGGAGCGAGGCTCTTTGCAAGACCCCCGATTGCCTACCTGTCCGGCAAAGGCTCTGCCCACTTCTGGTGACCGTTGGAGAGATAGTGAAGTGAGAGGAAGCCTTTCTTCAGCACCGCCACGTATTTCACAGCATCTTGCACTCCCACCAAACCAGCCATCTGGAAACTTACAGCGGAGCAGGAAAACAAGGTTTTGAAGAGCCCCGGATGGATGTGAGCCGGCCCCGCATCACACACAGTCCCCCTCCAGGAACACTCACCTGCCCGCGTCCATCGAAATCTCCCAGTTCAAGCCTCCGATGTTGGTCTCCCAAGAGCGCAGAATGCGGCCCCCGTTGGACACCGTGATGGCGTCTTTGGAGCAGGCGGTGCGTGGAAAAGACGAGCAGCTGTTGAGTTGCGAGCCCCACAATACTCGGGTGCAATGCAGTGAAGGTGCCCTTGAGCTGGAGGACTTGGAAGGCTGCGGGCATCCGGTGGGGGGCAGCAGCAGCAGCGCCATGACCGCTGCTGCCGTGTTGGCTTGGTGGCCATTTTCAGCCAGCCGGCTGGGACATTCCAGGGGGCAGGAAGGAGGCTGGAGTAGGTGCAGAAGCCCGTTCCTCCAAGCCCACCCTGTCTCCCCCCCTTCTTGCCCCCCAAACACCCCCTTTACTCCTCCTCCAGGGTTGTCTCCCTGACCTCAGGGAAGACCCAGTGTGGTTCTCTCCATACCGGCTGCAAAAGGAGACAGGAGCCCCACTTGCCAGCTCCAGGCTCAGAGCGCTCTTCCCCCACCCCATCCAGATAACCCTTTGGATGCTGACATCTTTTCCCTAGGAAAACAACTGTTGGGGAAATGACTGTTGCAAATTATTCCAGCGAACCCAGAGACCTTTCTCCAGTAACCGTCAGTGACGCAGGCCATTGGCAGAGGGTTCGCTCACCTTGCCCGTGGATCAGCATAGCATCCACCGCTCCCTCAGGAGTTCCCTTGTCCACGTGGCGCCACACTGCGAAAAGGAACAAGGGTCGGATGAATACAGGAAGCCGCCCAGGTTCCCCAGCAGCCCATCCTTGCTGGCAAGGGCTGGCTCCTCTGTTACCATTTCTCACTCATTCTCAAAATACCTCTCGAGGCTTACTCCAGTGTGAGATTTTAATCAGGACTTGAATCTTTCTTGTTTTAAATTGTTTTTCGATACATGTGCAATTCTCCGTATGTTGTTTCTTTCTCCTGTTTCTATGTTTGCACGCATCTGGTCTTTACAAGGCAGTTTTAATCTCTGCAAGCCACTCAGACCGTTTCAGCAATTGAGCAAAATAAAACGCAATTACACAGCAAAGCTTTTAGTTCGGAATGGGACCAGAGCCCATGAACTCACAACAGTTTCACAATACTACAGAGAAAATACTTGGAATAAACCCCTAAAAGGACAGCAATGGGCCATAACGGCCTGATGAAGCCTGGCAGAATGCTGATTGTCGTGGGGTAAGGAAGCAACTGAATAGCTGGAACAGAAACACTCCGCACTGCCACAGTTATCTGCAGATCCTTCGGGCATCGTTAACGTAGAAAGAAGCAGAAGCGGAAGCAACTTAAAAACACGCATGTCCTGCGTGTCCATAGCAGGGGAGACAATACAAGAGGGCACTTACGGATGTCGCCTGTCCTGGAATTCAGAGCGGCCATTACGTTCTTCTCTGTGGCCACAATGAGCTTTTTGGAGCCCTGGGAGGATTCCAAAGAAACAAACTTGATCTTGCCCACATATTGCTGCCTCCTAGGAGAAAACAGAGACAGGGCCGCGCTGGTGTTACTTCCTGCTCTGCGGTGCACCCTGGCCTGCAATGTGGTGTAAGACAGGCGTGGGCAGAGAGCAGGCGGCAGACCCCCAGGTCCATGTGGGGAGCCTTCCTCCCATCAGTTCCGGGCCCACTGTGTGCAAGGGACAAGAATGCAGTGAATTGTAGTCCGGGCATCTCTAGAGCATTAACGGAAGGGAAGCGCCTCTAAATGAAGCACGGGCAGAAGATAGTTTGCCAAATACTTCGGCCTCCCAGACACCCTGTCAATGGCTAGACAGGAACAGCAAAATTTGTGGTTAAAAGCATCTGGAGACCAGCATTTTTCGGTGCACCCTGCTCCAAAGCAGCCTTCCCCAGTTTGGATTCCCATCCTCCCTGCAAGCTGGGGATAATGGAAGATTAAGCCACAAACTCCTGGACGGCATCTTACAGGAGCCTTCCCTGACCAGCCTTCCAGATGTCTGGAACTAAAACTCCCAGCATCCCCGACCTTTGGCCCTGGCGGCTGGGACTGATGGGAGTTGAAGTCCAGGACCACGCGCTCTCCCCTCGAGTTCACCTCACTGGCCTCCTCCCAACCTGTGCCTTCCCAGATGTGCTGAGCCCCAACCTCCCTCAGCCCGGACCGCCTGGGGCCGATGGGGGCTGCAGTCCAAGCGCTCCGGAGGGCCTGGGGCCCACGGCCGCTCCGCCCGTCCCTCGCAGCGGGGAGCTCCGCGGGCGCTTCACGCAGGCGCGGCCCGAGCCAGGCGGCCCGTCGCTCACCAGTCGAACTTGCCCACTTGGTCCTCGTACACGGCGCCCGCCGGCGGCGGCGAGGGCACGAGCAGGAGCCGGAGAAGCAGCAAGGCCGCCCAGGGCGCCGCCATGACAGCCGAGAAGATGGCCCCGCAGCGGCCGCCGGCTTCCCAGCGGGCACCGCGGCACCAGCGAGATCCCGCACCCCGGAGCGGCTTTTGCCCTATAGAGACAAATAATGAAGAAGACCGGCTGAGGACGAAGCTTCCGAGGTCCACTGGGTCCAGCACCCCGCCCGCTTCCCTTGGAAATCGTTAGAGTGGCAGATCCGCTATGTAAACGGATCTAAGAGGGGGAGAAGCACGCGCTGGGGGATATTAGTTATTGTGCGGTTTAAAAATAGTATGATAAGATTTTAGTGGCGAGTGCCAAATACCATATTGGCAAAGCCAGTACTGGGATGTCTCTAATTTTAGTAGCTCTATGTTCCAGGCGGCCAACCGTGCGAAGCCCCCTCCTAAGCCGGGCGCTGCAGGGTGTCTAGTCGTTCGCCTGCGTGGAAGAAAACTCATTTTGCCGCTCCTTCCACCCGTGTAAAATTGCGACTGGGGGCGGAAACGAAGGGCCGTGAGGGGTTCCGTGGCTCTGGGGAGCCACAGAGGAACGCGGGACCCTTAGCCCAACTACACAGCAGGCGCCTCCACGGGCTCCTAAATCTTTCCCGTCGGCCCTCGCAGCACAGCCGCCGCCGCAGGAGGAAAGCGCGTGTTGGTCCGACATGCCGAAATCTAAGCGGGATAAGAAGGGTGAGTGAAGGCGCTAGTCCTCAAGGAGTCCGAGCTGGTGTGTTCGGAGCGTTGACATCCCTGGAGCAGCCCTCCCGTTTCCCTTCCTCCCTGCGCCCCCCAGATGAGCTGAGCTACATCGCCGATCATCCCCAGCCGGGCGCTGCGAATGATGGGGGACGCAGCTCAGGTCATCTGGAGAGCGCTGCACTCAGCCAGGGGCCAGGAGCCCACGCTCCGCCTCGCAGGTGTTTTTGGCCGGCAGGTCCCATCATTCCCGCTCACCGCCCCTGCTCGCTGGGGATGATGAGAGCCCGAGTCCAGCAATACGTGCGGCGGGACTCGCGGTGCGGACCGGCGGGCACAGCCCCCTTCCCGCCGCGGCTCTTGGGGCTCCCTGGCCGCGAGAACCGCGCGAGCGGAGCCCCCATCGCCGGCCACCGCCGCACGCGGGCCGCCGGGACCCGCAGCCCCATCTCGGGGCCGCCTCGCCCGCGTGATGGGTCGCGGGGCCCCTGCGGCGCCACCCAGCGGCGACTCTTTCGGCAGCTCCTCCGTTTCCCACGGTGGACGCGCACAGACCGGCGCAGGGGCAGGGGCCTGCCGGGCGCCCTGGCGGAGCTGCCGGCCTCGCGGGGCGCGTCCCGGGGGCCCCGGCGCTCCCAGCCCCACGGCGGGGCCCAGGGGCGGCGAGGGAGAGGAGGGTCTCCACCACCTCCCCGCCCTCGCCTCCTGGGGAGCTGCCCCCCCCCCCGGCGCCCAAGCCTCTCCCCACAGGCGGTGGCTCCCCTGGAGCACGGACATGGCCCTTGCGCGCTCCCGGAGCGATGGGCCCCTTTGCCCCTCCGTCCGCCCGTGTGGCCCCTTCGCCTGCAGCAGGACCACCGGGTTTGCTTAGGGCCGGGAAGACCCTTGCCGCAAGCCGCTCCGGATGCTCCTGCTGGGCTGCCTCAGACTGAACTGCACCCTTCCCTTCCTTCCTTCTTTCCTTCCAGTTTCCTTGACAAAAACCACCAAGAAAGGGCTGGAAGTGAAACAGAACTTGATCGAAGAGGTAAGCGACTTCCCCCGCCTGCTGATCTTAGAATCCCACGTAAAATGAGTTGCTAGAAAGGGGGTGGTTTTGCAAGCAGGGTTCTGTTTTATATCTCGGGCTGGAATAACCCCCCTCTTGAAGGATCTCTTTTTCCCCTCTCACAAAGTTTCCTGGTTGGACTACAGGAATCACGTATGCTGGGGAGGTGCAAAGAAATGTGTTATAACCACCACCGTTGGGCCTTCATGTTTCCCAGAGGGCAGTGGGTTGGCTAAATGCACCCACCAGCTCCAAATACTTGCCCAACCCCAGACCAACTTGTCCCCGGGCTCAGTGCAGACCTCCAGGTGCTGTTGGACTGCAAACCCCATCAGCCCCAGCCAGCAGAGCTTGCTGTAAAGGATTTCAGTCCCACACAGTTTGGACGACCGCCTGTTCCTCACCTGTTTTAGCGAATGCATTGCCATCACATGCTGATGTCCAAACTTCTCTGCCCTCAGCTACGGAAATGTGTGGACACCTACAAATTTCTCTTTATTTTTTCCGTCTCCAACATGAGAAACAACAAACTGAAGGATATTCGCAATGCCTGGAAGCACAGCAGGTGAGGGGCAGGCCCCCAAGATCCGTCTCCCCCCATCTAGATTCACCCAGAAGGGCTCGGGCACGATTTATACCCAAAAAGGGTTTATCTTGGGATGAGGAGAGGGTTTAAAAAGCGCCAGCCAGGCCACAAATCAAGGGAGCCCCCCCCCCCCCCCCGGGGGGGGCTGGGGAGCACCTCTGTGGTTTGTGAACCGAAAAAAGCGCCAGGCGGAGTCGGGGGACGGACTGCCTCTGCCACACCGCCTTGTGGTGTGTCGAGCAGGGACTGGACTCGTCGGCCTGAAACACCCCCCCCCCCAGCTCGACAGCTCTGCAATACACCGCTTTGAGAGGGTCCGTCTCTGGCTGTCCTCACTAGGCCCGGTTTTCCTTCCAGGATGTTCTTTGGCAAGAACAAGGTGATGATGGTGGCACTTGGACGGAGCCCGATGGACGAATACAAAGATAACCTGCACCAGGTGGGGCCCCCAGCCGCTGCAGCATGTCCGTCTTGCTCCCAGCCCGGCGGGGCCTCAGTGCTCCGGGGGCCATTTCCTAATCCCCTCTCCTCTCTGCTCGCCAGGTCAGCAAGCACCTCCAGGGAGAGGTGGGCCTCCTTTTCACCAACCGCACCAAGGAGGAGGTCACGGAGTGAGTGTTTCCCGCTGCCGCATGATGCGTCGTGGTCACGGCACCCCAAGGTGGTGCCCTCTGGGTGTTTTGGGCTTCACCCCCCATCCGCCTCAAGCACGGTGGGCAATGGCCGCAAAGGCTGGGCCTCGTAGTCTAAAACGTCTGGAGAGCGCCAGGTTGGAGGAGGCACCGTTGGTCATGCGCCACAACTCGGCGTGGGAGGGACCCTGCGAACTTCCCGGCATGGGTCGGTTTCTCCGGGTGCCGGAGGAAAGGCAGCCTCCGGGGCAGCTCTGGGACGAGTCGGGCTCAGCCCCCCACCGCCGCCGGTTCAGGGACGGTTGTGCATCCCTTGCCCGCCTCCCACGGCAGCCATCTTGCGACGGTACCCCCAGCAGCCTCCCAAATTGCCAGAGTGCCCCAGACCTGGCCCTCGGCCTGCTGAGCACAGGCTGTGCCAGGCCCGTTGATTCCCCCCTGGCCGGGAGGCTGCGTATTCGTTCCTCCCTCTGCTACGAGGACGTGTGCGCTGTGCGAATCTCTCTGAATCTCCTGCGTCCTTTTCCCCTCGCAGGTGGTTCTCCCAGTACAGAGAGAGCGACTTCGCCCGGTCAGGGAACAGGGCCGCCTTCGCTGTGAGCCTGGACGCGGGGCCGCTGGGGCAGTTCCCCCACTCCATGGAGCCCCAGCTGCGGCAGCTGGGCCTGCCAACGGCGCTGCGGAAAGGTCAGCGGCGGGCCCCTCTGGGAAGAGTGCATGGGCCTCGGCGAGGCGGGTTCTCATCTCCGTTTCTCCCGCTTGCTTGGCAGGGGTGGTGATGCTCCTCTCCGACTACGAGGTCTGCAAGGAGGGGGACACCCTGACGCCCGATCAGGCCCGTATTCTGGTGAGCGACTCCCGATGCCCGTTTCCTCCCCGGGACGTTCCCGCAGGGGCCTTTGTTGCTTCCCCCTATGAGATCCCTGCCCCGGCTTCACATCGGCCATCTTTTCCGCGCTGAGGGAGACTTCCCCTCCTCCCCTAATCCAAGCTGATTTCCTGCCGGCCAAGGGTCACGTTCCGTCAAGAGTTCCGGCACCGCATTCCAAGGGCAGGCCAGGAAGGAGGGAGGCGGGCCGGGCCGGGCCGGGCACGAGAGCAAAGTCCCCCACCGCAGACATTCTTGGGCTTCGGGCTTTTCCAGCGGCCCCCATGGCAATCTTCTGTACGATTTGCCGCTGAGCCCAAAGAGAGCGGGGAAGCCGAGGGGTGGCCGCCACATCCTTGGAATGAAGCCGCGCCAGAGCCGCACCCCGCCGAGTGCCCGTCCCACGTGGTCCCGCTCTCCCTCGGGGGCGGAGGAGCGAGCGAAGCGCAGGCGCCGGTCCCAAGGGGTCACGCGGCCCTTTCTTGCAGAAACTCTTCGGCTACACGATGGCGGAGTTCAAGGTGACCATCCGGAGCGTGTGGAGCGCGGAGACGGGAGAGCTGGAGCTGCTGGTGCGAGACGCGGAGGACGCTGCGGAAGAGATGCGGGAGCAAGTGGAGTCGGACGAGAGCGCGGGCGACTAGGGCCTGCCGCGCCCCAAGGGGGGGCAGCCTGTCAGGCCTGCTGCTTGCCCCCCCCCCCCCACGTGGCTCAGCCCGGGCTGAAGGACCTTACTGACGCGAGGACACATAAAAGTGAAAAGAGCAGCGTGCGGAGCCCCTCGTTTCCTTTGCGTGCTCCAAGAACCGTCTGGGGGAGTCCAGACGAGGCGTGAAGGGCCCAGGGGGGACCGGCCTCGGTTCCTGCGGGAGAATCGTCTTTCCTTCTTCTGGGGCCCCACAGAGCCACTGTCGGCGGGAGGCGGAAAGAACAAGGGGCTCCGCGTTTGTCTCGGGGGCCGACCTGGGCTTTGCCGGGGGCGAGGGTGGGCATCTGTGCCGGTTTGGATGCTGTTGGGCTGCAAGCAGGGTTTCTACGGCCACGGGGGAAGCACCCTTCTGGTTCTGCTTTCTGGACAGCACTGGGTCAGGGTCAGGGTTCCCCAAACGGCCGGGGGCGGTCCCTCCCCCACCTGGGTTCGGTTCTAATTAGCGGGAGAAAGGGGTACGCAGACGCCACCCCCTGTGGCAGTCCTCTGCGTAGCCTTGCGTTGCTCAGTCCAACACTCGCTCGCCAGAGAGCCACCGGCTCAAGAAGTGCTTTATTCTGGCAAATGTATCCTACAGACAGAACTGCTCCAGAGTTTGAAATAAGCTCCAAGGATCAGTTCAGTGAAATCAGCATTTTCCGCAAAATCAGCGTTTTCCACCATAGCGCTGGCTTCCAATTCTCCTTTCCAACTGCTGCAGGGCAGGGAAGGCTGGGGGGGATTCAGGGCTGGATGATTCTGTGCATTGAAAATCACGGGAATTTCCAGGCTAAAAAGGCCTCTTCCATGTGAAGGCCGTGCGGGTGATTCTTCGTCAGGGACGGGGGGCAGGACCTCTCGGCCAGGTTCCTGCAGGAGCAGGGCTGCCCTTCGGGCACGGTCCCCCCCGTCAGCGGAAGTAGCTGGGGCACTCGTGGGCCACGAGGCGCCAGGCGTCCTGGAACGCCTCCACCACGGCCGGGAGCAGGGGCCCCTCCTCGCTGCACCGGAGGTTCTCCTCCAGCTGGTCCAGGTTGGACATCCCGATGATGACCGCGTCCCCGCACTCGCCCTGGGAGGAGGAAGAGGAGGAGGGAAGTGCACCCGTGTCGCGTCACAGGCCGTGAGCCGCGGGGATGAGCTGCACGGGCTGTTTGGAGCCTTCCACTCGGGAATCCACGCGGACAGTTCGAGCCGGCAACTCGGGGCCATTGAGCTGTTGCTTGACTCCCAGTCCCATCAGCCCCAGCAGCATGGTCTGGCTGGGAGCAGTGGGAAGGGGGGTTGTAGCCCCAACCCGTCTGGAAGGCACTGGGTGGCAGAAGGGGAGGCGATTCTGTTACAGCCCACACAACGGCCCTGCAGAGTAGGACTGCCGGGGGATGAGGGGGCTCACAGTGCCCTGAGGGGTGCCCCCTGCTGGATTTCTCACGAACACCGCAGGAGTCCAGCAAGGCGGAGCAGCCCACTCCTCCAGCTCCCGCTCAGAGAATTTTAGCCCCTTCCGGGAGGGCTGGCCTCCGCTTCAGAGCAGCCCTCGGCAGGCCCCGAGGGCCTCAGCGCTCGTTCTGGCGCGCTGGATGAGCCCCCCGGGCCTGCATTCTGCTCCACGACCTGCCCGGAGTCCTCCGTGCCATTTCGGCTGGGCAAGCGGGCCTCCCCGCCCGGGGCCCACCGGGACCCTCGCGGGTACCTGCAGCTTGGAGTGGTGGAAGATCCAGCGCAGGGCAGCAGAAGTCAGGCTGGGGGGATCGGGGCCGTACGCCTCGCGGAGGGCACTCTGGACCAAAGCCACCCCTTGGAAGTGGTGCGGCTTCCAGTACCTGCCGTGTTTCGGGGGAAAGACAACTCAGGAAAGCATAACAATCCAACAGCATTTAAACAAGCTACCCACAACCCACAATCACACCAGTGCAAGTCTCCTGTTACCTTCGGCTACGGCTACAGAACAGCTTCTCTCAGGAACACGGTTACTACAAAACCGACCGCATTGCAGTCGCTAAAGCACCTTTCTGCCCGAGATCGAATTATTTAAGCAAGAACATTGCACGAATTAGGTAAGAAAACCTCAAGGGTCTTCTAAAAGTTTCCACACTTTGGTATTTTATAAATGCATCTTACATATTTTTTGCCGATGGCATTAAAAAATTGGAACGACGCGTGTGCAGAAGGCCTCCAATCCGCTTCTTACACAGTAACAATTTCAAGCACAACTACCCAAGCCGCGGTGGGGGAAAATTATCCCACCCTTAAAGAGCGCATCGGCAAAAACGAAAACGGGCACGCAAGAACCAGGTTGAAATCCTGAGAGCAGAAGAGCCGCGAGCAGGTCCTTACTCCCCGTGCGCCGAAGGTGCCCCCCACTCTGGCAAAGGGGCGAGTACCTGTCCCGGTAGGTGGCGGCCCAGTCGTTCCCAAAGAACCTGCTGGCCGGCTGCTGGCCTGAGTCCTTGTCTTCGTACCTGTACTTGCCCGTGAGGAGACCACCTGCAGGACCCAGGGACACCCCCGGGAATCAGAGGAGCTCTGTGAGCAGGACCCCCCCCCCC
>NW_025336059.1:529995-531938 GCF_004798865.1 Varanus komodoensis
GCCCTTTTAAAAGGGGGGGGGGGATGGCGGAAAAGCGGCATGAAGGCAGCTCGTCCACACCCTCCGGAACGGGGAGCAGAGCTTGGTTCCCTCCCACACTCCGCTCTCAGCACCCCGAGCGCGCAGGGCCCTCCCAGCGGCCTTCGGCTCCCAGTGCCCCACCGGCCGACCCAGGGGACCCGCAAGCAAGCCTGGAGGGGGCGGCGCCTCCCTGCCCATGCTCCCCAGCAACCTGTGCACGCTGGCACACCGCCTCCGGTACCTGGAGGTAGCAGTCAGCCGTGGGGACGAGCCACGCAGGGCCCGCTCATGCACCAGTGGCCTGGCAGGCCCTTCCCAGGGGGCGCCGTCTCTGGATGCCCCGTTCGCCCTCTCCTGCCCCACCGGCTCACAGGCCCAGCCGAAGGTCTCCGGCTCCAGGGAGTCTCCAAGAGCGGGCGGCACCCCTTGCGCGCTCTCACCTGGTACACCGTCGGCAGGAGCCAGCTGTTCGCCCTGCAGATGCTACAGATCTCCGCGACCTCCCAAGCGGCGTAGTTGGAGAGACCCAGTTCCCCGAACTTCCCCTGTTGAGAGAACGGCACAGGAGAGCGTCCCGCGCACCGAGCGCGCCGCCTGCGAGGAGCCCCGGCAGAATCAGAGCCGCGTGCCCACCCGGAACTGGGGGGCCGGTCTTCGGGTGCCAAGGGCGGCCCCGCCACACACCACGGGCGGCCGATCCCTGCTTCTGCACGGATCTTTCCCCCCATCCCGAGGGGCGGCATGGCCTGGCCAAAGGCAGGCCGAGCCCCCGTACCTCCTTGTGCAGCTCGTCACAGGCCCTGAGCGTCTCCTCCACCGGCGTCCCGTGGTCGGGGGCGTGGAGGTAGAAGAGGTCGACGCTCTTCATCTGCAGCCTCTGCAGGGACGTCTCCAGCTGGGAGCGCACGCCGGCGGCCTTCAGCGTGTTGCCACCCCAGGGATTGGCCTTGGTGGCCACGCGGACTGGCGGGAAGAAGAGGGGTCAGGCGCCCCGAAAGCGAGAGCCGGCAGTCACGCCCCAGGGCCCGGGGGAGCCCGGGCCGGGCCGGTCCTGTGGACTACAGCTCCGGGAAGAGGCCACGTCGCTCCCTCGGGTGCAGGAGTGCAGGCGAGGCGAGCTCGGGCGCACGTCGGGTCTGTGCCACGGGTGCCCGGGGGTCCTCCGCGCTGGGCTTGGTTTTGGGGTCTCCGTCGCGTCCCCCCCTCCCAGAGAGGCTCTATGCTGCTGGCCCCATCAGCTCGGCCGCCGTCCCAGGCATACGTGGCGGAAGGGGGCCTGCGATTTGGGGGAGGGCTGCCTGCTAGGCTGCCTGGGGCAGATGGGAGCTGGAGTCCGGAGCACTGGGAGAGCCAGCCGTTCCCAGCCTCTGGACTCGCCCGGAGGTGGCCCTTCACTGCCCGCTGCCCCCGGGACGCCGCCGGCCTGCAGGCGCCCGAAGAATGGCCGGGCTGCGGGGGAGGTCTGCACCAGAAGGCCTCACCTGCGCGAGCGCGGGTGCGCTCTGCACGCGCGCAAAGGCACCCTGGCCCAGCTTCTCAAGGGGCGCTCCGCGCGTGCCCCGGGCACCCCGCTTCGCTCGGGCGGGCGGCGCTCCGGACGCGCCCGGGGGCCTGCGCCGCGCCCGGACCCGGACCGGACCCACCTGCCTGGCGGGGCGGCTCCTCGGCCAGGAGGGCGCCCACGATGCGCTCCGACTCGCCCCCCGCGTACATGTGCGCCGAGTCCAGCTCGCAGTGGCCGCGGGCGAGGAAGGCGCGCAGCATGGCCGCGCAGGCCGCCCGCTCGGCCCGCCGCCCGAACTCCATCGTGCCCAGCACCGAGCGCACCGCGCCGCCGCCGCCATGGCCGCCCCGCGCCGCCATCGCCATCGCCGCCGCCGGGGCTCTGCGCGTGCGCGGCCGCCCCGCCCCCCGCCTCCCCG
>NW_025336059.1:532038-567182 GCF_004798865.1 Varanus komodoensis
CCTGGGAAGCGCATGGCGGGCGGGGGGGGCGCGGCGCGAGTCCGTGCAGCCTCGGGCCAGCCCTGCCCAGGAAAGCGCGCGCCCGCGAGGCGGGGGTGGGGGATCCCGCCCCGCGGGCGCGCGCGTTCCTGGGCCCGGGACCCGGCCGGAAGCGCTTCGGAGGTGCCGGGGGCGAGGGAGATCGGGGCCGCCGTCGGCGCAGCGAGCCCCGATCCGCGGAAGGCTTGGGTGGGGGTCTTCCTTCCCTGAAGCAGGAGGGGCGCTCTGGCCATGGTCGGAGGTGCCCTTCCCACCCCCGCCCCGGGCCCGGGAAGGAGCGCTCCTGCTGCCTGCCTTGGAATGGCGGGGGGCGGCGTCGGAGGCCGCCCCCGCCCGCTTGCTGCGTCGGGAGGGGAAAGCCGGCTTGGCGCCGGCACGGGAAGAAGGCGCGGGGCCCCCGCTTCCTTTCCTGTTAAATTTGGGGCGTCCCACACCTGCCTTTCGGGGCGCTTGTATTTGCGGGCCCCGCGCACTCCGGGGGGGTCACTCCCGCGGCAACGGGGCTCTTTCTTGGATAACTGCTTGGATGGGTGTCGTGGCAAGCGGGGGCCTTTGCTGGCCAGGGCGAATTGTCTGTGCTGTGGGCGAATTGCACCGAGATCCTGTGACAATATTGCCTTTTTACAGCGCGAAGTGCTTGGAGAGCTTTGGGGGTGGGATGACCCAGAAGCCGCAGCGCCGAGAACAAAAGCGAAATGCACTGGGCTACAAGCCCAGGCTCTAGTTTGCCATGCCCGGCCCTTCATCCAGGAGCACGTAAGCGAAACAAGAGCCCCGTGGGACACGCGCAGAGTAGACGTCCTGACAGGCGTTGTGGGGGCAGGAGGGGAAGCTGCCCCGGCACCATCTCTTCTGCCAGTTCCCTTTCTCACATTCACGGTTCTTGGCACTGGTGCCTGCGCGCTCCGTTCAGCCCTTGCTTTGGTTCAAAGGTCGAAAGCTCGGGCCGCAGAGTGCGGATCCGAATTCGAATCCACTCCTCGGGCAAAGAGCTCCTCCGAGGCCTTGGCGGTTTATGTCCCTTGCCTTCAGTGACCCACAGCGTCGGGGACGGACTGTTTTGCTCATCCAAGAAGGGGGGAGAAAATCTCTCCACTTAAACAAGGAGCAGAGCAGTTTGCGGGGACAGTTCTGGCGTCCCGTGACCTCCCTCAAGCGCCCAGGTGACCTGCTGCGGGGCAGCGGGAAGGTGCGGCGGCCGCTTTTCCGCTTTTGCCGCAACTCCCGATCAAAGCCCCCTTCCTGGCTCGCCGCTCACGGGTTAAGAAAGAAAAGCGTCTTTGGGAAACTCGACACTGATGCAATCGAAGCGTCTTGTGCTGAAACTGCACTTCCTCGCAGTCCGGTTTTCGGGGAGCGTGTGTGCTGGACGGACAATTTTTCGGAGGCTGACTCACGCGTCCTCAGCCGCTCTGAGCTCCTTGCAAAGCTGGCGAGGCTTTTAGGATGACAACAGCCCTCGTGTGACTCAGTCACATGAGGTGCGTCGCAATTGAAAGGTTGTGCGCTGTGTTTGGAACACGTCCTGCTCAGCTCCCAGGGCAAAGGAGCCATTGCCTGGCCCGTCACTAAGGGGAAAGGTCTTACGACCAAGAAACTCAGGCTGCTGTACCAGCCTAACCCTAACCCTAAACTAATTTGGTTTCAGCTCCCAAAGGGGCCCAGCTTCCCAAGCCCTGTGCGCTTCGCCTGTTTCGCACTACGGCTCCCAGCATCCAGTTGGAGGGGGCTGCCTGAAAGAGTGATTAGATCAATTCCAAGGACCATCCCAAAATGGCAGATGGGAGGCATGAACCCTCAGCCAACAAGAAGTCCGGTGTAGCCCAATTTCGCGGCCGGCCCAGAGCCACGGGCCTAGTCCAAGGCTGAGGCTAGGCTTGAGCTCAGGCCTGCTCCATATTTCCACAACTGTCCCCACCATCCCAGCCCAGCGGGAAATGAAGGGAAAGCTGGGCGGCCATATTAGCCCCGCTGAGATGGCTTCGCTCCCCCTCTACTCTCCACGTCCCTTTTTCCTTATGGGACACGTATGTGAGCTTGCAAGCGGGGGCTCAGCTCGCTGAACCAGGAGTTGCAAAGCCCCTGGAAACCTTTCCAAGGAAGAAGGCGAGAAAAAGGCCAAGTATTTAACTAAATGCACGTTCCCCTTCCACTTCTTTGCCTCAGCAGATTCGGCTACGGCCAGCTCGTGTTCTGTGTGATTTCCACAACGCTCCCGGTGGAACAGGCACCATGGTCGCTCCGTCCCACGTGCTGAGCTCGCGGAGCCCAAATTTCAGCGACTGCCCCAACGGCTCCGAGTGGGTCAAGGCGGTCTTGCACGAGTGTGCCCAGGACGGCTGGGACATGGCCAGCGTGGTGCTCGGCCTGGTCTCGATCCTCTGCTTTGCCGGTGCTTCTTTCCCGTGAGTCGGCGGCCGATTCCTCCCTGGGTGACGGGGGTGTCCGAGGGGAGGCCACGGCTTCCTGGCCGCCCCCGGGAGTGGGAAAGCCCCGGAGGGCAGTTCGGGTGCTGGTTCTCCGGTGCCAACATGTCAAGCGGCAGAATTTGGAGAAGTGAGTCACTTCTGGCTCATGGGGCACAGTGGTTCCCCTTCCCGCCACATCTCACACACACACACACACACACACACACACACACACAGTGAGCGAGCGAGCGAGCGAGCGCTGTGAAGGCGTGGGTACCACCTTGGAAAAAGCAGGCCACGGCCAGACTGGCAGTAGCCAGCGTGGCAAATGCGGGAGGGAGCTGGTAGGCAAAACATCTGGAGAGCCCTGAGCTGACGGAAACCCGTGTCAGGACTGTCCCATGTCTGAATGCAGGCGTGATTAAACGCATCACACTTGAAGGCACTGCACGTCTTGGGAAAACCCCATTCCAGGATGGGCTTAGGCAACCTGGGCCTGCCGTTGGGATTCGAACGCACATCATCCCCTGCCAGCCAGGCCCATAGGCATGTAGATCTGTTCTCCAAGGAAAAATGGAAAAGCTGGGCAGGGCAGGGAGAGGGACTGGTCGCCTGGAGAGAATGTGCTCACCACAGGTGACCAGGCCAGGGTGGACTGTCAGGCTTGCTCTGAACTGCCTCTTTCCCACAGCCAATTCTACCTGGCCTGTAAAACGGGGATTATGGACCAGGCGCTGTCGATCTACTTCCTCCTAGGCTGGCTGGGAGGGGACTCGCTCAACCTGATCGGATCCTTCCTGGCCGACCAGCTGCCCCTGCAGGTAAGGCGCGAAGGCGAGCCCGCTGCCCCGTGTGGGTCTTGGGCGAGCCGGCGGCCATTTCTCCCTGCTCCTCCTCCCCCCGCAGGTGTACACGGCCATCTATTACGTCCTGGCGGACCTGCTTATGATCACTCTCTACCTCTACTACAAAGTCAAGAACAGGGAACGGAGACGTAAGCCCAAGGCCTTCGTTGGGCGGGTGGGGGGCAGGGAGGGTCACCGCTGATTTTTAATCGCGGGCATGACCCCCTGGACGGGGACCGGAAAGCTCGACAGATCCGTTTCACCTTCTCCCCCTTCCCCCTGCAGTCTCGGTGTCCATTAACGCTTCCTTTGTGTTCGTTCTCGTGGGAACGGTGTCGGTGACGTCCTTCCTCGTGGCACCCGCCGCTCGTCTCAGCCACGAAGCCACGGTGGTCAAGGGGAGAGCCCTTCTCTCCCTGGCAGACAGCCAGCCTGGGTGGGAGGTGAGTCCCCCTCTTTGGGGCGTCCGACGTCGTTCGGCTCCAGGTCCCAGTTCCAACTGGGAGAGCCTGGGGAGGCCAAAGGCCGGAGAGGGGCAAAAAGGCCGCACGGTTCAAACCCCAACCGAAGCGCTTCTGGTTCGCCGTCCCGCCCTCCCAAGGAAGTCATATTTTCAGCCTTTATTGTGGGAGAAGCGGCATTAGAAGCCGAGAAATCCGCTGACGATCAGCGGGTATGGGAACGGAGGCCTGGACGCCGCGGTGCACCCTACTTTCGAAGGAGAGGGGCGGGGGCCACTTTTGGACGAACCCATTTGGGCTTGCTGCAGACACCAAAGCTGGGCCAGGCTCAGTGGTCAGGCCCGTCCCAGGACGGCTTTGCATCGCTCGCCTCGGCAGAGAACGGCACGGAGCGCGTCTTCCCGCGTGCGCAGCTCTCGGGTGCGAGTGCAGGTCCTTTTCTCTCTTGTGGAAGGACCCCATTTCGCAGAAATGCAGTTCCTTCCCGCAGGGCGAGACCGGGGGCCACCTGCACACGCTCGTGGATCGCAGTATTCTGGGCATCTGGTGGTGGGAAGCGGGGCAGCGTCCCCGGGAACGCGGCCTGCTTGGCCGGCCGCTGCCCCGCAGGGGGACTCCGTGCGACCGAATTCACTGGGCATCCCTCGTGCTGCAACTCTGCAGTCTCCTCGGTTTGGGGAAATGCTGGGCCGGTGAGGATTCCTCAGAAGAGCATTCGATGGTTGTGGCTCCGTTTTGCTGTACCGTTGTGAGCCAGCCGTGCCCAAAACACATCCTCCCTTTGCGCCCCGTCTTCTCTTCACTCCGTCCTCTTCCGGGATCCCACGGCCTCTTTCCGCCCGGCGTTCCTTCAACCATCCGCTTCTCCCACAGCCCTTCAGCAGGAAAGAAATCATCGGCTTTGTGATCGGCTCTGTTTCGGCGCTGCTCTACCTCCTTTCCCGGGTGCCGCAGATATACACGAACGTAAGGCTTGCTTGGGTGGGAGGGCGGCGTCGCGTGCCAAGCGCCACACCTGCTCCTGGGTTTCCACGTAACGTTGCGACGGTTCACCTTTGCAGTTCAAGAGGAAATCAACCACAGGCATCTCGTATTCCCTCTTCGCTCTGGTGATGCTTGGGAACCTGCTGTACGGAGCCAGCGTCTTACTGAAAAACCCGGAGCAGGGCCACACGAGAGGCAGCTACATCATCCATCACCTCCCTTGGCTGATCGGCAGCTTGGGAGTTTTGTCGCTTGACGTGCTGGTATCCTTCTCGTTCCGCTTTTCTGTGGTGAGACTCGCAGGGCCGTGCGTTGTTCCTCAGTTTTTTTAAGTGCTGAATTTCCATGCCACATGCAGGAGAATCTCGCAGCTGTTGCAGCGGGATTGGAGCCGGAGATGCTTGTCCGGGGAGGCCCTGGATCAGGGACCGAGTAGGGCAAAGGGTGATGTTGGGCCCGAATGACCTCCCAGACTCTTAGGGTAAGAGGGAGCGGCAGGGGGAGCAGTTTCTGCTGCTGGAGCTCCTTCAAGGAAAGAGACGCTATTTAGAGTGTCAATTATACAAATGAATATCGTCTTGGTTTTTAAGAAATGCTCCCTGGAACTCTCACATCAGCCTTCTAAGGTGGGACAGTGGGAGCTCATCAGCATTCCTGGGACGGGTTCAGCCATGCCTCCCTCCAGGAGGCGCCATTCTGATTCTCCCCCAAGCCATTCCCCTTTCCAGCTGATACGGTTCTAACTCGGTATCCTCCCCATTGCGCCTGGGGGTTCCTGAAGGCTATGCTGCTGCCTTTTCTCACGGCCCTGTGCCGGTCGCATTCCCGGGAGCTCTCATGCCCCGAGTCTGGTATTAGAGGAATCATATCGAATTGTCTCATTCTGGGCCTGCCCAGTAGCTGAGGCTTTCTGGGAGGCTAACAAGTCATAAAATGTAAGACCCAAGACGGAGACAGCAAAAATACAGCGCCCAAGTCACTGCAAAATGTAAAGCAATTTAAGCACTGTGCTTGATTGCTCTCTTCGAAGCCTGAACTAGCCAAGTCCTTAAATGCTGCCCTGCTGAATGAGAAACCGGCCCTCCCAGTTACGCAACAGACCTTAACTCCTCCATCAAGATTTCCTTCCAGTTTCTCGCTTACCGTCGGAAGCAGACGCCGGCACTGGAAGAGAGAGACCCACTGCTCAGCAGAACGGAGGACCCTCTTGTGAGCTGATCTCGAGCAAACGGACGGCGGCACCAACCAAAGAGCACTGCCTGGATCGTCCTGGTGGCTTTGGAGAGAAACTGCCCCGATTTTCCTGTGGAACAGACCTGGCTCCGAGGCAGATGGTCTCAACGGACAGAGCTTTTATTTAAAATGGGGCTGGAGGCAGGAGAAAGGAAGCCGACAAAATCCAAGCTGATGTGACCTTTCCGGACTGGAATGGAAGGCGGTTGTCTCCACCTTCCCAGTGAAACGGGAGCGTGCAATTCTCCTCCGGGAGTCAAATGGGAATTCCTACCGATCACCGATTCAGCTCCCTCTTTGTAATGGCATTTTACCTCCCTTCACCCATCAAGCTGCTGCTTTACTTCTTCAAGGCCAGTTGTTGAAGGGGGAAATAACCCCCCCCCCGTTCTTGCACATGTAGTAACCTTTGTAATGGGCTTGTCCAGCCTAACAGGGTGCAGGGGAAAATAAACCCCTTTACCGAACGCCCCCGTATCTTTCTTTTCCTCCCCCCTTTCCCCTGCAGTCCCATTTGAACTTCTTTCAGTGTGGGTTTTTAAAAATCCTTTTAAAACCCCTTCTGGCTTCACAAGGCTATGCCTGCCGAAGGTGCGAGGAGGAGGAGGTGGTCTTTGTCGGTCCAACGAAAGGGATGCACCCTGCAGAACGTGGGGACATTCACAGGGCCTGCAAGCAGAGCTTTTGTCTAGCGAGCCTCGTGCGTCCCCCCTCAAAAGCCGCTTAAAATCCCACGAGGCCGAGAGTCATCCTGGGCGTCAGTGGGAGACTCGCCCGCCCTTCTTCCTAGGGCTGCGGAGCCATCGGGCCCGGCTCCTCCTCCCTGTGCAACCGTCCAGCTCCCACTGACCGGCAGCCCTTGCCGGTGCTGTGGTGGTCAGTCCACTGTGAAGCCTGCGCTTTCCCCTCTTCGTCTTTACGAGATCTTTGCTCAGAACAGTCGGACCTCCTCGCACGTGAGCTCAGAAAGGAACTGCAGAGTACAAAGCTCCCGTTTGCAGGGACTCTGCTGTGCAACCCTTTACAAAACATACCATCCTCATTTCCACTGCAAAGTGCTTCCTTTGAGGCAGCTCAGCTCCGAAAAGCCACTAGGCCTGGCTTGAGCAAACGCCTCCATTCGGCATTTTCGAGGGGCTCCTTCTGGCTGCGGCCACGCCTGCAGGGATCAAAATACCCATGAAGTAGCTCAGAGCTCTTCCTGCCGGTAACAAACCCCGAGCACCATCCTGAAGTTTCAGGATCCACGAGGGGCCGACCTGGCTCACCGGCCAGAGGCGGAGGCCCCAGCCGAGCAGCACACGACATCTTGCCACCACCAGCCCGTCACGTGGGACAATAACTGCGGACGGCCAGACACAGTTTTCCTTTTTTTGCAGTTTATTATTTTTTTTTTCATTTTAAGTATGGAGGCTCAAGTATAAGATGTTGATTTGATTTTTAAGCATTACAAATTTTTAAAAAAACAAAAAAGCCAACCAAAAATAAACGGTCTTCTTGCATTCCAAAGAAACCGAAAGAGGGAAAGCGGGGGGCAGCGCCTCGATTTCCCGACTGAAAGCAGAACTAGGAAAACTTCTCATAGGGCAGAGTGGGTGGGGGCAGCCTCCAGCATCTGTGCTCAGCTGCCCCCCCACACACACACACCGAACATGTTCTCCAGAATTACTTTTTCCCTCTTTCACACACCACAGAATTTCATAAACTTTTGTTGTTTTACATCTTTTTTACACCAATGTAACAAAAAATGGGGAAAGGGCAGAGTTTAATGAACTGGGTGCAGGTAGCAGGAAACGGAACAGAATTATGTGGAGGCCTTACGGATATTACTGTGAGGGCAGAAAAAGAAAAGGGGGGCACGGACACCCCCCCCCCCCGCACCAGCCCGGTGCTTTCTCTATGGAGCTGCTCTGCGCGTTTTTGAGGATGAGATGGTGCAAATCAAGCGGCAAGAGACCAAAAAAAGTTTATACAGCTTTATTCGTCGGTGGCGGGGCTGGGGGGGCGCAGGGGGGGAACTGAGGCGGCGCTGGAAAGAGTATCGTACATGGGGAGTGACGGAAAAAAAATCCAGTGGCGGGCGGGAGGGTGCGAGGAAGAGAGAGAAAAAAATGTTTTCTAAGAAAAGGAATCTAATGAGTGCATGGCCTGTCTCGTTAGCATTGTCAATGGAGTACTTGTGTGTTTTAACTTTGCTGCTTTCTCTTCAAAGCCTCCACCAGGTCGTTCTTAAGCGCTTCTTGCTTTGATTTGTCCGCGAACGTCTGCACAGACCTGGGGGGAGAAAGGCGGCGCAGGGTTAGCCCAGAAGGCGGCTGCCGGGGACCGAAGCGGAGGGAGGCCTGGTGTCCTGGGTCTGCGCTGGAGGGAGGCAGGAAAAGCGGCCGGGGCGGACGACGCGCTCTGGGCCGCCATGGGTCCGCGCCGGGGACCGGAGGCCCCCACACCCCGACCCCGACCCGGGTGGGGCCGCAGCGGACACGCCACGGCCCTCCGCAGCCGGCATGCCTCTTTCCGCCTCTGGTTCGAGTGCGGAGCGCCTTGCAGGAGTCGGGGCAGGAGAAGCCCGGCCGAGGAGCCGCGCAGGGAGCGTGTCCCGGGGCCCCGGCGTCACCGCCTGGCCCAGTTCATTTCCCTGCTGCTTCCGTGTTCAGCCCGGGCTGGCGGCTTGCTACAAAGCCCTTTCTGTCCTCCGACTCGCCCCCCCGCCCCGCATTTGGGGTCCAACGGACACCTTTGTGGTTTGGGGCGCACGCCCCCTTCCTCGGGGGCCAGGTCCCCCTCCGGTCCTCTGTAAGCGGAGCGCTTTGTGACCGGTCACGGCGGTCTTTTGATGTGGTGAGCGTGCCCACGACACCATTTCAAAATTGTGCCTGCCAGCCCAAAACGGGTGGCTCCAGCAGGTTTTCCCCCTGCCTCACCCGCAATTTCACAAGGGGGCAGGTGCCAGGCCTTCCGCCAGCACCGCCATCGGAGAGCTGCCTCTAGAAAATGGCAGCGGGGAGAGTTGTCCAATTGCTTTCTTATCCTGGAGTGAAATTCTGCACACACCCAAGGAAAAAGCCAGGATCAAAGTGCTGGATGCGGAAATGGGGGTCTCAAGGCATCTCAGAGCACATTCAGCTTTTCATGCATGTTTCTGGTCCTCATGGCCGCCGAAGTGCACTCGAGCATTTGGGAGCAAAACTTGCCGAAATTCCAGGAGAGATACTTCAGGGAGATGGGCTGTTAGCGGCCCGTTTGGCTCCTTCCCCACTCACAAGACAAAGGAAGGGTCTGATCCCAACCCTTTCGAGGCAGCAAATGTTCCTACGACTCCCAGCATTCCCCTGCCCAGCAGGATTTGGGGTGGGCGGGTGCCGGTTGAGCGGAGCTTCCACATGGCGCGCACACAGCCCCCGTCGCTGGCCGTGCTTTCTTGTCTCCCCAGTGCACAAACGGGCAACAAAACCCCACACGCATCATGTACAACAGGTCAAGCGTAAGGAACTCCAAACTGTGAGCAAGACGAGCAAAACACAAGGTCTGGGAGGAGGCAGAGCGCGCCCTGCTTTAGCTGTTTTAGGAAAACGGGATCAGTAGCTTGCCAACGTTAGGGGTTAGTTTGTGTCAGACGGAGTCAGACATGCAGAGGAAGAAAAGCCACTGGTCTCTCGGGCAGGTAAGTGTCGTTATGGTGCCAGGTGGTGCAACCTGCAGGCCAATTTTGGCGGGGGGGGGGGGTACCTGGGCCGGCTTAGTTGTCCGGCTGAATGTACATCTGGCGTTGGGTCAAGACTTGGGAGAGTTCTCTCTGCAACTGTTTATATTTTTGGTTGTCAGGAATTGCATCGACAGATCTAGAGAGAGAGAAAGCAGGGGCGGAAACGGAAGAGGAGAGGAGAGGAGAGAACAGGTCAGATGAGAAGGTGCAAAAGCAGGACTCCGGGAGTTGCTGAGTTGGCAGGTGTGGACGCGGCAGGTGGGGAGACGGCGAGTGGGCCGGGGGGAGCTGGGCAGCCGCGCTGTTCCTGGCGCCACTCAGAAATCCGCTGACCATGGCCAGGAAGGCAGGCCGCTGGGTCACGCAGGGCACTTCCGCTGCAAGGAGCTGCCCTGCGCTCCCCTGAAGCTCGCTGCCGGCTCTGCGACGTGCCTTCGTGGCCCCTGCAGCGGAATTCAGCTGGGAGAGGGCGAGAAATAAGCCGGAACAGAACGTGACGGACCAGCCCCGCTCCTGCATGGGAGGGCCACTGAAAAAGGCCTGTGGCAGCGTGGGACACGGGCAGGCGAGGACCGAGCCTCTGAGGGAACAGTGTGCCCCCTCACCTATCTCCAGGGCGGATTTACACACAGGGCGAAAGGCCCCAAGGGAAGGCAAATGGCTTAAGAACAGAGGAGGTCGGAGGAGAGAAGGAAGGAAGGAAAAGTGGGGGAGGGAGGAGCAGCCCCACGCGCGATTGCCCGTTACCTCAGCCCGTTGACAATGTCCTTTGTTTTTCCAAAATAAATCTCGTTCAGTGTACTTCTGATTTTATTCTCCATGTCCTAGAAGGGGGCGGGGGGGGAGGGAGAGGAATCACATTTCGGATTCGGTCGCATGGCGAAACCCAGCATCTCTTACAACAGCTGAGGAAAAGGCAGGGGGGATACGATCCTAAAAAGACCCCAAGCTGGGCATGCACTGTGACTTTCTGTGGCCGAACAGCCACAGACCCAAATATTCAGTCTTGTATCGCTGGGGATATTTAAAATCAGGGGGCCCGATGCAACGGCGTTCCCCGCAGCTGGGCGAGCGCCAGACGTGGATACGGGAAGGGGCCGTTCCAGGTCGGCCCAGCAGAGGGCAGCACGTGCCCACGGAACCCGCCCCTCTTCCACGCAGAGTCCAAACCCATCTGGCGGAGGCGGCTGGGTTCGGCACCCCCCAAATCCCCACAACCCGCCATCCCAGCCCCTCACGGCCCATGTGCAGAGCGCCTCCTGGGGAGCGAGGCCGCCTGCCGCTGCCTCACACGCCCAGCCAGACCTACCTCCACCAAGCGGCCGATGTTGGCTATGTGCGGGGAAGAGTCGCTCACCGTCTCGTCTTTTTCCATCTGCAGGGGGAGAGAAAAGGGGGCTCGGAGTGCATGGGAACGGCGCACAGCGGGGTCTCCATGGCCAGCGGGGTGCACGGGCAGCCTCGGTCCCGGCCCGGCCCCTGGCCACCGGGGGACCGGAAGCATCGTTGCCTGGGGCGCCCTGGCTGCAGCTCGGCCGACACCAGCCACAAGCCGGGCAGCCCAGGCACGGCCGGTCCACGGCGGGGTGCAGGGCTGGCCCGGCGGCTCGAACGGGCCGGGGACTCACCGAGGCGGCTTTCCCCGGCACCCCTAGCTGGCCCAGGTCTTCTCCACTGCTCTTTTAAGGGAAAGGTGCCAGAGGAGTCCATCATGGGAACACAACGCAGGCCGAAGTGTGACCTGCCCAGGGCTCGACCACGGCTGGCCTCTGGAGACCGGCAAGTGGGGAGTGGGCTTTCCGGGACCCTCGGCTACCCTCTCGGGAAACGGGAGCGCCTGGCTGAGGCAGCGTCTGCCCGACACCTGCAGAGCCACCGCCGCCAGCCAGGGCCGATCACGCTGGGCTGGAGCACAAGGAAGGCAGCTTGCTGTGCCCCCGAAGGTCACAGGGTTAACTCCCGCCATCCCAGAAATGTGCGGTTTGAGCCCCCCGGAAGAAGGGGGCCGCAACGAGGCGGGCTCGCCCCCCTTGTGACCCCGCTGGGGCTTGCCTCCCCTGCTGGGCAGGTGCCCCCCCCAGCTGCCCCACCGTCTGAGGCAAGCACTGGCCTGAGGCACTCTTAAGGCGGAGTGGGAGGAATTTTGGGGGGGGGGGTTGAGCGTGAGGCGGGGGCCAAGAATTCTCTGCCTGCTCAGCAGGCAGCCGCCTTGTGCCCCCGTTCTCCGTCAGCCTCAGGAAGCGCTTTGTTCCACCCCATCTCGGCACCCGGAACTCCGTGGCACCCGAGGCCCCTCGCAAGGGCTCCCTGTTTTGTCCTCATGACAACCCTGCGAGGTAGGGCAGGCCATGAGCCTGAGACTGGCCCCAAGTCGGCCTCCCCTGCAGGAATGGCCCAGCTCGGCCCCCCTTCGAGGCTCGGGCCTGCAGCGGGATGCGGGGGGCCGCGCCTGGCCCTCCGTGCCGTCGGGCATGGGCCCCGCTCAGTGCGTCGCAGCTCACGCCGCCTCGCCCTCCCGCCCCTCGCGGCCTGGGGGCCCGGAAGGCGGCGCATGCGTGCGCGCGGGGAGGCCTACCTGTCTGGTGAGGCTGCCGCCGAGGTTCATCGTGCCCGAGCCGGCTTTGTTCGTCTGCAGCCACAGCATCACTGTAGAGGTCAGCTTGTAATGAGCGGTGCGGCCACTGGACTTCTCCTGGGGGGGCAGGAGCGGCCCAGGGGGTGAATGTGCCAGAGGGGCGCAGCTCGCAAGGCTGGCCGCCCCCCGCCCGCCCCCCGTGCCCCCGCCAGCACCCCGCCCGGCCCCGGCAGACGTGCCGCTCTCTGGGGGCGGGGGCTCACCGAGCACAGAGCGCCCTCAGGGCACACGCCAACATCACCCCGTGGGTTGCGCCCACTTCACAAACGGGGGCCTGCTAGCGTGGCTGGGTTCACACAGCAGAGCACCCCAGGGTTCGGCAGCAGCCCCCGCTCTGGCTTGCCGTGTGCTGTGAACCGGCCTCTCGGCTCCACCGCCTCCCTCGCCCAGCGGGCTCCCGGCTGTCCCCTCGGCAGGTTTTCCCAGGGCTGTCCCTTCGCCCGGATTTCCCCAAACCGACGCGCTCCAGGCCCGTTGGAGACAGCGGCCGGGTGGAGGCGGGAGCTGCACCGAGTGTGTCTGGACGGGTGCCGAGCACTCCTGGAGGTGCATCGGCCGGAAGAGGGCCTGTAACACCTACACGGGCCACAGACGGACCCAAGGAACCCTGCCCTGAACCCTAACCCTAACCCCCGGCACCCAGGGTCCATCCCTTGGGACAGGCAGGTCCTCTTCCCCTGGGGCCGGGCCCCCATCGGGGCTGGCTCCCCAACAGACGCACCAGGCACGTTCGGACCCCGACACCCTTCGCTCGCTTTCCTGCTTGTTTCGTCCCACAATCACTTACACGCCCCTTTCAGGATGCAAACCCTGCCATGCAAGGAGCAGGCCAGGCACGAAACAACGGCAGGACCTGATCGGCTGTGACAGGCAGGTGGGCCTGGCGGCCCGGCCTGCACGAAGCCGGGTCAGGCATTCACCTGGGCAGCAGGAGAGGACGCCGCCATGTTCAAGCCTTGGAGGAATAGTTTAGTGACCCCGCTGAGCTATTTTTCCCCTGCTTCGGGGGAGCTTTCCAAATTAACGGGAGGAAGTTGCCGGGGGAGGGGGGTGTCGGAGGGGGCGGGAGTGAAGTTTATGAGCCTGACACAATATTGCATTGTTCCCCCAAGCACCTGCGCTCATTAGCTGGCTGGAATTTAACTAGGCCATTCCTTTGCTGCTCAGAAGTCATCAGCTGCCCCCTGGAGAGGGACGGACGGACAGACGGACACCAGGACATACCTGAACTTCCACCACATGGATGGAATCCCAGCACCCTTTAATCTTCTTTGATCCATCGCCAGCTTTCTTAATTAGAATCACGCCAGCAAATCCGTGATCGAGATCCCAGAGGTAGACGGAGGAAACGCCCCCTTCGAAGTACCTGCAGCCGGAACAAACGCGGAGAGGCCACCGATCAGCCCATGGGGCTCCGTGGAAGAAGGACCCGTGAGCTGGGCAGAGGCGCCTTCGGAGCAGCGGGACTGAACTAGGGGCGGCGGGCAGTTCCTGGGAGTGCAGGGTGCCCCGGCGATCAGCCGCCGCCGCCTCCCTTGCCGACCCGCCTGGCGGCTCTCACGGACGTGACCCAAGTCCACCCTCTGGAGCAGGCGGGCCCCTTCACTGCTGTTGGCACCCGCCCAGGACATCGTCGTTTGGGGACCCCTTCCAGAACTAGCCTGCCCAATTTTTATCGCTTGTTTTAACATGGCATTTTATTCCTTTTCTCTGATGGTACAGCACCCTCCGCATGGCGCTGCCAAACCTCCAGACGAGTGGGGAGGGCATCCCCCCAGCCAGCCACAGCCAGCTGTGCCCCGAGGGACCCCGGCGGGGACGGCCGCACCGAGTCCTTCGGCAGCCACAGTTTCAAGATCCTACCCCGTCCACGCTGTGCCGCCTGGGGCCCAGCTCACCCGTGCTGGGGAGTTTTAAAGCACCCGCTGCAGCCCCAAGCCGTTTAACTTTTTCAAGTAAACAAAAAATTTTATTCTCCAAGAATGCCAAGGAGGTCCAAATGCTCCCCTTTCTCTTGGACGCTGTTGCCCTGCGTTCGGCCTCACCAGTCGAGCTGGCCTGAAACGCCCCAGAGCCGCCGCTGCTGGCCCCTCTGGACAATACCAGGCTGGACAGACCAAGGGCGTTTCCGTTCCCATTTGCATGCGCTCAACAACCCTGTGAGGAAGGCCAGGCAGAAGGCCGGCGAGTGGCCCAAAGTCCACAGAGAGCATCGCAGCCGAGCGGGAACTTGAACCCAGGTCTCCAACACAGGCAATTTCAGCGCACTGCTTCAGGGAAGCAGCAGCAAAGGAGGGCCTTAGGTTCCCTGGAGCGTGTGGGGCAAGGCTGAGCCAGCGGGACAAATGCCTCAAAGGCCACCGGGACTCCCTGTAGCTCAGAAAGATGCAATTCCCCCGAGGAAGGGCTGCCTCAAGCTTATGCAACCCCCATTGACTCCAATTAAGGGCAACAAGCTGTTAAAAGGCATGCTGGAACCATGGCCGAAACCTAAAACCTGCGTTTTACAGCTCGGCTCCCTCCCACAGCCCCATCTCTCTCATCGCTGCGCAAGAGTGTGGCTGGACGGCGGCCTCCAAGCCGTTTTGCAGCGAGATGGCCTAATTAAGACTAAAGGGAGCGGAGGCACGCGGCGGCGGGCTGGTTCTGCAGGAGAGGGAATGCTGATTTACTGCAGGCTGCGAGCGAGCCAAGAGCCGAGCGTCCGCCAGAGAGGGGTCCCAGGGCTCGCGCTAAGCGTTCCCCCACCTGGTCTCTGGCCGCCGCCGCAGCAGCAGCACCAGCGGCGTTGCAGCAGAGCGCCGGTTCGAAAAGGCAAGGGGGCACCTCCCACCGGCCTGCGAAGGATCACCCTCCGCCTGGGCGACACACGCGCTGCGACGCTTGACTTGCGGGGCCGCCGCCGCTCCTGCTCTTCTGCCGAGCTCAGGGGAGGACTCCTCTCTGGGGAGCCCCGCCACCCCTCGCCGCGCGCAGCAGCCCCAGTGCCATGGGGAGGCCCGGCGAGGCGGGCTCGCAGGCGCCCCGGCGGCCCCCGTCCACGCGAGAGCAGGCTGCACCCCGCCCAGGGCCCTGCAGATGCTCAGGACAGCAAGCCCCATCGTCCCGAGCCAGCGTGTCCGAAGACCTGGGGGCAGCAAGCGCCACACTGCTTTTTCAGTTGTCACGGAGGAAGAACGGGAATGTCTGTAAAGGTGGCCAGAGGTGGAGCCCAATGTTGATGCAACCAGAGACCCACCAAAACCAGGAGCCCCCCATCCTGAGGGAGAGCCCGGTCCGCCTGGCCCCTCCTGGAAGCGCCCGCAAGGACCCTCCTCAGCCACGCCAAAGGACCTCAGTCCTCCTGCAAGCAAAGCAGGGGTTCAAGCGCTCAGCTGCGACCTTTCCCCTGCCATCAAAAGCAAGCCTCTAGTCCTTATGGTTCTGAACAGAGGGCTGGTTTTAACACAAGAAGCTGCCTTGTTCTGAGCCACCTCTTGGCCCACCTGGCGCAGCGCTGTCTGCAGGGACCGGCGGCAGCTCTGCAGGGCACCCTTCCCAAGCCTACCTGGAGATCCCGGGGATCAAACGGGGGACTTGGGTGCAAAGCAGGGGCTCTGCCTGCAAGCTGCCACTCAGAAGGCAGCAGGTAGGAGCCCCAACCATGACCGTATTTCCAGGCTAACAGTTCCGTGCCAAAGAACCCAGCCTGCTCCCCTTTTCGAACGCAAAGCACCCCAAAAGCACTCCAAGAGCTTCGGGGGAGTGGGCACTCCGTCACCCCAATTAAATATCCTGCCGGCTCACTCAGAGCGTGAAGCATTAATGAGGAGGAGGGGGGCTACCACGGCTTCAATTCCCCCCTGCCCCATTACCTGCTGGACTTTGATCCTAATGACACGGAGCAGGGGCAAAGGGGAGAAATGAAGGAGCTCTAATTTTTATATGCTTCAAATTTATGGGATTTCACATAAAGGCTGTTGCGGGTATATTTTAAGAACGTGCTAAAATGTAGTCCGAGACCACATCAAGCCTTCGGAGGAGCGCCCTCGCCAGAACAAGCAAGCGCACAGATGGAAACACTTGGGGCCGCCTTTGTGCCTTTAATGAATCAAATCTAGCATTAATATTGTTTTAAATACGAACATGCTATTTCAATTCGGCTCGGAGCGGGCTGCAGCCACAGCCATGGGGACCCGGGGAGGCAGCTGGCCAGGAAAAACAGCGCAGTCGCCGTTCTATGGTCGGAGCTGTGCTGGGCTCAAGCATCAGGGTGTGCTTTTTTGGGGGGGGAGCACCAACATGAGAAGGCTCGCTGGTTCCTTTCTGTCCGTGGCCAGGCCTGGGAGTCCAGGAGGGGCCGCTGCCGGAAGCCAGGCCCAGGAACAGGGAGGTCACCGGCTCGCAGGACTATTGCTGGGGCGACAACGGGGGGGGGGGGGGGGGGGGGGGCCCGCGCCCCGGGGGGGGGGGGGGGGGGGGGGGGGGGGGGGGGGGGCGTGTGCCAGCCCGCCCCGCGGGAGCAGGAAAGGCCAGCTGTGATGGCAGCATCGCTCCCACCACCGTCCCAAGCGGCACGGGGCCTTGGTCACACACCTGGGGCTCCCCCAAGCCAGTGTCTCTCGGGACAGCCTGGGGGGACAAATCACATCATCCCTGGCCAGCAGGGCCCGCCTGCCTGCAGCCTGGCGAGGAGGAGCGTCACGGCCCAGCGCGGCAGGTCAGGGACGGCCGTGCCGCCGCCCTCCTGCTGTCACTGCAAGGCATGCGCAGCAGCCGTGGCAGCTGGAACTGAACTCAGGTCGCCTGGCTGGAGGATCATGGGAGCTGGAGTGCCACACGTCTGGAAGGGAAGGCTGGACTGCACTGTGCCCCATGGGGCGACCATGCGGGAGCCCTGCAGCCCACCAGGAGCACCTTCGCCGGAGAGACGCGCGCGGCATGAGACGGCCAACCCCGCCACGCTCGGTGCGAGCAGCGCAAGTGTGACGGCCGGGGCTCTGGGCAGATGGCGCACGCACGCCAGGAGGAGAGGCGGGGGAGGCCGGCCTCCGCGGCCCGGCGGCCCCTCGCCGCCGCTTAAGCGGATCCGTCCCGACACAGCGCCTGCGGGTTCCGCGCAGGTATTCGATGAATCATTTCCAGCGCGCGCACAGGTGCAAGCAGGCCTCGAGCAAACATACCAATCCGGTTAGGTATGCGTGTCCCCCGTGCCAGGTATACTTTTTAAAGGCACACATCTGGGCGACAGCTGGGCGAGCCGCAACGGCACGGGGCGGCCGGCGGTCCCGGGAGAACAAAGGGCGGATTCAGGCACGGGGCGCTGGGTGGACAGCCCAGCCGGGCCCAGCCCCCCCTCCCACGCCAGCCCGGTGGCCACGGGGCAGGAGGCCGGGCGGGTGCTCCAAAGCCTTCCCTTCCCCTCGGCTCTTCCGGACGCCTCTTTGTGCAGGCAGGCCAGGGCGGGTTGAGGCTCTGGGGCACGTGTGGGAAGAGGAAGGGGGGCTTCCGTGAGAGGCGCATGGGTGCCTCCGGGCACTCCCGGGCAGGTCTCCCGGCCCCCAGGGGCCAGCAGACCAGAAGCCGCTGCCCCTTGCCTCCTTCCCCGACGAGGAAAGGTGACGGCGACGGGACTGCGCAAGCACACCGCAGAGGCGCACGGCATCCGTGCGAGGCGAAGGGCGGGAGGCGCTCTCCCGCAGCAGGTCCGGGCCAGAGCAGCTCTGCTCTGCACAAGCAGAAGTTTGCCAGCTGCTCATTCGCTCCGTTCCCGTCACTGATCAAAAGCAGACCAAGACAATAGGAGCGTCCAGGTCTCACATTACAATACACAAGGAATGGATAAAAAAGCTAGTCCTTGAAACAAAATCGGAGGAGAGAGAGAAGCCCCTTTCTTTTATGAGGGAAACCAGTTTCTGCCAGACTGCCCGTCACGCTTCGCCATCCCGAATATACTTGGGAAACGCGGACGGATCGATCAGTCCCTCCGCCGGCGAGGCGGCATGGAGGGCCGTCTGAGAAGCCTCCTTTCAAAACTGTTGCATGTGATTAGAGGCCACAATTAGGTCTGTCTTCCCGCAGCCCCCTCCCCGCAGCCCCCACCAGAGGCCAGGGAATGCCAGGCAGGTAACTGGGGCGGCCTCTCCTCAAAACTCTAGTGCCAGGGTGGAAACTTTAGGTGGCCAAAACTCCATCGGAAGACAGACCACGAGTGGCGTCAAAGGAGGCGAAGGGTCCCCGGGGCATCCCACCTGCACTGCAGCGGGGGCAGAGAGCCTCTTGCAGCCCCAGGGCCGAATCCCACGCTGAAGAAGTCTGGAGCGGGCGGCATCCTGCAGCCGACTGGTCCAAACGGAAAAGGCCAGGCCAAGACAGGAGGTAAAACGGGGATGCAACCAGCATATTGCCTCCAAGGAACACCGGGCACGAAAGAACATGCTGCCTAGTGGCCCCCACGAGGAGGGGGACCACCAAATCTCCAGCAGGAGGGACCAAAGCGGCCTCTTTCTGCCGGGCACCTGTGTTGGGACTACCATGACCACGATCCCCAGCAAGCCACAGGAACTGGAGCCCGACACAGCTGGAGGGCGACACACTGGGAGAGGTTGCCCCAGTGCCTTGACCCAGGGAAGGCTTCCTTTCTCGTGGCTGCCGGTCTCGGATCGGCACCACGAGCCAGTTCACCAGCCAAATACCCCACGAAGCCACGATTCTGCCCGAGGCCCACAGAGTTGGATCGCTTGCTGCTTCGCACAGCTGTTCTTAGAAGCTGGCTTTTTAATTAAAAACATAGTTGCTGTTACTTTGCTGTACCTCTGCTTTAATTCCCTTTTTGGCCTCTTTAGGGTGATCTGGATATTCCAGGATAGATGGCAGAGAGAACTGTTTGGTGGACTGATCAGATCTGTAGTTTCTCAACATTGCTTGCTAATTTTTTTTTAGCTGAATGGCTTTGTTTTACAGGAACAATGGCTTCTTTTGTAGTTCAGCCAGCAAATGGGGTGTGTTAGGGCTGACCCGTCTTCCGTGAGACCCAGCTCCAACGCCTTCTCCAAAACCGAATGTGGCCCTCAAGCTAAGACAAGAACCCCCCCCCCCCCCGCCCTTGTTTTGAATGCTTCTGGGGAGCAGAAAGGTGGTTTAGGCTACAATCCTAGGCGGGCTTAGGCAGTGAATCCGCTGTAGCGCCCAGTATGACAGGCAGTCCGCTGACTGCACTAAACCAGCCACTGGCCTGACAAGGCAAATTTTTGGCTGCTCCGGACACGCTCCGGCTGCTCCTGCCCAGCCAAGCGCTCCCAGGCTACGGCAAGGGCTGAGGCAGCCTTCCCTTCTGGGGGAATCCCTTTGGGGAGCAGCAGAGCAAGGCAGGCTGCAGAGCTCAATTCAGGTTCAGGACGGCGGTATCTCGCACTGAGCAAGCAGCCAGTGATCCCTGGTCAACACCTGGGTGCGGTGCACCCCCAAGAAGCACCCCCCACCGTCCGTGACGGACAGCATGCCTCCGGAGGAGCCCCGCTTCCGGCAAGCACCCCACAAGCTCTGGGCCTCGCCACAGCACCCACGGGATTAGCAGCTTAGGGGAAGGCAGGGACGGGGCCTCCTGGAGTTGCCATTCACGTGCACCTCCCCTCTCCAGACCTCGGGAGGGGTCGCGCCCTGCTTCCCCCCCCCCCACGTCCCTTTCGTGGTTGCTCCGAGTAGCATGCCTGCTACCCGCCGCCCCCTGGCATAAACAGAAAGGCACACGGAACTATTTTGGGGGAGCCCCTTCCAACGCAGCTTGCCAACACATTCTCCAGAAAAATAAAACTGCCTCGACAGGATGTTTAGATTTTGCAGCCGCTGGGCGGCTAGGACGCAGGCAGACACACCGCACCTGTTCTGCAGGGAACTGCCAGGGCTGCCTGTAAGAAGGTGCCTGCTACACACACACACAGCTGTGCGTGTGCGATGCTGGGTGGGCACTGCTGCCGGGGGCACGATGCATCCACAGCAGCAGGCCCTTGCGAGAAAAGGAAGGGGTGCCGGGGGGGGGGCAGCGCAGGGATCGCTGGCTCCATGCGCCACTGCCCATGAACAAAAAAGGCTTTTTGGGGGGCATGGGGGTGAAACAGATGCATCTGTGTGAGTACCGTTTTCGCAAAAAGCAGCATGGGCTTCGGAAACAAGCAAATCCGACAGCAGAGTCACGATGTTTCAGCTCACACGTCGCTTTGGGAACTGGGAACTCGGCAAGGCCTCGTTAAGGTGGGAATATCCACCGAGGCTTCACCGCTATCCTGTGCCAGCCGAGCGAGCCCTTCTCCGAGTGAAGGATGAGGGCATCGGCCCGGCAAAGACAGGAGGGGGGGCCTTCCTCTGAGGCCCCCGAAGACAGCCGGCTCTATTGGCTCGGCTCAGCGACCGGCACTGCGGCGGGAAATGCATTTCGACGGGAGAATGGGACAAGCGGCTCAAGTGTGGGAAAGCCTTCGGAAAACCCTGCATGCCCGGCCTTCCGAGGAAGCATCCTCGGCCAACGAGGGCTGCCTGACAGAGAGGAAACGGCCTTAAATCAAGGCTGCCGAGGCACATGGCTTGTTGTTCTAAGACATTCCTAACCAGGGGCAGCAGGTTGCTCCTTGTAACTTAGAGCAGGCTTAAGTGCCGGCCAGGCCTGCCTGCAATGCCGTAACCGGGGCGAGCGAAGAAGAGTGCAGAAGGGTGTTTTAGGAGAGATCAAAAACTGATTCCCCCAGGTAAAAGACCCTCCTCGTTCTGTAAGAACACGCTGCAAAAACAGAGGCGCCAGCAAACAGGGGTTGGGAAAGAGCTACGTCTCGCCGTTACAGAAGTCGGCGACTGCCCAGCTGTTTCTGTTTCAGCTCCCAGAAGCCTTTGCCAGCCCGGCCAAGGCTCAGCAAAGTTGGGAGTTGAAGTCCGGCAAGTCCGGCGCTCTCGGGCCTCAACTGCCTTCTTCAAGGAAGGAAGTGGATCCCCCTTGCCCAGAGGATGTGTCCCCAGAGCCCCCGCCCGCCCAGACAAGCCACAAGAACGGGGGACGTACAAGTCTCTGTACTGGTCGAAGGCGTTGTTCGCTTCCACCTCCAGCTTGCGCAGACGGGCGGATGGCATGGCGCCATCTTCCAGGGGCGGGTCGTACTTGTTGCTCCACGGCGACCTGCAGGCAAGCGACAGAGAGGGGAAAGTGATCCACACGCAGCGTTGCTGGCAGAGCAAACGTTACCTGCGGGAAAGCGGACAGCGAGGGAAGAGGCCCCTGCCCGGGACACTGGCAGTGGAGGAAGGGCTGCAGACGTGGCGGGCCGGGGTGGCGGAACAGGCCGTGCGACTGCAGGATGGGGGGGCTGCAGATTTCTCAAAGTTTCTCTCTAGCAGAAAAACTTCCTTTTTAAAAAAGAAAAAGAAAAAAAAACTGGGCAGCTGCAGAGGGGTAAATTAGAACCTCTCCTCCTGGTGACGTAAAAACCTACAGGGACTTTGCTGTGCATGAGAGCATTAAAAAGCCCAAATCCAAGCCTAAGACCGTTCACCCAGACGCACACCCCACCTGCAGCAGAACAATCCGCTGCATTCCTGCCCCTCATTCCAGCATCCCTGCTGGGAACGCGCCCCACCTGGAAACCAGGCTTTTTGAGCAGTAACACCCGGCTCCGGAACGCCGTATGATTTGGGAAGCAGAAAATGCGACATGTTTCATATGCGCCCACTCAGCCAAGCTTCCCTGGCCTGAAACGGTTCTCAGGCTGCTATTCCACCCAGATCGTTTTTATTTTGCAGTGTTTGTTTGCTCACTCTTTCCTTTTGTTCCGTTTGTTTACTGTTGTTTGTTAACTAAGATTTTTAAAGAGTAGCATATAAGCCAGTTAGACCTGCAGTTACATCTAGAAATCTAAAAGCATCTCAAAGCAAAGCATAGCGCCACCGAATACTGAACACGGGGAAGGGCTGATCTGAACTCAGGAAAAGCCTGACACGGGTGGATCCGAGAGCAAAGCTGCTCGCCATTTCAAATCTTCCCCAGGTAGCTGGGGAAGAGCCGCTTCTGGCAGCGCCAGCTCCCACTGTACAGGATTTCCACGCAGGTGTGGCAGCGGCAATTTTTCAGCCACCCAGTCTAGGCAATTTTAGGATAGGATCTCTTTTCAGACGGACGGCCTGTATCCACCTGGATCTCCTTCCTGAACACTGCCAGCAATGTGGGTTTTCACAGTTCTTTTTCATCGGCTGTTTTATTATTTCTTGCCGTTTATACTGCTTTTGGACAGGCTGTCCTGAGGCTGCGGCACCCAAAGCAAATTAAAATGGGCCTTCCTAAACAGGGCCACACCGGCAAGAAGCTCCTGCCAATTTGCGGTCTGGCATGGCGATGGGCCAGCCAAATGGGAAGCCCCACCGGGTCGGGTCCCGCCTTGCAGGTCAGGTGCAACAAGGGGGGCTGGCCCCAGGAGCACGCCTTGCTTGGCTGGATCGTACGGGGAGGCAGTCTGCTGCGAAGGCGTGTGAATGCAGACACAGGCGGGCTGCACAAGATGGCGGCCACGTGCCTCTCCTCCTTTCGAGCGTGCCGTGCTGCCGATGTCGCATTCTTGCACATACTTGGGGAAGGTTAGTGCCTGTGTGACATTTTTCGGACGTCTCTGGAAACAGACCCATGTGTGGCCCAAAGCACAGTGGAGCTATTCGGTCGTGCGAAACAAAACATCCCTTTCGCTGCTTTTCCCCACACGGGTTTGGCCCGCAGCTCGGGGCAGGGCCGCAGGGAGCAGGGACCTGGGTACGAGGCTCCGCTCAGCCATGCGACTCAGCGGATGGCTCTGGTCCCATCACGCACTCCTGGCCTAGACGACCTCGCAGGGCCATGGTGCAGGTGGAGGGGAAGAGCGTGTGAGCTTGCGAGAGGAAAAAGGGTGAGAGACACGCAAAATCATTATACTCTCCCATCAGCCCTAGCCATCGTGCTCAGTAAGGATGACGGGATTTGTATGCCAAGGTGGCCCAGCCCTGAAGTTTGCAGATTCATCTGAAGGACAGCAATAAAAACACCAAGGAGAAAATGCAGCAAGGGGGCCTCCTCTGCCTGAGACTATTCTGGGGTGCGACTCGAGCTTTCCCCGTGCAATTTAAAAACACCCGACCTCTCGAGCAGGGAGCCGCTGAGCAAGTGTTCACGATTTCACCTCCGTCCTCTTTAACAAGGGGGGCTTGATTTAATTACAGCAAGCACATCTCCTCGGCAGCACGCAGGGAATGGAATTTCAGAGCGACACGTCCGCAGCTTAGCACTCTTCCGGCAGGGGAACGTGCGCGTTCCTACCTTCCCCCGTTGCCCCCCAAAATAGAGAGTGCCGGGGCAGGGGGGAAAAGAAGACTGGCTGTGGCAGTAATCTTATCCCTAAGAAATTCATAACATTACCCCCTAAAACACATTTAAGGGCTTAGGCGGGAGGCAGTCTGAGACAGAGAGAGACGGGCGAGCCCTGCTTGGGTCGAGGGAGCCACGGCCCTCCGCCTCTGCCGGCACCAGCGGGCCATTCCGGGAGCCAGCGCCCGGCTTTCAAGCCGGGCTGCTGGTGCCAGTCTCAGCCCGGACAGATCCGTTTCAGACAGCACCAAGGCTGGGACTGTGCACGGAGAGCTGCGGGGAGGAGGGGTCATGCGGAATGTGGCTCTCTGGGTGTCTCAGCCCGAGATCTCCCAGGCATGTGCATCAACCGGGGTGCTCAAGCTGACGGCCAGGGCAGAGGGGCATTGCAGCTGGGTTCCTCGCTTCAGCGCCCGCTTAGTCTGGCCTCCCCAACCTTGTGCGCTCCACTCTCTTGGACTACAAACCCGCCACCTGCGTTTAGGGCTCAGGCAAGCGGGACCAGGCCTCGGCCGTTACGGCACAATGGAGCTGCCATACCAAGGGAGGATCCCACCCTGTTGGTCCAAAGGAGAAAGAGGGCAAGTGAAGCTGGAGCCGGGGGACACTGCTTTGCATCAGCTAGCAACCCAGCTCCCCCACCCCTCAATTTTTTAAAAACCCCTTTAAATGTAATCATCTTTAAGATTAGATCAGCAAACACAGGGGGCTTGGCGGGCATCGAGAGAGGTGGCTGAGAGCCATTTCCTTACAGGAGCCCGCAGGGAAATGAATGCGGCGCAGAGCACGGAGCTCCCGTGCGCAAAGGAGACGCGCCATCACCTGTACGAGTCTCCATCTCTATTGTAGTCGCACAGTAAATAGTCCTTCCCCACCACCTTGTCGCGGGCGATCTTCAGAGGCTGGTCAACAGAGGACAGGAGATCTTCACAGAGGCTTGGGACCTGGGGAGAGGCAGGGGGAGAGGGGTGAAAATGGGATCCACACGAGGCAGACGCTTCAGTGCTCTCCTGGCACGTGTGGCCCAGCTGGTGTCGCAGGTGTGCTGGACTTGGCCGGCATGACAGGCATCCCTGTCCAACACATCTGGGCAGCATCAGACTGGGCAAGGATGCATTATGTGTCAAACCCACTTGAAAGAACACACAGCAGCCCCCAAATAATCAGAGGTCTCAAAGGCCCAAGACAGAGACGGGGAGGGCTGGAAGGACGAAGAGACCACAGTGCAGTGGCAGAGTCCTTGATTCACATGGAGAAGGCTTCAGGTTCAATCCCCGACATCTCCAGGTAAAAGAAATATAGGATTACTGATAGGTTATTCCTTCACTGATTCATTGAAAAAAATGCAGGATTACTGATAGGTTATTCCTTCATTGATTGGTCGAAAAAAATGCAGGATTACTGATTGGTTATTCCTTCACTGATTGGCTACACTTTTAGGGAAGAGGAAGCGCTGCTGCCAGGGTGAATCGCTTTCCACAGGCAAAAAGGTCCTACCCCAGTGGACTTTTGCCCTCGTCGCTCTCCGCCTAATTTCTGACAGCAGGGCACCCTGAGAAAGAGTGTGGAAGGCCATCTCCCTGTTCCACTTGCACGGCGAGGACATCTATGGTATATTTTTGCCAACTCTTTCTGCCCCCTGCACCCCATTTTTAAGGCACTTTGCTGGAGCATGTGCAGGCACCAATGCACACGCACAGGGATCCAAACATACATGGGCCTCGTTATCGTGGCCACTCGTGTGGTCTCATAAAGCTAAACACACGCATGGAGGCGTGTGTGTGTGTGTGTGTGTGTGTGTGTGTGTGACAGTGTTCATTTCTTGCCAAACCAAGGGCTGTAAAAAAAATTGCGGGGGGGGGGGCTTTTTAAAAAAAGTAAATATTTATAATGGAGTGGAAATCCAAGAGCTGCTAAGAGAATAAGCTACCCATGAACAGCAGCTTCAGTTTTTCCACTAGCTCATGCACTGGGTGGAGTTTAATATACTTTCCAGGCAGCCTGCCAAACATTACCATGCGAGTTTAACTTGCGGTGGGGGAAATACACTTACCTGACACGTGTCATTTTTGTTTTTGTTTGGTTTTTCTTTTTTCTTTTTTAATGAGGCACAGACACACTGCTGCACAAATCTGGCCATAAAAAGATAAGAGCCCACAAGGCACCAGCCCACAGAAAACGTAGGCTCACCACCACGAGCTCAGCTATGGCATTGGACTGCATTTGCCCACATCCCCAGCCAGCCAACGCACCTGGCAGGCACAGGAAGACCAGGTAGCGGGTGTGGGGAGTGCCCTTCTCCTCCAGACCCACAGAGCCGCAGACAGTAACAGGACAGAGGATACACGCTCCACCTGTGCATCATCCAGAAGCCGGGACCGGCTTTCACCTGAAAATTCTGGCTTCACAGGTGGGGAGGGGCACCACCAAGCCATCCCAGGAGAGCGCACTCGAGCACGCTTCCCATGGGCCCCGGAACACCCTTCTATTTCCCAGGGCTTCTGAGGCCTTCAGCTGCCGGGGCTTAAGGGCCCTCTGCTACGGACATTCAGACGGGGCGGGGGGGATGCAACACTTCCCAGCATGACTCGGCCAGCCGGAGCAGCACAGTGCATCGAGTCGAACAGGATTATTCTGCTGCACTGCTTAGCAGCTTGACTCCAGCCCCGGCTCAAGGTGCTTCCCAGAAGGGGCCAGGCGTTTTCCAGGGAGGACTCTCAGCCAGACTCAACTACTTTCAGGGGAGGCCATCCAGCCCAGGACCAACAAGGGGCCCTCTCCCGGCCCCACCTGGAGATGCTGGGGACCCTTCCGCATGTAGAGCAGGGCTCTGCCCTTGAACCACGGGCCCTCCTCCTCCTCCCCCGCAAGCTTTTTCCTTTATTTTAATATCTACCCAGCGAGGTCCCTTTCCAGGTGCCAGTCTCCCAGGGAGCAACGCTCTGTGCTGGCCCCTCAGCTCTGGAATTCTCCTTTCTTCCAAATCCTTCTGAACAGTAACACAGCCTCAGAGGTCTAAAATCATGCAGATACATGTGTGCACCGTTTATTTCTCTGTTTGTGTGCAAATGGTCTTTATTATGCATACTGTATTTTTATTGCTTTTAATCTATGTGAGCTGCCTTAAGAGCTTTGGCTAATGGGTGGTTTAGACACATAATAAATGAAATTACATTTCCAATTTCCTATTTAAGGCTCATTCTCGTTTCAAGCAATGGGGGGTGTTATATACACACACATGCAGGTCTCTTACACACGGTGCCTTGTGAACCAGGCCAATGAGACCCCCAGCTTGGGCGAGGGTTGTTTCACGCAAGCACCCAGACCACCCCGAAATAAGGCCCTAGTCTCCGAAAGCTCAGACTTTTTGTTCCCGCCAAACAAGAAATGAATGAGTGCGCCACTGGGAATTGGGTTGCAAAGGAGCAGCAACGTTCCGAAGGGGCCGAGAGATCAGCCCCAGACAAAGAGGAAGACAAATTGAAAGAACAAGACCACCGTATTAACGGCAGATGTTGAACAAGGATTCTGTTGTCCTTCTGAAATACTAATCTGGCTGGAGTTAGTGAACCAGGTACTGGAACAAAGTTTTAATTAAAAATAAGCCATCTCTCCAACCTGAGGGACAAGCGGACACCTGTGCATGGGCAGAAACCCAACACCTTCCAGAGCTGCTGGCCAAGCTCTTGCTTCCTGCTCAGAAGCCCAGATGCCAAGAGACGAAGTCAATATTCAAAAAGGAATCCCGAGATGGATGTGTGTGAGATAAGGTCTTCGGGGTTGGAGCTGGCATGGGAACGCTCCGGATCGCCAGCCTCCTGAACTTCTCCTTTAGAGAAGCCCATTTCCACTGGGGCGGGGAGGAAAAGGAAGCAGGAGTCTGGCATTTGGGCCCTTCTCTCCATTCCAAAGTGTGTGCGTTTCTGTGCGTGCTTCTGTTTCAATAGCAGAGAGCCCAGAAAAGGCGCACCAGGAATTAATGTTTCTGCAAGCCACTGGAGAGGACTCAGCGAGGGCCCGTCGTTCAGAGTTACGATCAGTCAAGTGCTGCTCACCACCTGGATAGCTTCGGCTACTGGGCAATACAGAAATTAAACAGAGTTGTATGTTCCTTATACAACCTGCTCACAAGGCTTTGAGCTGGCCGAATTATCAAAGTCAGCTCCTCTATACAGAAGTTGGTGCCAACACTGCATCACACCCAATCAAAAGTTGCCCAAAAGAGCCGGGGAGCGTTACAAAAAGTATTACACACGGACTCCATTCACGAGTCATTGTGGCAAATCATGGGTTATTTCCCATAAACAACCTCCAGTTGGCATGATCAAAGATTGTCAGTGCAATGTCTGAACCCAGACCACTGGGTTGTTTAATTAACCCATGGTGCATTGTTGGGTTAATCCTGGGTTGTTATGCCTCTCACAAATCATGGTGACAACCTCCAATTGTGCTGATCAGAGGTTGTTTACATTAAATGGAAGCAACGCATGCAAGGGGAACATCCCAGTGGGTTAAACAGCCCACAATCTGCAGCCATTGTATTCAGACTGCCCCAAAGGTTTCCACTCTCAAGGTAAGCACAAGGCAGAAGAGGGAAAAGGAGACGGAAAGGGAGAAATCTGAATAGATGGGAAGACTTTCTATCACAAGACTAACAAACATGCACATGGATTTCAGTGTTTCTTCCTTCCATTATACAAACCTCAATGCAAGTACTTATGTTTAATTTTCTCTAATATATACTGGGGGATTTTTGAATGAGAAATCGACATCACAAAATCTGGAGGAGTACAAAGACGAGCATTTGGCTGCATTCCACTTTGCCTCCTGATTTCAAAAAGTGCAGATTAGAGGACTGCACATTACATGTGTCAAATGGGTTTCTCGGCCCACCCCCAGGCACACGGGTGGCTGGGAGGGCACTCCCTGCCCCCTGCACCAGGGCCTGGGTGACCCTGGGAGGGACCCCACAAAGATGTGGCACACCCCAGTCCTGTGGAACTCCTGCAAGATGCAAGCCCTCCATAACCCACCTTGCACCCAGGTCTGCCAGAATGGCAAGTTCTGAAGCAGGCAAGCATCCGAGGCAGGAGCACAGGCGTGTGAATGCGGCCCAGATGGCCCCCTCCCCTCCAACTCCGGTGCACCCCCCTCCCCGATCCTGAAAAGCGGGAGACCTTCTTGAAGGCTCAGCTACTGGCAGTCAGAGATTGACGCCAGAACAGGAGGGAGTGCCTCCGGCCACCACGGAAGGCTCCTCTGCAGCCCAGCCGACTGCTGACGCCCCCAGACCTCCTTCCCCCGTCCCTCCCAGAACCAGCCCCTGCAAAGGTCCCCCCAGCGCCCTCTCCTTCCTCTGGACGTGTCTCCAGTTCATCCCGACCTGCCTCACCCTTGGCCAGCCCTGAACTGCTTCCTCCACCATTCCCCGTCTCAACGATCTATTTATTTGGAATCTGGATGCTCAAGATCTTGCATACCAAGCAGCCGGTGTTGTTTTAAGGGGCCGAACGCTGACCGAGGAGAGAAGACCTAGAGCCGAATCCCCAGGCTGCTCTGGTTTGAGCTCAGAACGGTCAGCAACCAACCTTACAGGGTTCTTGTGAGGATAAGCGGGGCGGGGGGTAAAAAGGAAGCCAGTTCAGCCTGCAACTCACAGCTCAGCAAGTCCGCGATTCAAGCAAGCTGTGAACTTCCCGGGCGGGGGCTGCCATTCCTCTGCTGTGAAGAGGATGTGGCTTTTCTGCTGCGTTCAGCACTCCTGTTCCAAGCACTGCAGTCCGCAAGCAAACACTGGCAGTTTCGCCACCTGGAGCAAAGAATTCCAGCTTCTTCATTCCGAATTTCAAGGAAGGGGGTTTGGATTTCTGGTGCAGGCACGTCCATGCAGGCACGGTTCTGGGAACGGGATGCCGAAGGCTCCACAGCAGGGAACCGCTGTCGGGCAAGAGGGGTGCCGCCCAGGAGTGGCCGGGAGGCCAAATGGCCAGAGCAGAGAGCGATGTGGCGGCACTGCACGGGGCACCCTTGCTCCACGCTGCAGTCAACTCGGGGCAGGAAAGCCACTGGGCGATTTCGCTGCTCCTCTAGTGGCCTTTCGGAGGCTCTGAAGCTCAGGTTCTCCTTTAGGTGCTCGTGGGCCTGATGTCACCGTAACATGAGCGAACAATGGCAGTTGGTCAAGGCCAGGGCCGGGAGGCGCTTGGGGCTCAGGCCAGCGCGAGAAGCCAGCGCTTCCACGAGTCGGCCCAGCATCCACCCACCCAGCTGATGCTGGACTTCTGCCGCGCCGGGCCCGCTTCTAATAACGTGCCATTATAATTCCACTGAGTCATCTGACAAGCGTTTAAAAGTTTCCTCTCCCGGCAGGGAAAAACAGGCCCAGCCTAACGGATGTTGTGCAGACGATGCAAACCTCGGGGCTGCGGACGCGCACGCTCTGCTGGGATGGGCCACGGCTCAGGAGTCCTCAGATGCAGCCCTCCGAGGCACCGGCTTCTCCTGCTCTCAGTCTTACCCTCACAACAACAGCCCTGTGAGGTAGCTTGGGCGTCTGTGAGCGGCCCAAAGTCACCCAGTGCACTCCACGGCTGAGTGGGGCCCAGAACCCGGATCTCTGGAGTCCTGGTCCTGCGCTCTTAACCACACCGGCTCTTGGTAAAATGAAACAAGGATTTGACTTGTGGGGCGCTCTTGGGCCCCAGGTGGAAAATGAAATAATATAAAAACCAGCTTGGTCTTCCACACGGCAAACAGGACACATTCCATACCTCTCTCAGAGTCAGGATCTGCCACTAGGCACACCGATCACGGATTAGGATGCTGGGTTTACACTGTCCTTAGACTGCGCTCAGGGACAGGTCTAAAAAAGTTTTAAATAAATAAAAAAGGCACAAGCCACCCAGGCTGTCTTTACTGGCCTTCTTAGAGAGCTCGGACTGTGAGAAGCGAGTCCGCAGGGCTTCACCCACCTCTGCCCAGCCTGGCGGGGCCGACACCTTTCGGGATCCGGGCTCCGGGTGGAGCCCTTCTCCAAGTACGCACTGACATACGTGGCCATGGCTGACGGTCAGGAATGCTGCTGCTGCCATCCAAACCATCTGGAGAACATCACGCGAGGGAGAGCTGTCCCAGGCAGAGTTTCTGCCCCCTCTACCCAGGGCTGCACAAGCATTATGGGATGGAAATCCCATATGGTGCTGCAGAAGACAACCAACCCTCCACCCTCCAATTAGCACAAGCGGCAGAACGGGGAGATGAGGACACGGCTGTTCGCACCCTCCCACGGGCCGCCAGCGTGCCAATGTGTCATCACCAAGACGCCCCGCTAGCGTGGATCGGGACCCGAGCACGGCTGCCGACTGGCGGATCCATGCCGACTCGAGGCGGCCTTGATCCGAGGTTCCTGCCAGGTTAGGGAAGGCTGACTTCCGCTTCTAGGACACGAAGGTACGCCAAGAACTCGCGGTGCCCCGTGGTTGGAGTCTTAGATGGGGAAGGTGTGGGTTCTAGCCCCCTCACTCAGCCGTGGAGCTCACTGGGAGCCCTCGGGCCGGACACTCTCAGCCTAGCCTACCTCGCAGAATATGGAGAAGGCTATGAATACAACAGACAGGTAAGAACCAATTCCCACCTGACGGAGAAGCGCCCTGGCCCCAGCTTTGGGCTGGGAATCAGCCATCTGCACAGGCACCGGCCAGGAGAACGGTAGTCCATGGAATCTGGGCTCAGGAGCCACAATGAGGGTGGGGTGGGGGGGGGTGCCCACAGTGGCCCGGCTCTGCCTCAACACACAGGAAACCACGGGTGGCTGCAGGCTAAGGGGCACGGGTGGCTCTGAACCACCCAGGAATGGACCAGCGACGTACGAACTGGGCCACTGTACAAGGGCACGCAGAGGCCCGCGAAGGGGTCTGGCGCATCCTTGCCTTTTCAGAGGGGGCCAGAACCACCACCCGCTCGGCAGCCGGCACCGGATGCTTCCAGGCTCACCAGCTCACGTTTAATAGCAAAAGCACTGAAATCTGCCATTGCTCCCGGAAAGGCAGGTGCCGAAAAACAGAGCCAACACTCTGGGATGCAGAGGAGCAGTTTTTACAAGGTACCGTGAGAAGCCTGCTAAGGGAAGTCACCGAGCCGTGGTGTTTTCAGACCCTCCCTGGCTGCCGGCGTCTTCTCATCTGGGGGTTCTCTTTAAAGAGGTCTTAAAACGAGTTCCGAAGGCCTCGACGGTAATCTTTTGTAAGCTGAGGACATTTCCATTTACAGCCACGCTTGCTGAGTGGAAAACTGACTCACGCCGAGGGGCACAGCCTCGACTGTGCCAAGCCCCCTGTTTCGGCCAGTAATTCTCCATCAGGAGCCTCAGCAGCTGCTTGTGGCATTAAGGAAAGCGTCGTGCCCGACACGCTCAACATCTCTTGGAAAGAACGCCAAGTTCACAGAGACCACCCTGGTGAGCGTGTGCGCGCGAGTGTGTGTGTGTGTGGGGGGGCTCTTCCCTTCACGGTGTTCCATCAAGCCAGGCAGGACAAAAGGCCATTCCATGGGCATGCTCAGAAGCCCCTGCGTTTGCTCTGCCCACCCCAAGGCACCAGACCTTCACAGGAACATTAAGGAGACCATCCCAAACTGGCACGCCTGAACAGCTACGGGTGGCACAGACTGGCGGTGGTGGCCCGCTGGGGTTTCAGGCAGGGGTTTTCCCACCCTCCCTGCTGGGACCCAGGTGGGGACCGCCTGCTGCCCAGCAGGGGCTCTGTGGCTGAGCCGTGGGCCCCCGGCCTGACCAGGGGTGAGCAGGCGCAGGCATCTGCTCGCCCCCAGCCCAGGACGGAGGGCTTGTGCTGCCTGCGATTCCCCGGGCACACAGAGCGCAGCCTTGGCGTGTGGGATCCAGTTGCACGGGTCGCCTCAAGACTCTGCACACAAGATGGATTCCCAGGCACCTCTGGGGCTCCAGTAGGCGAGACACATGGACAGTGGCTGTTAGAACTGCAGCAGGCATGGCAGGGGAGTGGGCTATGAACTGTGAGTTGTTTAAACCATGGGTTGCCATTACATGTGTACCCAGAATTGTGGGTTGTTCTGCCAGGTTAGTGGGACAGCAAGCCAGAGCGTTCAAAAGAACCCAGCAGCCAGCCCAATATGCCGATTAAGTGGGCAGAGGAGGGAAACAAACAAACCCAAGAACTGAGAAAACAAGCTGCAGTTCGTGTGATCATCTGCCAGAAAACAAGACCCCCCCCCCAAAAAAAAGCCAGGGTAGGGCAATAAACCATGGATTAAATAAACCATGGGTTAGCATTATCTGCAAATCAGATCACATCCAAACTCTACAAAATTATATTCCCATGTATATCTTCTAGTTGAAGAAAACGCTATAGTCAACCACACCAGGGCTTCATTCGCACAGGCTGAAAGTTTTACTGGCAGAAAGTGTTCTGAGCCGGTCAATTATCCCCCAGACTAGCGACTCTCGCCCTGCCTGCACCCACGCCCGTCCCATGCAGCATTTCCTGTGACCCCCCTGTACGCGGGCTCTTCTCCAAGCTGCGCGTTTACCAGTGATTAGTCATTAGACTTCCCAGTCGAGCGCTCCATTACTGGCACCCGCAGCCCCACTGCTTTCAGGCTGGGCTTCGGGGAGGCCCCGTGACTGACAAGGGCTCTGATGAACTCTAATTACAGGCTCGACAGCCTGAGGAAGCAACAACAGATGTGGCGAGCAGGCCAGCCGCACGGCTCCGCTAATGAACCAGGGAGCGCTCGGCGGCTGATGAGGACCAGTGACCCAGAAAGGACCTCCACCCGCCTCCTTGCCGGGCCCTTTCACTGCATGTCCAAGCTGGGACAGTTCCCCTTCTGTCAGTGCGACCGCGGCGAGGAGGCCACCTCGCCCAGCTGGGCGGCCGCCGCGAGGGCCGCTGGGAACGATGCACAAAGCGGTGTCGAGACGTTCCCACTTCTGCTTCGGCAAGTTCAATCCCAGCTGCGGGAACTGCGGGCGGCAGGACAGGGGGAGGCGCTGCAGGCTAGCCGGACTCCCTGAGCTCCCATAACCCGGAGAGGCCCTCGCCTCGCTCCGTGCTCCTTACGAGGCAGATCCGGGACCTGAGGCCGGAGCAAGGACCCACCCGAGCGGATCCCCCCAGCTCTCTTTCTCAGCGGGGGGCCCTGCGTGGGCCTCGAGAAAAGCCGCCCCAGGCTCCCTTGCCTGGAAGTGCCCCTTCCTAGCAGGACCACATGCTGAGGGGCCTCCTTCCCAGCCCCACTGCCTGCACGCTTGTTACCAGAAGCAGCCGTGCCGGAGCCCCGGACCGCCCCCCATGAGGCCTTCTGCATCATCGGTCTTCTCCCGCTCAAACGCAAGCTGGCCCCGGCTTGGGGAAAGTCCCAGAGCACCCCCGAATTAGAGGAGGCAACCTTGGCAGGAGCCGGCCATGGAAAAGGAGCTGCGCCAGGATTTGCCGCTGGCCGGCGAGATCACCACAGAGCCCGCGGGAGGCAGCGACCGTGTGGGCAGCCCCGTGGGGCAATGCAGCCGACAGGCAAGGCTTCTTGACTGATCCGGTCACAACAATCCTGCAAATTCCTCAAGATTTATTGAAAGCCGGGGTGTTGGTGAGCTCCAGCTACCCTGCCCAGACTAATCCGGCAGCCTGGTAGGAGCCAGAGGGCAGGCCGTGCCCCCAAAGCCCTGCCCTCTCCACCAGAACAAGCACAGCCCGTACTCACCAAATCAATCAGGTCACTGAGGTTTTTCTCAATCTGTTGAGGAGGCAGACGCCTCATCAAATCCAAGGCACAATCTAGCTGCTGGTCGCTCTGAGGAAAAACAAGAGGAAAATACTTCAGGTTACTCACAAGGAACACCAGAGCAGTGCGGAAACACAGGCCAGGAACGGACGCCTAGTCTCCATTATTAGCCCAGGCCGGCTGTTTCCAAGTTCCGGATGCGTGAGTTCTCGGCATATCGTGCGTGGCCCTCTGGCTCTCCAAAAGGTATTGGGGACAGCGCTGGAAGGAGGACCGCTCCAATCTCAGAGGCTCCCAATGCCTGGCGCAGCTGCTGCTGACCGAGCAGAAGCGCCGGAGGGACAATTTTGCCTTCTCTGCCTTCCTCTTTTTCCCCCCTTTCTCCTCCAAATGGCCTCTGAAACAAACTAGAGATGGTGCGCTCCCAAGGGCAAGACGGGACAGGGAGCGGCTGGAGTGAGGAGACCACAGGATTCTTCCTCCACAGTTGTTGTCTGCCCGTTTTTACAAGTGTTCCGCTAAACTTTTCTACATAAGTAACGATTTAAATCGCACTAAGTGTGCTTTCGTTTCTCTCCTCAAATATTTCAGGTCAAATAGCAGTGGTGGATTGGAACAAATACTTAACCTGCGGTCCTTGCCTCCTTTAGCTTCATTTACTAAGCACGAATAAAATCAACATGCTAAATCATTCTCGAGGGCATTAGAACTTTTTGATCCAAACAAAAGGT
>NW_025336059.1:567282-625098 GCF_004798865.1 Varanus komodoensis
ACCTTTTGTTTGCGAATTACCCTCATTTGTATCTGGAATTTCTGGAATACAACTATAATGCAAATTAACCTAATTCGCAAAGGAAAGTTTCCCAGAAACTGTTTCCAATTCATTTTCCCCCAGAAAACACAACACTGAAGATTAATCACTTTGGCAGGTTCCTGGCAGCTCAGGTGGTCAGGGAGGAGAAAAGACTGAGCCAATCCACATGCAATGCAGGGAAACCTTTTGCTGGCTGCTCCACTGCAAAGACCCAGCCAAGCACTTCCTGACATGCACCAAGATGGCGCCCCTTGCTGGATCCCAAGCCACCAGAGGATCCTTGTAGCCGGGCGCCGATCACCTCCAGCAGGCGCAGGCTGGTCCCTGGGAGAACAGGTGCCCTCCACAGGCACGGCTACCGGCGACGGAGCAAGGGAGGGGCGCACACCTCCCCTGAAAAGGACCGGCACTGCAGCCCCCACAAACGTGGCCCTTCGCCCCATTCTCCCTTCTAGGCCCGCGGTGACCGACTCCACACCTAAGCAGCGACACCCAGGCAAAGCATGTCCCAGAGACCCCAGAACGGCTCCTGCTGGGGGGCACACGGGAGAAGCCTGTGACCAGAAGCCATGAGAACGTGTGCGGGGAGAAGGCACGTTCTACCAGCCTTGGTGGGGCGGGGGGGGTGGCAGCAGATGCTGCAAGAAGCACAGCCGCAAGGCTTGGTCTCTGCCCCCCGATTCCAGGCACACCCACATCAAGGGCGAAGGAAGCGGAGCTCTGAACTCGCCTCAGTCAGGAGGCAGCGCACCGCTGCTGCGAGGCGTCAGTGCGCGGCCCCGTCATCAGCAAACGGGGTCGGCACTTCCTCCCTTACAGGAGGCCCAAAAGGCCAGCCGCGCACGGAGCCTGGGTACCGGCTCTTCGGCGTGAATTCTTCAGAGGTCACCGTACTCCCACCCAGCCCCTGCATGGGGCGTGCAAACTCCCCAAACGGACAGAGAGGCCAGCAGAGGTGGGACTGGCCAAGGCCTCTCCTGAGCTGTGGGGAAGTGTGTCTGGACACTCTTCTGGAATGGGTGACGGCAGACTTGCCATAAGCCACCGGTTTGCTCCCATGCAAGAACAGACCTTGTCCTTTAGGCGACGGGTTTTTATTTCTGATGGTTTAACAAAAGTCACCTTGAGCCCAGGTGCTCAAATGAACTGTAAGAAAGAGAAACCATTCCAGACCTTTATATAAACAGCGGCCTCCCGCCCCCATCCCAATGTTTTGGACCACAATTCCCAGGATCCCAGACCACTGGCCTTGTTGGTTACGGCTGATGGGAGTTGCACCCTAAAATATCCAGAGGGCAGAGGGTTGGGAAAGGCTGGTGTGATGTACAGACTTCGTAGATAGCAGTGAAAGGGCAACCCAAGAAGCCACCGGCTTCAACCCCGTGCAGCATCACGGCCAAGGAAACGCAAGTGGGAGAGTAGCCAATGCTCGAGGGTTTCCACCCATCCACACAAGGCCAGAAGGGGGGCAGCTGTACAGACCCCACCTTGAAAGGCTGGGCCACCAGTGGAAAAGCCCGGGCAGGACTCGCCCGCCCGTTTGTGTGAGAGAATGACCATGCGGGAGCGGCAATCCAGAAGTGCGGAGCACGGATTGCACTGCGAGACTGGGGAGGGCAGGGTGCCAGCCCTCACTCAGCCATCTTGGGCCACGCATCGACTCGTTCTTGCCTGCCGCACGGGGCGCTGCAAGAACGAAACGGAGAGGACGAGGGAGCTCCCGCACAGCACAGCACACCCCGGGCTTCTCAGAGGAAAGGTGAGCCAGAGGGGCAAGAAGCCAGCACAGCAGGGTGCTGCCCACATTCCAGGCCTCAACTCAGTGGGATCAGCGACACTCTAAGAGGCACGTTTTGTAGCTTTGTCGGCACACACACACACGCCGCGGGCTACTAGTCGAAGAACTGAGAACCCGGTTCTTTTGTTTAGCACGAAGGCAGGCATCCCTCTGACTCTCTCCCCTTCGGCTCTGCGGCCGATCAAGGGGAAAACACTGCTTAGCTTGGCCTCAGAAGATGCAACTCCAGCAGGTAACCCCCGAAAGAGGATCTTCCGAGCCACATGCTGCCGCTGCCTCCCACTGCCTCTTAGACGATGCGGTTTTATTTTGCTTTTAAACCCGAATGCACAGTTGCGAGGTCAAGCAGGCTGAACTCCAGGATCGTGGGAACGCTGGAGCCAGCGCTCATCACGGCAGGACCAGCTGGAATTGTTTAGCAGGCATGGAATGAGAAAGCAAAGACAACCAGCATCCCTCGTCGCTTCCTCCAGTGCTTTCCTTTGACTCAGATTTTTGGACTCTTCAGCTCGAAAACGCTGCACGTCCTCAGAGAGCTTTAGGTTTCCACACCGTGGGGCTGGACAGCCAGTGAGCAAACCTCAAGATGGACCAGCATCGCAAGGCCACCTGCAACCCAGACGCTTTGTAAGGGGAAGCGCCGGGGTCTGGCGATCCCTCTTCAGCTCCGCAAACCCACTCAGCAATGGGAGCCACAGCCCGACACATCTGCCCTGGGGAAGAACTGAGCCCGCGTGCGTATTTATTTATTTAGGGAACTTCTATGCCGCCCCATTCGCCGAAGCCTCGGGCGGCTCACAAATATAAATAAATAACATCATATAAAACAATATAATTTAACGGTATAAATTAAGTCGCCCTGGCCAAAGAATAAAATAAATAAATAATATTAACAATTAAAATCACGTTTGAATAAAAAGGTCTTCGCCTGGCGCTGAAAAACAAATGACGACGGCGCCAGGCGGACCTCTCTGGGGAGTGCATTCCATAGACTGGGCTTGCCTCTGTTAGGGTTGCCCCCGCTTATTAAAATGTACCGACACGGGTAGGTCATCGGCAGAAACGATACCATCGAAAAATGGAAGCAGCACAAAGTCCACATTCCGGGGGTGGGGCAAACGAGTGGCGTCCAAGCGCCACACCTGAAAAAGGGGACCACACCTGCTCACCGCCTCCACCGGCCACAGCCACCAGCAACTGAGACAGCGCCTATCTTTTTCACTTGCTCAGTGGTGCCGGAACAGCACAAGCTGGCGGGGAGGGAAATTTCTGACTTAGGGGTCTGGCTTGGTAAGACAGAGACCCCGATCTGACATAAACAGACCACCAACGGAGGCGTCCAGGGTTGTTTAGCCATTCCGTCTGGCAGGAAGTGGGCAACACCAGCATGCGGGCTTGTCCATGCAGGACAGAAGTCCTGGCGATTCTGGCTTACCACAACAGCTGAGCGGGGCCCCCATTAAGGAAGCACGGCGTTATGAAATTGGCTCGGGTTAGTCCGCCAGTGAAGCAGAGCTTGGGTTCTGCAGAACGTTCCAGAAGACGGAACAGGCAGCTCAGAACGTGCATCAGATCCAGAGAAGCGGCAAGTCGTGGAAAGTGAAACCAAATTATGCTTGCCACACAGGGGTCCCCAATAAGACAGTGGTGGGGTACACACAGCGCGCCACGTTCCCACCCCGGAGGACTGAATTTTGTTGCTACACGCGCAACAAAACAGGCATATGACTAGGACGTCCTCCGTGACCCAGCCGCTTCTGCAGCGATGTTTATCATCTGGATAATAAAGGGATGTTGATTATTTGTACGACTTCTCATTAACCGTAACTGTGTAATTTGGCTGCTTTTATCTCATGCCAGAGAAACCACAGGCTATAAACTTTATCCAAAGGGGGTCCATTACCCAATAAGCTTGGCATCCAAAGGAGGGTCCAAGTTCCACCAACTACTTTAAGGGAGGTGGGGAGGGGGGCACGGCTTCCTCACTACCACACCACACTCCAGTCTACTAAGGCACCTGGCCAACTGCATTTCAGGCAGGGGTGCTTCTCAAAATTGTATGAGCCCTGTTCCGTTACTCGTGGAACAAGCAGCTCGGTCCCTCGAACAGAATACAAGGACCTACTGGCAAATCTGAGGCGGACAGAGCTGGACCCCACGCCTTTGCAGCAAGGCACGCGCTCGGCCTCTCGACTGAGATGCGTGTGCTCCGCATGAAACGCGAGCATTCTGCCGAGACACCTGGTCCCAACGCCCTGCCGCCGGTGCCGGCGACCAGAAGCACTGCAGACGCCAGACGGCAGTTCAGCCATGCCTGGCCACTGGACCTGCTGGCCTGGGGAGCATGGGCTGTCGTCCCATGGGCCGGGGAGCATGGGCTGTCGACAGCTGATTGGGGCAGGGTGGCTTATGGCGCAGCCTGGGTTTGGGAAAGGCTTCCTATCTCAGGTTGGTCTCAGTGTCGTCACCCCATTTCTGGGATTTACAGATCATTGAGCAGGGTCGAACGAGGGCGGCGAACGCTTCTGAGTGGCACGGAGAACTGGCACCCCGGCAGGAGGCAGGACAGTGGGTCCCACACATCTAACTACTACACTACACTGCCTCTCACATCACACTGGCTTAAACAAGGAAATGTTTTTAAACTGTTTTGGGTGTTTCTATTCTTGTCTTCTAACCTAAGTCATTCTTCCCAAACAGTTTAACTTTCGGAGCAAAATATTAACATTTTATTCTACAGTCATGTCCTTGAAATATACAGAAGCTGGAGGGTAAAGAGTTGGAACGGGAAAGAAAGAGAGAGAGAGAGAGAGAGAGAGAGAGAGAGAGAGAGAGAGAGAAGTTACTTGAAAGATAACAGACAGGCTAGCTGCTTGATCTGCCTGGGGAGCTTAGAATGCCCTGCTTCTCAATCATGAAAAGCCCTCCATCTTTGCAAAAGCAATTTTAAAAATTGTGCTCAGAATAAGCAATGCAAAACTGCATGCCTTTTTATTTCTATAGCCACTGTGTTTTGCAGAAGCTAAGGGACTTGAGAGGAAGGAAGGAAGGAAGGAAGGAAGGAAGGAAGGAAGGAAGGAAGGAAGGAGCGAGTGAGCGGAACTACTTAAAGACTGGGACGGGCACACAAAAACTTCCAATATGATGAATGGGGTGTGCATACGGAAATTTCACCAAAGCCAAAGAATCTCAGCTTTCCACTTTTTAATGAACAAAATTCAAATTCCTAGCCCACACCACACTGAAGCGCACAGGCAAGGCCAGAGAGAGCACTGACACATCTGCGTGAGCTGGCTGAAGACTGCTGGCGAACAGGACTTTTTCGTCCTTCGACACGATGCTTCCCACGCGACGGAGAAGCCAAACGAAGGTGCACAGCAGGTGCGTGTGGAGCGCCTGACCCAGTCCTCGCCCAGAGTGTCATCAGACAGGAAGGGCGCGATCCTGTCAAGAGGAGCCCAAGCCTCTCAGCTCAGCTCTGCGTTTTTGCTCGGTGGCCACTTTCGGGCCAAACATGAAGGTGGCCATGGTGGCCAGGACGCCCTGCCCCAGTATGCACCCTTTAGCCCCTCAATGAGATGGCTTCTCCAGGTACACGAGGCAAGAGAACAAACGTTATAATCAAAACACTGGATTAAAAATCACTTCTAGGAGGCCAGCAATGGAAGTCAATTTTTAAAAATCCTTGAAGGAAAATAGACATCCTTTCGCACATAGTGGCTCATCTGCAGGGAGGGGTGCAGGGACTGTTCCCCCACCCCAAAAAGCTGCGCTCCAGCGCTGCACAAGAGACTTTGATTTGTAGCTAAAATGAAAAAGATGGATCCCTCCCGCTATTTCCTTTAGACTCATGGCAGAGGAAATTAATATTCCCTGCCGGTTGGTCAGCTTGGCTTCCTTACAGCACTCGCGGCAGATTTATGACAGTGCCCATGAGTGAACCGGTGACCAGCCAGGGAAGCTTGCCGGCGTTCACTTGCGGTAGCGGAGCCTTACAGCCCCTTTTCCTGGACCCCTCTCTCACTCCCACTCTACTGGAGAGCGCCAGGAGTGCCCTGGTCAGGGCTTTGCCTCCTGCCAGAGGGGACGGGGTTACAAGCTGCACAATCAGCTGCACAAAAAGGGCTTCCTGGAAATCCGGTTTCTGATTCTGGGGGCTCAGAAAAAGTGTGGTGAGCACGAGGGAGGAGCCTGCTCACAGAGGACTGTCTCGAGAAGGCACCGAGAACCTTCCAAACGTTCCAAGTTTTATTGGCTGGGTTGTGAACTGGGACACGCCGATCAAGTCCCGCCTGCCAGTGAGGAAAAAGATCCACCCCAGTGGCCAGCTGTGTTTCTGGGTGGAATTCAAAATACTCCGAGATGCATGCAACACTCCGGTGCTGGCGCTCCTCGTCCGAGGCCTTGCTCCTACAGAGGCCAGGCTTCCCGCTTCCACGGACAGACCTCTTCCACACTGACCCCTCCAGCATGAAATATTCCCAGGAGCACCTGCTTAGCCCATACCTGCCTTATAGTCTTGCCTTTCTGTCACTTTCTCAAATTTTCTGACTGTCACTCATTTGGGGCCAAGGGGCCATATGTTAAAATATCAACAAATTCTGCCCATCTTGCTCTGGCTTCTCTTAACTTCTTGAGCATACTCCTTAGATGATGAGGATGATGATGATGATGATGACATTTCTATGCCGCCCCTTGCCGAAGCCTCGGGGCGGCTTACAACACAATAAAATAGATTGCAATAGATGGCTGTTTCCAGTTTGACTCAGTACAGCTTGATTAGGGGTTTAAACTAGCTCGGTGACCTTGTGATGAAAAAGGAAAATACAGTTCAGACATAGAAATTACTCAGTCCCCAACGACAATCCGAAAGCCATCACTTTGTCTTCGAATGCTGGCATCACTCCCTATTTATATATTTGTTAAATTTATGTCCCACCATTTTACTCCTTCTCGAAGACTCAATGAGTCTTACATAGTCCTCCTCCTCCCAGTCTTATCCTCACAACTAGCACCCCGGGAGGCGGGTTGGGCTGGAGTGTGTGACCGGCCCAAAGTCACCCAGGGAGCGCCAAGGCTGAGCGGGGCCCAGAACCCACAACTCCTCAGTCCCATACTCTTCACCACTACACAACATGAGGCCACGAATTAACCTGCTGCTCCACACACCAAATAAAAAGAAAGCCACTGGGAAGGAACAGTTTTGCAAGCAGATCAGCCTTCCTGAAGAGGTTTTGCATTACGGCTCCCAGAAGTCTCTGCCGGTGGAGCGAATGCTCAGGAATTCTGGAAGTTGTTATCTCAAACACCTGCAGAGACCAAGCTGGCCAAGGCGGAGAAGCTCCCCTTACAAGTGGCAAGACGCAACCAGGAAACAAAGGGGGCTTGTGTTCGGGGACTGTGGAAAGGGGCCAGACAGGCAGACAGACAGACAGACAGACAGACATTCATTTGCCACTAGCGGTTTTCGGCAGTCCGCTTCGCACTTGATTTTTACAAACAGGCAAAATCTGTGCTCATATGCAAAGCTGGTGAGTGCCTTTCTTCCCTTGCACACCGCACCCGCACCCACTCGCGCTGCCCCACAAGGAGCTTCTGCGGCAGCTTCTAACCAGCTGTTCTTCCGCCTCAAATACAGGCTGTGCTGACAAGAGGAACCGCACTCGCTCACCAGGGAGAAGTGAGCAGGCCCACTGGGTTCGCACCTCGCAAACGGACCGAGGTGGGGGACTATTTCCACGGCGGCACGTCTGTGCCAGTGCTGCCGAACCCCCTTCAGCCCAAGGGCAGGATTCAATTCCAGAGATGCTCTCGGGGCCACCTCGGCCAGGGCAAAGACGCGAGCGCCCGCAACTAATCCTTGGGAGAGGCTTTTCGGGCTCTCAGAATTGGGGCCGGCATGGTACCGTGCAGCAGCCAGAAAAATCATTAAACGGCCGGTGGCTGGAGAAGAGCAGAAGTGTGAGAAAGGGGAAGAAGATATTCTGGGGAGGCCCAGAAGGCTCCTTTGTGCAAGCAGGCCAGACTGGTTGATGGGTTTCAGGTTCCACGGTCCTGGCCAAGGCCAACATCCAGAGGCTCGCTGGAATTTCAGCAAAGTGTGGGAGTGGGTTTCTTGTTTGGAACTCCCTCCCCAGCCCCCATATATGCAATTCTCTGTACATGCTTTGGGTTTTCTCTTGGAGGGGGTAGAAAAAGCCCCTGCACCTCTTTCTTCATCAACCTGGCATTCTACAGATTTGCATCTAAGGCATGGCCACAGTCTTCTAAATCCACTCAAGCAAGCAAAAAACACACACACACACACACACACACACCAAAACAGAACAAAACAAGGCAGTGGGGGAAGTAGAACAAGGTAAAAAGAAAAGGGCTTGCCTCAAACAACGCTTATTGCGGGAACATTACAGGAAGCTTATCAAAAAACCCTTCCCTGCCCCACCCACCAAAGCAAACAGAAGGTTCCTGGCTCACAGAACATTAAACATTAGGATGTGATGCTAAGGTCCCATTTCTGGACTCGAAACCGAGAACTGTAGGCAGCTAATGCACAGCTGGTATCCTGCTGCCTTTGGAACAGGGTGCGAGGGGCTGCCAAAAGCCCAAAAGAAGGGAGAGGGGACAAGAATGCAGGCAAGAGGGAAAACCCAGAGGCTCGCAGGAAAGATGCTTATTATTAACAATATTTATACGCTGGTTTTTCACTCAAAACAAGGCCTGATGCATACCAGAGTGGCTGAACAAGTCGCCATGGACTGAAAATATTCACCGCTAGTCAGTAAAACTGACAACGGGAATTTTGTCTTAAAAAATGAGCAGGGGGACTAACATAAAAGTCTGATAAGCACCGAATGACTAGCAGTTGGGAGAAAGGGAGCACGGCCTCTGGGGAAACCCAACAGGCCAGATCTGCCGACTGGACCTGGGGTGCTCCCCCTGACCCCACTTTAGATTAGAAAAAGATGAAGGGAAAGCTTGGTGGGAAATTGCCAGCGGCGAGCAGGTTTCATTTCTGTGCATCTCTGAACAGCCAGCTGCAGTCTGCGATTGCATTAACAGAAGAGCTTCCATCCCAGCCAGATCTTATTCTACTTGAGCCGCTCCGGCCTGGCATTCTGCTCTGCAGTTCCATATGCGTCCTGCGTTTCTCAACCTCCATTAAAGTCCGGGTTATGTTTCCAACCCTGGCGGCAATGAGATGCAGCAAGCAGAGCAGGGCACAAAGCCGCAGACATCAGTCCTCCGGCCTCTTTCTATTTCTGGTTTGCACCAGTGCAAAAAATAAACTGGGAAAGGCAGGTAGCTGGGGATCAGTTTCACACTCAGCAATGCTCTCAACTAAAAAAAAAAAGAAGGAAGGAAGGGAGTGGAAACCGCAGAGAAATATCAAATAGGTTTTATTCACAGTGTCTTTAAGTTACTTGCACAAAAATGATTTTATTTACAGTGTCTTTAAGTTACTTGCACAAGGTAGTGGCGAAACCTCAAGCAGGAATAGCAGAAAGCTGTTTCAAAGGCTGCTTCTGAGGCACTCCGTGCCTAATCAGGGCCCGGCAGAGACCGGCCTGTGACCCAAGGGGCAGGGCTGGAGCAGCCTGCAGCCCACCAGAGCAAGCACTTCCCTTTCTGAAAGGTTCGACAGCCTCATCCCAACTCCTAAATTAGGCTGCTGACAGCAAAAACACTCAAGGGCTGCAGGCAAGTGGAGATTCCGACGACAGCCCAGCCCTGCTGGTCCTGGGAACAAATTCCTGAGGTGAGCCCCTGCCCCTGCTTCCTCCCTGCCTTCCCGAGCTGCTGGTTTACCCCTGGCTTCGGCTGGAAGAGCCTGGGCTGCTGGGGAAAAGCAGATCACACAAGCCGACTGCTGTAAGGAAGCTGGATCGGCAGCCGCTCTTCTGCAGCGTCTCCACAGTCCGTAGGCATCTGCTGACACTAGGAACACCGCAGGCTTCCATGTACCAATCTTGGCCGTGGTGCCATTTAACTAACTCTTGTCTGAACCGGAGTACTGAGCACTTTTCCATCTGAAGGATGAGTTTCCCCTTTAGAGAAGCCTGGGACTTTGTCTTCAGTACCAAGGCTGGGCTCTCGTCCACTCGACAGAGAGACAAATCTATGTTTGTCCACGGCTTCAGCTTCCTTGAGTTCAGCAGCTCTATTCCAGTGGTGAGCAGCAGCCAGAAGCAAATAAAGGGGGGGGGAGGGGGTGCAGCGGCCTAAATGCCAGCATATTTGAGCTAAAAGTGCTGTATGCTAGGAAGTGACCCTTAGGAAGGGCAGATCAACCTTTCAAGAAGGTTTAAAAGGAAGTGAAAGGCAGGAAAACTAGTTGCGGGGAGAAGGGGCTCGGGGAAGTGAGCACAAGCTCCTGGCAAATCCTGAGAGGATGGACGCAGCCCCGACCTGGATGCTCTGCACACCCGGTCTTTGCTGCCAGACAGCAGCTTGCCGGGTTCCCAGGCGGGCGTCTCTCCCAGCGTTACCTGGAAATGCCAAAGACTGAACCCGGGTTCAGCAGGTGCCCCTCCACTGCGCTCGGACCCTTGCCAGGTGCTCTCGGGCAGCTCTCCTCTCCTCCAGGAACACTTCCAAGGCACACCTGCACGTGAATGACCACCACCGGCTGCGTGATTCCCCACTAGCAAGTGTCCGAAGCACCAAGGGACACGTCAGCCCCAGGGCCCCGGCCACAGACACACTGAGCCCCAAAGCAGTGACCGCCCCCAGGCCAGAAAGCCTCCCTGGCCTGCCGCACATGACCTGACCGGCACACCAAGCCGAACACTGCCCACCCCACCCGAGCTGCCCCGTCCACAGGCAGGCCACCTGGCCTCCGCTGCCGACATTCTCCGGAGCAGAACTCCTCTCTCCCGCTGCCTAGGACACCAGCACACGGCTTGGCTTGGCTTGGGGTGGGTTGCCCTGGAGAAGGGCTGGGGTGCTGAAGGGACACGGCCCCCGCAGGGCACCACGTGGAACCCCCCAAATGCCCTGACAGCCCCTGGCTCTGGGAGGCGGCTGCGAATGGGCACCGTGGGGCTGCACCCAGCTCCTCTCCGCTTGCGCATCCCCTGCAACCTGCACAGGAGCGGAACCTCTCTACAAGGGGGGGGGGGGGGGGGGAGACCGGGCTGATGAAAGCACATACAGTGCTTTTAAAAAAAAAGCCACCAGCTGAGAAGTCAGTATATTCAATTCTATATTTAATATGCATGTATCATGTTTGTCTAAGAAGATTCCCCAGTGAAGAACAATTAAAAGGAGAACAAATCCAGATACGGACTGAAAATATTGAAAATTGAACCACGGCAATAGGGACCAGTGAGCCTGCGGAAACATCATCCTCTTCAGCAGGCATCAGAAACCAAGGCGCTGCGGTGCTCACCCGACATCAGCCGGCAGGCGTTCCACGGAGGCCCACACAGGAGGGCCTCCGGCAGGCAAGCGCCCGCCCCTGCAGAAGCTCCAGGGGCACCTCGCAAGAGGACTGCCGCGAGTAGGCGAGGTGGGAAGGGAGAAGACGCTCGCTAAAAAAAGTCCACGGATGAACCTCTCAAGATATCCGAATGCCTGCTGAGCTGATGGCGGAGGCCAAACATGAGCTGCCCAGCAGCTCGACTCAGGCCGAGCTATTCACTGGCATCAGGCCACTCCGATTCTCTGCTGCTACACAGAAGAGGCCCAGAAACCTCATCAAGTCACAGAGGTTTTTCAGCGGATTGCCAAGGCGGGGGGGGGGGGGGCGACAGGCTGATGTAAAAGCTGCTCCCCCGGGGAAGGAAATGTGCAGGGCCCCAGCTTCTTGCCACCAGAGCTTGCCTTCTTCTAGAAAGGTGACCGCAGCGTTCACCGCTTGAGCAACTGCGTGGTAGGCAGGAAGGGGAAGCGGAAAGCAATCTGCACTTTCCACAGGTGCCACCCCAACCCTGCATTAAAGCATTCACTGCAGCCCCCGCGCCCCGAAGGGCAACCCTCAAGTCATCTCTGGATGCCAGAGGAGCCTCTGAATTGGCAGGGGGCAGAGATGGCCTCAGGACACGAAGCCACACGGCGGCAGCTTTCAGCTCTCTGAATTCTGACTGGGTGTTTAGGGCCGTGGGATTGAAAGACCCTTACAAATCTCACAAACCAGCCCCAGTTCTGAACTTTATAGAGCTTATTTCAGCAGTCCTCCTTGATGCCAGCAGTTAGCGACTCTCATCCAGTGAAGAAAAGCTTCAAGCTCTCCCGAGGCGCCACGTTAGTTCAAACGCACCATTTTCAGAGTTGGCTCCCACAGGAGGTACAGCAGGCTGAGCAGGAAGTAGCTCCGAACATGCGGGTCATGCTGGCTCATCAGACGCGACGCCTTTCCGGCTCAGAATTCAGTACCAGAAGGCACAGCGCGATGCATGTTTAGACAGAAGGAAACTCCGCACAGCTCCCGGATTCCCCAGGCTGGCTGCGAACCCTGCAAGTTCCAGGACCTTCCTTCTGTCTGAGCATGCACTGTGCTGTGCCCCTAGAAGCTTCACTAGATTAAGAAGCCTCCAAGTATTGCAAATAAACATTAGGGATGGCTTCACACAGATTCTGAGAGGGGTTTTTAAAGCTACTGCCAATTGTTAGGAGCCATAGAAAGATACCTAAAGGACTGGCCTTGGGAGAGAAGACACAGGTCAGCCCTGGCGGGGCCCAAGGGGTCACTCTTCGTCAAATGGCAGGCAGCACTGCCCCCTTTCTCCTGGACACGGAGCGAGACTGTGGGGAAACGAGGGCTTGAGGAACAAATGCCAGTGGGGCACAGTAGCCAAGAGACTCGGCCACTCTGGGTTTCAGTCCCCACTCAGCCAAGGAGCCAAGTGGGTGACTCTGGCCAGTCACGGACTCTCAGCCCAACCTACCTCACAGGGTGGCTGTCATGGGGATGAGCTCGAAAACAGCAGGAGGAAATGAAGTAAGCTATTTTTGAGTTCTTTAGAAAAGGAAAAAGACAAGATATAAATCTAATAAACAAACCAAGTGAGCTGGAATGATGTGATGAATGTGGAGGGTCGGATGAGAGGAGAATGCAAGGCATCTGTGCAGATCCACCCAAGGGTCCATGTCATCCTCATTCCATCCCCAGCGAACCATCCCTGCCAAGGGGAAGCCCACATGCAGGTTGCGAGCACATCCCGTTCTGGTGGGAGGGCACACAAGCGCACTGCCCCCTCACCGGAGGGACCCCAGGACCATGAGGACTAGGAGCCACTGGTGGCAAATTCACGGGGGAAGAGGCCAGGGATTTCTAACTTTCAGGAGTTTTAATGGCCGCAACCACAAGGTGCCTTTTTTCCCTTTCGAACCACAGCTGCTCCAAGATGGTCATGAGGAGCCAGAAGCGGCATTTTGTTCAGTACCGCAAGCGAATTCGAGTTGCGTGTGTCCTCTGGCGCTTAATACTGGGTGAACTTCTATGCCTCCAAACCTCAGCCCGACGCCTGACGCCAGAGCAAAGAGGCGGCAAGTTCCACAGAAAGCGTGTGCTAAAAAAACACCGCAGATTTAAGCCTAAAATCCTTACTGCCAATAAATATGCCTCAGGTGAGGTACCTCTCCCTTTTTAGAACAGGGTGGGAGAACCCCACAAAAGCCAGGCTCTCTCTCGTTTGGCTGCAGCTGAGCAATGCAGCTGCACCCCTGTCCTAAACATGCAGCCTTAATATGTGTGGGACTGCCCCCTTGATTCAGCAGAAGGTTTTGTGGACACCGCCTCCTTCTTTAGGACGCACACAGATTCTGCAGCAGGGTTTGTATGGCGAAAGGGAGGATATAAATAAGAGTAATAAATGTATGCAAGGAGATCAATCAACATGGCAGAATGGTAGACAAGATACATGGCCCAGGCCTCCAGCTCAGAGCCTCTTTCTCGGAGTGTATTGACACCCTCCGCTTCGGGTCTCACACTACAGTGCTAAGTCAGCTGAAGGGGCAGGGAGAGAAAGTGAGACGGGGAGGCTGCTTGGTCTCAGCCCACCTCCCGCAAAAGGAGCCTCTGCTGCACAGCAAGTACAGTACCAAGCTCTCTAAAAATAGACGAGTGCTACATTATACTGTATGCTTATGTTTTACTGCTGGGCAATGAGCGCTCTATTGACGCAGCAAGGAATGCACACCGCGCCAGGGGCATGCCACGCCAGGGACTTGGCGCACCTAACTGCAAGGCTGGGGGCAGTCCTGGCGGGGAAATGCGGCGGGCTGGGGGCTGCTCCGGAAAAGGTAATGCCCCCCTTGCCTCAGGGCTTGGCGCCCACCGAGCTCTTGGCAGAGGTGAAACCAGGTTTCCAAACTCCTCGGGAGAAGGAAATCTACCCAGGCTGGGCTGGGGTGGACGGATGCGTCCTTGGCACACAGACAAGAAGTGGACAACGGGGAGTCAGCATTCCCTCGGCATACCAGACACGGAAAAAGACTCACTGGAGGGCAAAGCAGGGAAGTTAAGAGAGGTGGGTCTTTTCGGAAAAGCAAGCTTGCTTTAGGAGGCACAAGGAACCCCTTGATTCTCCTGGATGACAGACAGGTTGCGTTGAGCAGGCAGCTGTCCTGTTCAGGAAGCATTTCTGGAAGCGAATCTGTTAGAACCTACGAGCAGCGCTGCTGAATCAGAGGAAAGGTCCCTATCTCATCCCACCAGCCAGCTGCCGGTGGATATGCACAAGGAGGCCAGCAGCCAACACTCCCACCCATGTTCCCCAGCAGCTGGTGTGCACAGCCGTTCTGCCTCTGCTATCGAAGCAGAAAGTGAATGGTTTCTGCCTTTACACAAATGGCTTGCCAGTGTCTAGACGCACAGGAAGATACCTGGCATGCGGTCAGACCTTTGCTCCATCCAGCCCAGTACGGTCAACATGGGCTGGCAGCAGCGCTCCAGAACTTTCCCCCGAGTCCCTACCTGCCCACAAAGCAGGACGGCAGCAGCAGAGCTGAAGCCCTTCCACAGAACTCCAAGATACTAAGAAGCCATTTCACACAACATCAAGTTTTGTTTTGTTATTTTAAATGCATGTTACATGAATGTGCCTGCTTCCAAGACAGACTGACACCAGCTTGAGGTCCTGACCCTCCTCAGGACTTCCGTTGAACAAATTTGCTTCTCAATTGCGGTATGAAAATATATTTCAGGGCTACTGGCTCTTTCACAACATGGCTGTACCATGTGGGTGCCTGCCAGCCACAATAAATAGGAATCAGGGCACGTCTCTGAACAGTACTGGGACAGGCTGCATGCACGTTTCCACTGAGCTACACAGAGATATATGTACATATGCCAGCCTTCTCCAACATGGTGTCCTCCAGATGTTTTGAGCATGACTCCCACAGGCCCTGGCTGGCGTGGCCAGCGTCCAAGAATGCCAGGAGCTGCAGTGCCTGGTCAGACAAGGCCGATACACACGGCGTCCAAGCCAGCACAGTGCTCTGCCTTCACCCCACGGACCAGGAGGCTGTTGCAGAGCTTGTGCCTTCTGCCTATTCCTGCAAACGCAGACCGCAGAAAGGAAGCAACAGTGGCTCGCAGCAGCTTTCACCTGCAGGCACCTCCAGCGACAGGATTTCCAGGGGAAAGCAGAGAGCAAAGCTCGGCCTGGGGGCCTTGGACACTCCGCTAGCCGAAGTAGTGTAAGCTAAGCTGGACCGACCGGCCATCTGGGTCAGTTACAAGCCTGCTTCAAATGCAGCGCAAGAAGAGGTTTAAGTAAGAGTCTTCGCTGGTTCCCCGTTACAGCAACCCTAAAATGAAGGCAAAGGCTAAGCCATAATTCATTCTGACTGAGTAGCTGGGGCAGCTTTGCCACTGCGATCGCCTCGAGACTCATGGGTGCATTTCTGTACTGCTCGACACGGTAGGTTTAACATGCCTCTCGCCCCACCACCTCCAGTTTCCCAGCTGACTTTGCAGAGGCACCCTGCGAGAAGGAAAGCCACACGACGCGGGAAGCTCTAAGGCGCGTCCTAATAAGGCCGCTTCCCCCATGCTCTCTGCTGCAACGACGACAACGCTGTCAAGCCACAAAGCAACCGTCCCGGCTGACGTGCCCCACCTCTGTGACTCAAGGAGGTGTGCCAGCGGCTGGTTCCTGCGACAGCTCTTCAGCACTACCCAGGCAGCCAAAGATGCTTCCCCTTCCCGCCTGCCCAAGATGGCAGCCTGTTTTCACTTTCTACAAGGAAGCTTCAGCCCCATTTCACACCAGGCTCAGGCCTTCCTTGCCGCAATGGGAGCCCTGGCCCATGAAAGACCACCCTCACCAAAGGGGCCCCGAGATTGTTCCCCTTTCACATTTCATACATCCAACGCGCTCAGAAGACGCCCCTTTCCCGAGGCGGCTTGCAGTCCTTAGTGCATCGCAGTCGAAGCTCAGCTCTGCTCCACAGTTCCAGCCACACTCCTCCCCGCAACACTTCTGTGGATTTGCATCCCGGTATCTCTCTTCTCAAGGAAGTGGAAGAACCACCATTGGAACTGGCCCTTTCCCCTTCTCCGCAAGGCTTCCGTCTACTACTGTCCACCTTCACTTTCTCCAGCCTGCTGACTTTCTCCGCCATAACACACCCCTACAGTCTTCAAAGACCCCAGCGATGAGGGGCTGCCTGCTTCCCATAAGCTCATTCTTTGTCTTCCTCCAGAGCCCGTTCTCTTGCACACCAATTTCTACCTCCTCCCACTGTTACTGGAATGCCGCCAATACATATGTGAAGTGAACGAACAAGGAGAGCCAAAACCCTGCCCCAAGCAGCTTACAGTCTAGACCAACTGCAGGCTGGGCATTCTGGGAGTTGCAGTCCAACATGTCTGGAGGGTGGGGCAGGATGGCCCTGACTTAGGGAAGGGAAAGCAAATCTCAGCGACAGAAGCACATGCATTCAGGAAGCGGCCAAGGCTCGCTGTGGCATGGTGGTGCGTGTCTGGGACTGAGACACCTGGGCTCCAGCCCCCGCTCGGCCACGGAGCTCACAGGGTGACCTGGGGCCATTCTCTGACCCTCAGCCTAACCCACCTCACAGGGTTGCTGTCGTGAGAATAAAATGGAGAGAAGAACCTTGTAAGCTGCTCTGGGTTCATTACAGGGGGAAGAAAGGTGGGGCATTAATGTGCCAAAACAATAATTCCTCCAGTTCTTATTGTCCCTGTTGTGCCTCTCCTCTCCAACCAGCCCCATTTCCTGTTCCAGTTCTCCCCCTCCCCTCAACTTTGCAGCAAGATGTGGGGTGAGGAAGCAACACCATGTTTTTCCCTTTCACCACTCCCCTCCCTGCCGGAGGGACACTTTTCTCTCTTCTTTCTCCCCCCATAGTCCCCCTCACAACTAAATTCTCTATCCACAACAACTCAGTCATTGCCTCTCCCTTTCATATTGATCCCTTAGGACCACCATCAACACAGGCTCCACCACCAGACACAGCCCAGTGCTACTTCATAATTCCCCCCAAGGCAGCACTCTGGGTGCAGGAGCAGAGGGCTTCCCATCTTACCAATGATCTCTCTTCCGTCCCCTAATGACACTAAGTCCCTGCCTCCACTCATTTCGTCTTTACATGTAGTCTCCACGCTCATGCTGGACATATCGCATAGCCTCCAGTTAACAACCGTTCAGTTTCCTGGTTCAGCACGGAGAAAGAACGGGGGGGGGGAGCTTTCCCTCTGGACAGCAACACCCCCTACCTCAAGGTCTTCCTTGTCCAGCCCGTAGCTTTCCCCCTCTCGCACTTCCTCACATGGAGCTATAATACTCTTTACCTAACCCCAAGATACAACCCATAACATCAGAGGAACCATCCTTCCTCAGCCCACCTCAAATGCAGCATAGGGTGCCCGGGAAGCAGGAAAAGACGGGGAGAAGACACGACCCTCTCCTCAGGGGCTTTTGCCACGGAGTGGCCCACATACCTTCACCCTAACGGCAGGAGGGCCATGTTGCTGGAACGGGCCAGAGACCTCTCTCAGGGGTGGGAACCAACGGCGCAAAAGCACCTGGAGGGCCACACGTTCCCCACCCTTGCCCTTCTCGTTCAGCAACCGTTCCCACAACGTTCCTGAACACGCATCAGCCCTAGCCAGGGCAGCCCATGAGGAGCGATCACGAGAGCAGCGGGCCGAAGCCACAAGTGGCCCACCCTCGCTCGAACGGGGGGCAGGGCCATATACCACCGGGAGGACGGGAGCAGCCCAAACCCTCCGGAGGCTGCCCCCCTGCCCCCTCCGCTGCTGGGGGCACTGTCCCTCCACGCCGCCCGCCACCGGCCCCTCCACACTCGCCGGCCAGGCCGCCCTCGCCCCCTCCCGCACCCGTGCGCTGAGCCGCGGGGAAGGGGCGAAGCGCCGCGGAGGCGCGGAGCTTCCCCGCTGCTCCCGGGCGGAGGGCCCGGGGGCGCGGGGTCTCCCGGCGGCCGGGCCTCCCAGCCCCTCCCCGCTCGGCCCTCCGCCCCTGCGCAGGGCGCCTTGGCCCCTCCCTCCGCCTCCCCACCCAGCGCGGCCGCCATCCACTTCCCCCGCGGTCCCTCCAGCCAGGCCCCCGGCAGGAAGCGCGGGAGGCGCCCGGGCGCCGCTCACCATGATGTCTCCGCGGGACCGGGCTCTCCACAGGAGCGGCGGCGGCGGCGGCGCCTGCAGCAGCGGCGGCGGCGGTAGCAGCGAGGGCGGCGGCGGCGCTCAGTCCCTCGTCCGGGCGGCCTCTGCGAGTTGCGAGCCAGGCCGCGGCCCTCCTCCACTGCCTCCGCCTCCTCCGTCTTCTCTCCCCCCGCCCGCCTTGGTGTGTGTGCGAGCGCGCTCGCCACTTCCGCCGTTGCCTAGCAGTTGCACATCCGGGTCAGCGGCGCGCGCGCAGGCCCCGCGCCCAGCCCAGCCCCACCCGCCCCTTTCCCCTCGCGCGGGCCCCAACCAATCAGCGGGTGGCTCGCCGGGCATCGCCAAGTATGGAGCTGGGAGGCTCGCGCTTGCGCACACGGGCTTCCTGGCCGCGGGGGAGGAGACGCCTCTCGGGCACTGAATGGGAGGGAGGGTACCGTGTGGGGGAGACCATTCAGGTGCAAGGGGTGAGGGGGATAAAGGAGAAACCATTGGATGGGAAGCAAGGGGGTGTGAGGAGCACAGGAGTGGGGAGGGAGGAAGCAACTGAGTCGCGGGGCGAAGAAAACCGGAGAAAAATCTCTGAGGTGGTTGAGCTTGGCGGCTGCCCCGAAGTTGGCGTGGGGAGGGGAGCGTCATGAAACTGACACCCTCCGTGCGGGTGTTTTGGGACTACAGCGCCCATCATCCCCGCCACGGGCTGTTCTGGCTGAGGCTGATAGGAGCTGCTTCATGCGGACTTACTCCGTCCCACCCTGGGGCCCTGCGAATATTTTCGAACTGCAGTTTCCATCATCCACGACCCTCTGCCCTGCTGACTGAGGATGATGGCGGTTTTGGCTCAAGCAGGCCGCCAGACCTTCCCCTCACGTCAAGCCTTCCCCTCTGTCTACTGCCCTCCAGATAGTTTGCACAGCACCCTTCCCGATCCCCAGCCGTGGTGCACGTTGGATGGGGCTCATGGGCGTTGCAGTACAGAACACCTGGAAGTTGCCAGGTTGCCTACCGCCGTGTGATTCAGGCGTTTTCCGGCACCGCCGGTGACTGAGTCAGCCCATGTTCCAGCAAAAACAGCGGCGCTCCTCGGGGCACCTGGCGCGAGCCACACGCCAGCCTTGCCCCATCCCGGCGCCCTGCTGGCGGCTGGCCGGCGGCTTGCACCTCCCCGGCCGCTGGCCGCCCAGGATCTCGGGAGGGCCAGAAGCCGCCTGCCTCTGCACTGGACTCTCCTTTCGAACCGGTTCCTCTGGCCATGGCAGGGTGGCCAACTTTCTGCCCGGCCCACGCAAGTCTGTCCTCGGCGGCGGCTTGGGGTGCCATCTTGCGCACATTTAGCCAGGGGGGGGGCGGGAGGCCCGCAGGTCCCAGCACTGCTTGCTCATTAGGCAGCTTCTGAGATCTGGCCTCCGAGATACTATCAGAGGCGTGAAAGCAGGCCACCCAGTGTCCCCTGTGATACCATCCCACCGGGGCCAGCGGCACTGTGGGAAAGACAGCTGAATGCTGGGGGGATTCTGGGAGCTGCAGGGCTTTCAAGCTCCACCCCGCCGTTTTGCCGTGGCTCTCCAGGACGTCAGATCTGGCTGGCTCCTGAAGCCACAGACCTGCAAATGCTCTCCCACTGAGCTACAGTCCTTGCCCTACATGGCTCTAGTCCTCATGATTCCAAATAAAGAGCTAGGGTAAATAGGCGCATCCAAAGCTGCCTTATGCGAGGGGAGACCCTTGCTCCATCTAGCCCGGTTTGCCAACACCGACTGGCAGCAAGGGCACTCCGAGGTTCAGGCGAGATGCTTCCCCAGTCCCTGCCAGCGAGCTCAGTCCTCGGCTGCAGAGCCGCAATCGCTGCATTGCCGTCTCTGCCTTGGGCAAGGGCACACCTCACCTACGGGGTTTTAAGTGTATTTCCATCCCAAGCCACCTTTGCTTCGTGTGCGCCAGCTTTTCCCACGCTTGGAGGTAAGGCGGAAGCCATATCCACCTGTCGAATGGAAGGCTCAATTGGAGCAAAGCCAAACCGAGAAAAGGGTGCTAGACACCAGTGAAACCGCTGGGGCCGTCGGTGCGTTCTTGGACACGGGTGAGGTGGGCTGCTCCGAGACCGCCGGAGGTGGGACAGGAACCGCACATCCCGGGGGTGGGGGGACCTGGTCCGGCTCTTCCGCAGAGCTCTTGTCCAACGAACCTCTCCCGCAGCGCTTGGAGGCGGGCCTTGATCTCGCTGCTCCACGGGGCCAAGCCGGAACGGCCGTCGTTCACACGCCGCCGGCGAGGTGCCCACCGAGCCCCGGTGCGGGCAAACGCCTTTCCCCCTTGCCATCCCGTTATCGATCCTCTTGCCCCGCCTTCTCCTTCAGCCGCCGGACATTTTGACGTGGACATTGCTCAAATTGATTCCAGAACCGGCAATGTTGCTATGGGGAAGTGCGGGGGGAGACGTTTGCCTGCCTGCCTGCCTGCCTCCCTCCCCATGTCCGAACTCAAAGGGGTCATTCCATGACAGATCAAAGGCAGGAGTTCTTTGCACAGCACAGAAACCCCGGAAATCACCTCCACAAGATGACGTGATGGCCACCAGTTTGCATGATTTTGAAACGAGACAAAACAATTTTGTGCAGGAGAAGGCTCTCCATGCTGCTAGTCCTCATGGCTAGGTGCTCCATCCTGTCAGAGACAGTACACCAGTTGCAGAGAACGTGACTGGGAAGGTGCTGCTGCTCTGGGATTCTTAAGCAACACGTTTTCAGTGTGTGGCTTCTCTCCCACACCCCTGAGGTGCACCGGGACAAAATTGCGATGGGATCGCACAACACCTCCTGGATCCTCATGCCCTGGTTTAGGATTCGTTTAAGGGTAAGCAAGACTTGGTCCAGACAGACAGTCAAACAGAGGACTGGCTCCTGCCCAGTAACACACATGGACGCCTCTCCCTGGCCTAGATGGCATCCACCCCTGAACCAGAGGTCACCCCTCCCTGCATAGCCCTTCCCAGGGTCTCCATATCCTCCCTTTTCCAAGCAAACAGATGTGACCGTTTCCAACATGCTCTGCGATAAACATTTCGCCACATGCAGCTGGTCTTCATTTCAAGCCCTGCTCTTCTGAGGCAGGGAGCACAAACACTGCTTTGGCTGGCCAACTTAATGCAAATATTTGGGGGGTGGTGTGGGGGGGAATGAGACGCAGCTGTTTGATCCCTCTTTGTATCGAACCTCCGCAGCCCCACGGAGCCTGTCCCCGGGCCATAAAAGGAACCCTCTTGCCTTGAACTCGGCACATGTGCAAAACAGTGAGTAGGAAAGGCTTGGCCCAGAGTTCCCGCTGCTCTTGGACACACGCACGGCACCCCCCACCTTCCCTGGGGCTAGTGAGGCAGGCGTGTTCCCAGAAGAAAACCTGGTGGATTTTCTTCACGCCTTGCCTCCCTTTCCGCCCGCCCCACAAGCTTGTGGAAAGCATTACGGTCGTTCCGCTCTATAGAGAAGGGGGGTGGGAAAGGAGCAGGGCCAACGCCAAGGGCCGGCACCCCGATGGACAGGGGCCAGTGGACAAACAACCCAAGAGGTCGGTTCACTGACGTACGGGAACCATGGACGACCCTTCGGCCCTGCAAACACTGGCGCTAGGGGAACTGGGCACTGGACTGGACGGCAAACGGGAAGTTTGCTCATCCTTTTTAAAAGTTGCAATCTTTATAACAGAAGGGGGGGTGCCCTTCAACCAGGGGTGCAAAGCTTGGGTGCAGGCCTTCTACAGTCCCCCTCATGGCCACCCCCTCCCCTTTCTTCTGGCCACCCGTGATGTGGTGGAGTCCCAGTTTTTGTGCAGTATTTTCCCCATTTGAAAAAGCTGAAATTCCTCTCTCCAGCCCTTCATTACAGGAAGGACTTGTTTTCAGAGGGTAAAAAATGGCATTTTGAGCTTGCCCCTTCGCCTCTGGCCCTGCCTGCCACTGGGACTCAATCCCTACGGGCTTCTCCCAACTGCAATTTGGCCTACAGGCTCGGCACCCCTGCTCAAAATGCTTCTTTACTAATATTTGATAACCAATCAAGCGATTTCTAAAAAGCACAGGAGCTGAGCTGTTGAAAAAAAACACACACACACTGGCAATCCCTGGCCAGGAAGGTCTTCCATTTTTTTCAGTTGTGGTGGAAGATCAGATGGCAACAAAAGTCTTTCAAAACAAGAGTAGGATGGCTCTGGGAAGTGGTTTGGCAAAGCAACATCCCACCTGCCGGGAGCTTTAAAAACCAAAATAAAATGTCATTGCATGCATAAATCAGGCCTGACATGTGTTTCGAAGGAGAGATTTCTTCTCTGCCTTATGCATTCTATTAAGGAGAAAAGGCATCTCTGCCTGACCAGCTGAACGTCTTTGCAAAGCCACATTCATGTGCATTTAATAACAGGCTTTTCTGATCATGCTGTGAGTGACGGTAAATCGGCACATGTTCTCCCTCTGTGTTGTAACTAAGCGAAAAATAATTATCAACCAACCACCGGTTTTGTCTTTTTTATGGCTGTTGGAATGCATTTCCACTCAGAGTGAGCCAGATTTTTGTTTTATTTCTTAAGAATGAGGTTGGAAGTTGATTGGAGGCTTGCCAAATCCCCCTTGATTTGCCCCATGTGGAGACAAATCAGAACCTCTGTGTCAGAGGGAGGAGGAGGAGGAAGGACATAGTTCAGGGATGCACTGATGTCACCCGCTAGACTTTCTTTGCTCTGCAAAGAAATTCGGTGATGGTGAGATTTTCAAGTTATGCTGGATGGCAGTCTGGCATGGACTAGCAGATATGTTACAGGGCCTGCTCAGTGGTGACCCCCCCCCAAGATCTGGAGCCCCCTCCCAAAAGTTGGTGTGTCTAGCTCCCTGCCTGCCTCTTTTAAGTGGATGCTTTAATTCGAATCTGCTTTTTAAAAGTCAGTTTTGCTTTTCAATATTATCTCCTTCTTTTAATGGTCATACGATCTAACTGGAATTGCTCCATGCTACGATTGAGCCTAACATGTACCCGGAGCTACACTTACTGTTGAATGTGGGGGACAGTTCAAACTGAACTTCTTGTCACAACAGCTTTCAGTTCCTGATAGAGGGAAAGTCAATGCTGAGAAAGGAGAAAATCCAGTTTTTTTAAAAAAAAGAAACTGCATGATGAAAACATAAAATATGAAATCAATGGAGGGAAAGAGATGCTCACTTCATGGTGGGAGCTGGGCTAAAACTTGGGTGTTGAACCTTTTTTAGCCGAGGTTCAATTTCAGAGACGTTGGGGGCTGTGCACCAGCGAGGGCAAAAAGGCAGTCGAAATACCAGCATATTCTGACTTAAATCTTGTACTGCTACTAACTGAACCTTAGGAGAGGCACTTCAGCTTTTTTAAGGAGGGAAAAAAATCCAAATACCAGGGAGAAAACCTAACGGGCCATCTCAGAGACTCATGAGGACTGGAATCATTTTTGGTCCCGAGTCGAGGGCTCCAAACACACCAGGAATAGCAAGTTATAATGTGGGAAGAGATTGCTTTTAGTAACGGTGAACACAGATGCTTTAAGCTTGCTCACGGTCATGCTAAGATCTTGATTCATTTTTTGCTCACGCTTGCCGTGAACAGTTCCCCTGATTCTTATCCACTTATTTATTTATCAGACTCACATTATGAGAAGTGCTCATAAAACCCATTGCGTTGTGATGGGAAGGATTTGGAAATGGCATCATCTGATAACAAATATCAACAATTGCATTAGATGGGTTTAATTGCCAGCATGTATCTATGGCAACAGAATGAAAAAGCCTGACCTTTGTCTTCATCTGCTCCTCCATCCTCTTTTTTTCCCAGGAGGTGGGAAATGGATTCAAGGCTGTTAATGGAAAACGTCTTCCAGATCGCCGTTTGATTGCCCGACAACTTGCGGATTAAAGAGAAGCAGACACAATCTACAACCAGCAAAAAAAGGAAAATTGGACTTTGGAAACAATTAGGTGGAATATTTTCCATATCTCTTTTGGAGAATTTTGCACGGGGGGACCCTTAATGCATGACTGCCGAGGAGAAGGGGGAGAGGTTCAGGTTAATAGGATTCATCTTGAAGAATGAATGAATGCCAGACAGAAGGGGACAGACTATTTAAAGAGGTTTTCTTCCAAGCAGGAAGGATTGCAGCCTTGACTCCTCTAAGAGATACGATCCAGTTCCTGGGTTTGACACTGAAACCCTCTGCACCTCGTACTGGAAAAGTCGGGTAGGAATTTTTTGGTGGTGAGAGAAAGCACTCTGCGGATTCTCAGAGTTCCTTTCCTCTCACTTCCCAAGTCCAAGAATGGATGTTTGGTGGCCAAGTGCCCTGCTTGACAAAGGTCAGTCCTCTCTTTGAAAGTCTGTCAAGAAACAGACTTCTTTTGAAGGGCTGCTCACCCGAAGCCAGGTTTAAAGATAAATGTAATGCAACAATAATAAAGAACCCTAGAAAGCTGCTGACAGAGGAGGCTGTCAGTGGGACTTATCCACTGTGGCTTTTATTATAGATTCTCTGTGGAGTACCATGGATAGCTCCTATAAAAGCAAAGAATAAAAGCCTCAGTGGACAAAGAGCCCCGTAGCCCCCCAAGTCTCCCCCAACAATTGAGACGTATGCCTTCTATTGACCCAGTTTGTACAATACCTCAAACTGGAGTGTGGGTTGAGAATGAGTTAGCTATCACTGGATTGTGCTAACAAACCATGGTTTGCTTAACCACATTCTGCAAGAGAGGAATGGAATGTATTGAGCTACATGAACTACAGGGGCTTCTGGCCACCCCTCCAGGCCTCTCCCATGGCAGGATTTGAAATCGACTGAGGGGGCATCCACTTTACGCCAGTTTCTCAGACCCAGTGCCCTCCAGATGTATTGGCTACAACCTCCATCATCCCCAGCCACCTGGTAGGGAACAATGCATGCTGTAGTTTTTGACATCCACAGGGCAGGGGGCCAGCATGGCAAATGCTGCGCAGGGGCTGATGGGACCTGCAATCAAAATATGTCTACGGGTCAGGGAGAATGGAAGTGCTGGCCGGGGATGATCGGACTTGTAGTCAGGCAGCTCCGAAGGACGATGAGCTGGGGAAGCTGCACCAACCGAGGCCTCGCGCTGCCTTTCTAGGACGTGATGGTTTTTAAATTATCTTTTAAAAGGATGGTGCTAAATACCGGGGGGGGGGGCGCGGCTGCCGGAGAGGAGGATGGCCACGGATTGAGACGCGCGGGCCTGCGGCGCCGCCGGCCTAGCGCTCCGCCCGCCCCAAGGTCACACGTTCAGCGCCCGTTGCTAAGGCCCTCCCTCGGTTACCCTTAACAACGGGAGCGCGGCTGGAGCGGCGGAAGCGGAAGTCCCGCCCATTCCCCTCCGCCTCCTCTGCCTGAGCTCTCGCGAGAGCTGCCCGGCTGAGGCAGAGGCGGCGGCGCCTCTCGCGAGACAGCGTGCCTGCCTGGGCGGGCGCGCGGCTTGAGTGGCAGGCGCGCGGAGGAGCAGGGGTGGCGGCGGCGGCGGCCAAGATGGCGTCGGAGAGCGAGCTGGGTCGGAAGTGGGACCGGTGTTTGGCCGACTCCGCCGTCAAGCTGGGTAAGGGCGGGAGGGGCCTGCAACACGGGGGGGGGGGCAGGGCACGGGGGAGGGGGCAGTGTCACGGCGCGGGACCAGTCCATCGGGGAGGGGGCCTGTGTCATGGAGGGCGAGGGTGAATGACCCTTCGTGCCATGGGGAGGGTAAAGGGCGGAAGGTCCCCGCATCATGGAGGGAGCTAGTGCACGGGGGCGGAGCTTGTGTCATGGAGGAGCGGGAATAAATAGGGGAGGGGGGCTGTGTCCTGGGGGGATCGAGCCCATGGGAGGAGGGAAAGCGGGGTAGTAAATGGGGAAGGGACCTGTGCCCCGGAGTAGGAGGTTGGTTGATGGGCCTGTGACACAGAGGGGGTAAATAAATGGGGAGGGGGACCTATCATGAAGAACAAGAGTCCTCTTCGCATCTTTGAGTGCTCATTTCCAGGTTGGTTGCATTTGCGGCAGCCAGCTGTGTTAGTATTGCTCTTGTTATTTATTTCAGTTCTATGGTGCCTAACAGCTGAAATTCTCTGGACAGTTTACCACAGTACATAAATGCAATGCAATAACATTCAATCATACTCTAAAAACATGCAGTGGAAAATGATCCTATCAAACAAATCCGCCTGAAATTTGTAATGCCTTGAAGCCCGTGAATAACCAAGCATATCTTAGTGTAAAGGGCCGTCTTAACCTAACTTGGATAAGATGACAAGGTTGGTGTCAGGCAGGCCACAGTGGGGAGGTCATTCCACAGACGGGGTGCCACCACAGAGAAAGCCCTCCCTCATGTTGCTGCCTTCCGAGGGAGGAGTTGGCGCTTGGAGGAAGGCCCAGGATGTTGAGTGTAGTACAGAGGTAGATTGCATTTGGGAAGGATGTGATCCAAAACTGTGAAAGGCTTTATAGGTTAAAACCAGCACCTTAAAATTGGGAACAAAGGCATACAGGCAGCCAATGCAAGTGAGTCAGGACTGGGTTGCTGTGTTCGCACTTATAGTTAGTTCCCAGTTAACTGCAGCATTCTGCATGAGCTACCGTCAATCTTCAACTGGCATGCTTCCTTGGCTTGAGCATTACTGGAATGAAGAGCTAGAGAGCCTCAGTTCTGCCCCCTTTCCAGACTAGGCGAATGGCTGCCACACAATGCAGCTTGAATGCACAGAGTGTCATAGAGTGAGGCCTGCTGTGAGCTGCCAGGTGCTTTGATACATACACCTTCGAGAGGAAAGTTGCACAAGGCTTTCCCAGCATCTTATGTCTGATGTCAGCTGCAAATGTGAGACTTTTGTCTGCAGCCAATTCCCCCTTTCCCACACAGAGGAAAGTGCTTTTAAGTTTCATGTTATAAAACTTGTTTACCTGTGATAGGTAGTGTTGAAAAAGAAAAAAAAAGAAAAAAATAAGCATGACTCATTTTGAATTGCAAATAGGTGAATATCTGATTTGTGCTTGATGCTGCAATTTTAATTTCTGGCGTCTTCTGTGCAGGTAATAATTTGGTCTTAAATGAACGGGAGGGCAGGTGGCAAAATGGACTGCGTGAGAACTTGATATGTAAGCAGGATTGAGGCGATGATAAGATTTCTGGCCGATAGCAGCATAAGATGAGACCAAGAAGAGTCCGTCTAATTATGTATCCTGCAGTGGGAAGCTAGATGCTGCCAGGAAATTTGCAGAAAAGGCTCAGAAGGGATCATGCTGGTGAACTGTTTCTGAAACAGAGGACCAGTTGAGCTCCCAGATAATGGCTATTGATTGACCCATCTTTCATGAACTGATGTAATCATGTATTCAGCCAGACATAACCACTGTGGTACTATTTCTTCAGGGGTCTGTTTTGCACACGATTTGAAGCTGCAGCATGCTTTGTCAGAATCTGACTTGCTGTGCCCGGTCCCAGCCGCACAAAGAGACCACGGTTGATATTTGCCACAAGCAGAGGAGCCCAGCAAAAGCTGCCTGAAAGGGAAACTGCTCTGAAAGCTGGCAAAATGGGTTGGAGAAAAATAATGCTGGAAACCGGGTAAACGAGCTCTAGTTTCCTCGCTTGTCTGCAAGACAAATTCACAACTAAAGCAGCAAACCATGGTGAGCATCGGCCACAGTTTAGCATTATGTGTGAATGAAGTCTGTGTTTGCAGTGCAGGGTTTCAAGCAGGTTCCATGACAGGTGTAAGGCTGCAAGATTGTGAGTTTCACACAGTTCCTCATCTCGGCATAGAAGCTGCTTGGGGGCAGCCGCCAGTGGCAAAAGGTTCCCCTGCATGCAGACATGGACCTTGGCAAGTGGTCCTGCTTTGCCTGGCAGGTGGCAGGTTCCGTTCCTAGCGCCTCCGTTCGAAAGGGTCATGTAGCTGTTGGTGGAGGAGACCGTTTAGTTCAGCATAGAATCCACAGGTGGGCAGAAAACAGGCTTCCAGGTGCTTTGGACTACAACTCCCAGTCTCAGCATTCCGAGCCATCGGCCATGGTGGCAAGGGCTTCTCGGAGCTGAAGTCCAAGAACATCTGGAGATCGCTTGTCCCAGATCTGCTGCAAAAGGTTGATGACAGAGCCTGTAATACCCTCAATGACGAATGGACAAAGTGACTATTCTATGCATGCACTCCTACAAAAAATGAAAAGGCAACCTCTGCCTTGCCTTGCAGGTGCAATTCAGTGCCGTATTTTTCGCTCTATAAGGCGCACCTAGTTTTTAGAGGAGGGATCCATGGAAAGCTTCCTGATAATCACAGGCACATTCCCCATCACGTCCCCATGGGCTTCGTTAAAAGACGGGTTGCCATTTGAAAACACACGCCGACCTGGGATGAACAGCTCTCACCTGCGCCGGGGGGGGGGGGGGGCGGAGCAGGGCGCGCCGAGCACGTGCCGGCAGTGGTCTTCCGGGCGGCGTGCCAGTGGTGGCGGCAGGTCTTCCCGGGCGGTGGGGGTGTGCAGTCCGTCTCTCCGTGTGGCCGGTGGGTTAAAGCCCACGGCTCCTCCTCCTCCGCATGCCTCCCCCTGAGCGGCACAGCTCTCACCTGCGCCGGACGGGGGGTGCGGAGCAGGGTGCGCCGAGCACGTGCTGGCCAGGTGGTGCTATGTGGTGCAGGCAGGCCGGCAGCGTCCCGGGCGTCAAGCACACACACATTCGCTCTATAAGACGCACAGACGTTTCCCCTTAATTTTGAGGGGGGGGGAGTGTGTCTTATAGAGTGAAAAATACAGTATGTTACATAAAAAGTAATTAGGAATCCAGAAAATTAAAGGAATGATACTGTAACTGATAACTATGGGGATGATACAAAGTGAGTTCACAATATTGGGTAATTGTTATCAAAATGTAATTGGCAAAGCAGTTTGGATAATATCCAAAGAGAAAATGCTCAATTATAACTCGTCACTAAAGATCAAAAGGGTTGCGTGAGAGATAGAAAGATAAGAAACTATTATTCAAGGTCAAAGGGAACGTTAAACATTTTTGCTGATCCATTAATAAACAAAATTGTTATGTATGATGCAAACATTTAAAAAAAAAACCAATATATCACTGTCTAGAAAATCTCATGCACTTAAATTTAATTAGTCAGCTTTGAGTAAGAAGTCACTTTGCTAAAGGCATAAATCAAAATTAATTGTTTCTTACTTGAAAAGTGTGTGTTCAAGCTTTTGTATGTTTGAGCTATGTGATAATGAAGGATTCTTTTAGCAGGTTAGATTCTGAGCCTAGAATTATGGAACTAGAATTAATATGGGCATATAGGCTGGCAGTAATTTAGAAATTCTACAAATATGGTCTGATTTGGGAGTCAGGTAGTTAACTTTGATAATGAAGCTGCTTGGCTGTGACCGTGCCAAGCAAAATGGGCCCAACATTTCTCTCTTCTGATTAGGGGAACTGCTTAGGAAATACAGCGTAGGATACCCTGTTCCTTGCAATTTAATAGGGGATCTGTTTTTTATCAGTAAAAGAAAGAAGTGGATTCAGGGAATCCCGTACCGTGATCGCTGCAAGTGTTAGACTCGGATTGCATTCACCAAGCGAAGAGGTGTACGCTTTGTTTAGAAGTGCTTTTGTCTGCAGTAGGAAGCTAAGAGGCTCTCCCCGATCCGCTGCCCACCCCATGCTGGCTGGGGAGCCCTACCAGTTGGTGTGCAACAGCTCTGGATTGTGTCCCTGCCAGGGAAAACTGCCCTGCGGGCTCAGCCCATCCACATGTAAACTGGGCCAGCGGATCCCTCATGGGGGAGCGCAGGCTTGCTGTTGGGAGACCAGCGCAGCCCTTCTTCCGAGGATCAGCCTCCCTTTTTGCACCACTCAGCGTCGGACACACTTTTCCCAGCGGGGGCCCTGCCCAAGATCCTCGGTGGGGGTTTCTCTCCACCTGCTACTTGGGCACAGGCTTTTGGGCCGGTGTGCTAGGAGGAGTCATGCCGCTCCTTTTGAAGGGCTCGGGAATTAATTCATTTGTGCACGCAGCCAGGGCCGCAGTTGCAGAGGTGAGCACGCAAGCAGAGCCGCCGCGCTGGCGATGGCAGGGCATTTCGCCTGGGGCTCAGTCATGGCCTGGGAAAGCAGGAATCTGTGTCTTTCAGACCTGTGAGTCTAAACTGTTGTGGAACTGACCCGTCCCTTAGAGGAGCAACCATTATGCAGCCCCAAGAAAGAGAGATGGAAGTTAAGGCCCCAAACCCACCAAGTTTCAGAAGGTGTAATCCTTCTGTTACAAGGATCAAGACAGTTATCTTACCCTGTGTGTTTATTTAAACACACAGACTTGCTAACTGGCTTGCCAAAAGGTCATGAAAATTACAAATGCAAGGATAAAGTCAAAACAGTGATCATTGTTTGTGTCACTGCCGTGCCAGAGTCTCCAAGAGACCCAGTCAACTTGCCCCTTCCCACACACACGGTCTGGCGGCTTTCCAGCTTTTAAGCAGTTCCTTTCCCGCCACCCCCCAGCCTTCCTTTCCTAGGGCTTTGTCATCAGCAGTCAGAGTGTCAAGCTGAGAAAGATTCGCCTTTCTTAAAGGAAAAATCCTGCTTTAAAAGCCCAAGTCCACTACGGTGTATTAAAAGCTCTAGAGATCGGATAGTCTAGTCTTATATGTGTTGCTCCCCAAATGTTGATAGAATTGGTGTCAGGTGACCTTCGCAGGAGGAGTCCTAATATTGGGGTGCAACTTCAGACCAGGCCTTGCCTTCATCCGCAGCAGGGCAACTCTGAAAAGTTTGGGCTGCTGGCCTCAACTGATGGACAGGTTCCTCTGTGCCCATCAGACAGCACCCATGTTGCACAGTGCAGGAGTTGACTGTTGCGGCCCTGGATCTTCCTCCACCCTCCGATTTCCCACCCAGCCAGCTTGGCTGCATTGGGGCAGGCTGTCCCGGGCGTGACATCCCATTTCTGGAAGGTGGGCTTTCCGTGTGCGCAAGAGTAGTTCCACTCAGCTCTCACAAAAGGAGGTACAAGTTGAAACAACTTGTCTCTCATTGTTCCCTATAAGCATTGACAAGCCAAACCAGCCTGAGAGCCCTCTTTGAAATCGCCTGAACAATGCATTTGGAGATAATGTAAGTGAAGGAAATGGTTTAATCGCTTTAATCCGCCTGTCACTGGGAAAGCAACTGGAGGGTGAGTGTCGTGTTTCTTGGCATCCGTTTCAGAGGGCTCCGCCACAGTGCCTGCTCCTTTGGAAGCGGAGCCGCTTTGTGAAGATGCGCCTGAACATGACCAGGCGACGGCTTCCCTGCTCAAAAATTGCCTGCTGCTCCTTGAAAGAAAGCTAATACTTCTTCGCCTCTAATCCTTAGTTTGTTTTGACATCTGAAAGTAAAATGTGTATAGCTATTTTTTTTTAAATGTTCTAATTATAAGGGTGGAAAAAAACAATTTGGCGTTAGATGTTAGTTTCCTGGAGCTTATAGTTTCAGGTAGGAAAGTTGAATTTCATTAGTCTTGCAGCTAAGAGCTCCTATGGGGACTTTATTTTTTGTTCGTTCATCAGATTTCTATATTGCACAACTGGCAAATGCCTACAAGGCAATATGCCAGCATAAAACAAAAGAGCCACCCGTACCCAAAATGCAAGCAAAGTTGTCCCTAGAATGAATGAACCTGGTTTAAAACCTTTCAAACGTTAAGAGTATTGCTATCTGATTTTGAATTCCACACCTTCATCCTTAAGGTGTGTGATTTTTTTCCCCATTCAGGAGATTGGGGGGGCTGGTTTCCGTGTGCCCCCCCCCATGTCTCCAAGCGTTTGTTGACATTTAGAAGCAAAACTAGTCTCTTTTTCTTCCTTATCCAATTGTAGGTGGATGGGGAAGGAATTTGGGAGATGTCTTCTGCATCTGCTCAGCTAATGAGCTCAGGGGGGGCTTTTGGGGTGGGGGCTGCTGTCTGGCTCTGACTTCCCTACAGCTGCAGTGTGAGGGTCTGCTGCCTGGGGAGAAGAAAGCTTTTGAGGACTGGTTTTGTGGGCTATGAAACAATACTAGGAGTTGCTTTGAAGTTTTAGAATGGATCAGAGAGAGTCTGGGAAAAGGAGAGCTGGCTTCCGCCACCCTCTCCTCGCTTCCATACTCCATCTGCCACTGAAAGCTGGACAGGGAAGGGAGCTGACGGGAAGAAACCATGGGGCTGGAGGAGAGCTTGGCGAATACACCAGGCCAACAGAAAGTCGGCCAAGGGGGTCCTCGGCCAGATCAAACGAGAGCTTTCCCCAGAAGCACAAATGGCACCCTTGAGACTGTGATACCTTGGCACTTCAGGAGAAGACCAGGCTCCCTGGAGGAGACAATCATGCCAGGGAAAGTTGCAGGCAGAAGAAGACAAGGAAGACCAGCTACGGGATGGGTTGACTCCACCTGGGAAGATGCAGTCTGGAGCTTAGAAGCACTGTCCTGGATCGCACACGTTGGAGGCCTTTCATGCGTAAGGTGGTCAAAAGTCGGAGGCACCTTGGCAGTGTTTAACAGCAACTTTTTGGCAGAGAGGGGCTGCTGCCCCTCCACCATTGCAAAGCACTGGCCTCCAGAGCCGCCATTTTGAAGCCTATGGGTCAACATTAGCTGATATGGATAAAACCATGTCCTGCCTGCCTGCCTGCCTGCCTGGGTTCAGTGTGCATTGATGATGAGCAGAAAAGGAGATGCGGTTTAGTTGAGGCCTTAGATAGTTCAAAAGATGCGGGCAGAGATGGAAGCGAAGCACAAGCAGGGCCCCGCTGGGCGTGGGGTAGGCGTGGGCTGGCGGGGCAGAGGTGACACAGCAGGAGCAAGTCTCCCAAGCAGCCGTCCCAGTGGACGCGGCTTGAAATTCCCTGTGCCAGGTCAGAAACCGTTTGTTTCATAAACGCGGAGTAGATGGAGCATGGCTGCTGGAGCCCTTCTCGCCCGAGGCAGCTCTTGGGATCGCCTTGTGTTCCAGCGGCGAGCAGGACCGAAGGCAACGTGGGTGCACAGGCCCCAAAGCACCAAGGGGTTTGAGCTCGCAGCCCCTGCCAGTCGGTGAGCTTAAAGGGGAGCCTTTCAACTTTTTCAAAGGGGGAAAACTGGCGGGGGGAACCATATAGACAAAAAGTGCTCATGGGACAGAATGTGGGTCCAGAGGGAGGGGCCCGGCCCTCTGGGGTGCTCTGGAGGGAGGACATTTAATTCTGAGTCCGAGTCGAACTGCCTGTCCGCCCAAGGAGCTCACTTCCCGCTCTTCTCCTGAGGGGTCCTGCAGTGGTTTGCCAGGTGCAGACCAGGTACTGTGAGGTGGCTTGGTCCGGGGGACCCCGTTTCCTCCTCGCTGCAGCATCGCAGAGGAAAGCCCCTTTCCCCAAACACCCCCATTGCTCTTGAGCCCCTCCTGGCGAGGGTGGGGGGAAGCCCAAAGGACCCGGCTCTGCACAATCCTTCGCTTGTATTCCCTGCCCATTTGTTTTCCTTGCAAGGGAGACCTTTCATGTTTTATTGTTATGGAGTTAAAGGCTGGCCCTGGAGGTGCCGCTCTTTAGTGGAAACAGCTGCCGCCGTCGGTGTCCCTCGGTCAGGTGGGAGGCCTTCTCCCGAGCGAGGCGCTGCCCTCTTAAAAAGAAATGGGGCGTGCCAGGCCCAGGGCCTGAAAAAGCCACTGGCTGGCTTAGCTCTTCTGTCTCTTTGCTTTTCGGCTTGGTTTAGCGGGGGCCTTGGCCGCTCGCCACTCCACCCCTTGCAGTGTCCGTACCACGAGACCCTTCTGTTCCCGGAGGGCTTGGGCAGGAGGACTAGAGCCTGGCATGCCTTTGGTTCCCAGGACAGATTGGCTCAGCCGTCTGGTTGCCTCCTTGCTGACACCGAGGAGGTGACCACAGAACCGCAGTGCTTCCTGGTGTGATGAAGAATTATCCACAGTAACAGTTTCCTAAACCAGGTGGTGGGCGGGGGGGGGGGGGATGTCTTTGTAGTTGCTTAACGCCTCTTTATTTCTTCTTTAAACAAGTTGGGGATTGTGTGTATGATCCCAGGCCAAAGCTAGACGAGAAAGAAGAGGCTATTTAACCAGGGGCGGAGGGAAAATGTTTGTCACTTTTCCTCCTCTGTGATCTTGATGGCTTTATGGTCTATTATGTACCACCGGCACCTGGCATTCGCGCTTGCCCTTTCCGTTCGCGGTTCTCCGTGCTGTCATGGAAAGCTGGATGAACCAGCCTTCAGAATTTGTGAAAAGGAGCAAGCCGCACCAACTCAACCGGCCTGCGGTCTCCTGCCAACATAAATTTATTGGTGGCACATCAATAACCTGAACGTAGGAAACTCCGGACAGTTCCCAGCACTGCCCGGCCTCGTGTGTGCAGCAGGGCACCCTCAGAAGACCCTCGGGAGCAGAGAAGTCCCATTCCAGGAAAAGGCACTTCCAGAATTACTGTCAGAAGTGCCACTTTCTGCTAATGCAAGAAGTGGGCTGTGTAAGCGCAGCAGAAGTGCGATACCAAGACTGGATAGTGCCCAACAAGCATTTCTGAATTCCGGGAACTTCCTTTTGCTCAGCTTGAGAGAAAGCTGGCTCGCCACAGATGAGTAGGCGAGGGGCTCTGAAGGCTGGGGTGGACTTGCCTGGCAAAACCAGTTTTGGCCTCTTTGATTAGAAGCATTCGTTGGCTTGTTTAAGCGCTGCTGCCCACCATCTTTGTTAGCCCGGCAAAACAACCCATGGTTTAACCAGCAAAGCATGCACAGCCCAACAGACCTTGGCTTCTTTACCTTGATTGTTGCTGGTTAATAATCTAAGGTTTGTAAACCACAACACGGCTCCGTTCAGACACCTCAGCTACCCAGAATGTAGTGACTCGTGGGTTAGCGTTATATGCAGAACAGGGCAAAGACTTTCTCAATGTGTAGCAAGACGTGGAGCCTCCAGGCTGAAGTGCAGAACAAGGGGCTCACCTGGCATCGGAAGGAGCAGGCACCAGTCAAGCCCCTCAGCTTTGAGCAGGGGCTTTAGGGCTAATGCTGGTAAATAGGCTCTACCCTGGAAACAAACTGGTGCCCAGCAAAGGAGTCCTTCAGGGGTATGTTCTACATGGCCCGCCTGAAACGGAAACAGTGGTCCCGTGTCCTGGAGGAGAGCAGAGTGTTCCCCCCATCTCTGCCGTGGCACCAAATGGCCACTCTGGAAGAATGCGGGTGGGGGGCTTGGGCCCCTCCAGCGTGCTCCGAGCTCTCTGGCTGCCCTTCCCTGGGCAGCAGCCGGGTGGTTAATTTCTCCCGACAGGATGGAAAGTGTGGTAACGGAAGCAACTGATTTCAGGATGGTGCGAGCGTGATTCATGACCCATTTTCCTTGTAAATAATTTCTCGTTGATTAGCTAACTTGTTTGGCTTGGCAGCGGCGGCAGAGAAACTGTCCGCGGGCAGGAAGTATAAAGCTGGACTGTAGCATGCTTTGCTGAGCCAAATGCCCAGTGCTCGCTCGCTCGCCCCATTTTTTTACTCCTGGATTGCATTTGTGGTGGGTTTCTTTGGTGGGCAGGCCGGTTTGGTTTTAAGGAGCATAAATGCCCTCAGCCGCTTCTCCCCCCTGCACAAGCTGGGACCGACTTTTCTGCCTGGAGGCTGCGGTAGGAGAATGGGAGAGGAGGGAGGCCCTGGCCATGGGTGATGCTCGGTCACGACTCGTGCCAGCCCCTTGTCAGCATAGAAATCCTTTGTTGACGGAACCGTGTGTGCCAGCAACCTTTCCACTGTCAAACCAGGTTTAAGAATCGGCAGCTAGCATATGGAGTCCAATTTGGCAATTTGGCACCACTGCCTTCTCCTCGACCGACATGCCAGGCCTCCAAGACTTGTTCCTGGGGGTCCGGTATGGACCTCTATCCCAGTGGGTGTCTACCCAGAGCAGAACCTTCCTAGTGGCGGCCCCCTCCCTGTGCAGCTCCCTGCCTTTGGAGGCCAGGCAGCTCCAACATTGTTTTGTTTTCAGTGTCTCTGGAGACACTTTTATTTCAGGAAGCCTTCTCGATTGTGTATTTAACAGGTTTCATGGCTTTATCTGCTTTTTCTTTTATTGTTCACTCCCTCATCATCTCCCCCTCAGAATATGGTAGATGAAACTGGCAAGCAAGCAAATCTGCTGATTGAAAGGTAGTTCTTCCTCAGCCTGCTCTCATCCAGGCCATGCTGGGTTGTGGCTGATGGGCCTTCTAGTCCAGCAAATCTGCATGGCACCAGATTTGGGGGGGGGGGCATTGGTCAGGTAGAGCCCCTGCTTTACACGCAGACTGCCCCAGGTTTATCCAGGTCAGAGCTAGGAAAGAATGCCACCTGACAACCTGCAGAGGTTTTCCTGCCCATCTGCACTGCAAAGTCTCATCTAGGTAGACCATGCTGTCTAGGGGTCCCTGTGCTCTTTTGGAGACAGCAGAGCTAAATCTTATTAAAGCCTTTCATGTGTATAATCTGTCTTCCAAATCCGTTTCCACCTACCTTCTGGCGTGGCCTTCCCTTAATCCTTTTGGTAGGGTCCCGTAGGCAGGTGAGTTTGAATCTGTCCTGTCGTCCATTCCATACGTTGTTCAGTTTGGGATTCTTTTTGAGCATCTGCCTGAAATCACGCAACTCATGCATTCCTGCGGAAGCCCAAATCTAGGAAAACTGAAGCATCAACGCTTCTCTGATCCATTATTCCGTCCAGATCTTCCTCTCAGCCTCGTGGAAGGCAGGGGCTCTGAGACAGGGGTGGGACAGAGGTGGCTCTCCAGGTGTTTTGGACTTCAGCTCCCAGAAGCTCCTGCCGGGCTGGCCAGTGATGACGAGGCTGTCGGGAAAAAGGTCGTCTGCAAGAGAACCCGAATTGTAGTTCATGCGTTGCATCTGTTTTTGAGAAAACACCTTGAGGTGTTCCCTTGGACACAGGTTCACTCTTGAGTTCACCAAAGGAACTACTCGATCGCCAGGGCTCAATTTCAGAACTCCTGGGATAAGAGAGTGCTCGAGAGCATGGGCAGAGAGCACCGGCCCTGCGGTTGAAAGACAGCAGCCAAGCGAGCCTGAGCCACGCAGGCCGGTGGCTTTTTCAGGCCCTGGGCCTGGCATGCCCCATTCCCTTTGAAGAGGGCAGCGCCTCGCTCGGGAGAAGGCCTCCCACCCAACCGAGGGACACCGCCGGCGGCAGCTGTTTCCACTAAAGAGCGGCACCTCCTGGGCCAGCCTTTAACTTCATAACAATAAAACATGAAAGGTCTCACTTACAAGGAAAACAAACCGAGGGGAATAAAAACGATGGGTCTCACGGAGCCAGTCTGCCTTGGCTCCCCCCGCACCATGGGCTCTGGAGGAGGCCGGGGGGGCGTCAGGGAGGGCAGATCTCCCTCCTCTTGGCACGTCTCTGGCCACGCCGGCAGAGAGGGAACGGGTCTCCTGTCAGCCCAGGGCTCGCACGGGCCCAGCAGGCGGCTTTCAGAGCCCTCCGGTTCCCTGGGACGCCTTCTGAAGGCTTCAAGGATGCCTCGGCCAGGTGAGGTGCGGGGCACGGGCAGGGGCCGCTGCTCGGCGTATCGTGTCTCTGCGCCGGTCAGCGTCCAGCTCGGGACCCTGGGCAGCGAGACGAGGCAAGCCCCCGAGAGCACGGTGCACATGCCGAAGCGCCCTGGAGAGCCGGGTCGGGTCGGGCGCGGGGTCTGTGCGCACTCAGCGGCCAACCAGGTGCGGCATCTGGGCACGGGAGGAAGCGCCCCGCCACTTGGACCAGCGGCCTTTGCTCCCCCCCCCCTTCCTGGCCGCGTCCAGTCCCCCTTAAACCTGTGGCCGTCGCTCCATCTCGGGGAAGCGGATAGCATAGATCCACCCTGGGCTAGGTGAAGCCACGCTGCTTTTCCGCTGTCCCTGGTGTCCCCGACCCGCTTCGTGGGTTGGCTGCTCTGGGTCCGCGCGTGGATGGCAGAAGGAGCAGGCACCCCCCGCCCCCCCCCGGCTCGGATTCCAGAGCCAGCTTCATTCCGGACGCCTCCCTCACTTCTTTCCTGAGCTTAATGGTTCCAGGCACAGGACCTTTTTTTTCTTGACGCTGGAGCTGCTCCATCCGCTTGGTTGTTTCAGCTGCCGGTCTTGGCACGGGGCTAGCAGGATCTGGCTGCCTCGGGAAGCCCGTCTCTCACCTGCCTGCAGCAAGCACAGGACTCCGTTGCCGGCAGCGCCGGCCGAAAAGGTCTCGGGCAGCAGGCCAGGGCGGCAGCCCCTTTGCGAGAGGCCGGGGATGGCCCCCGGCTGCCCCTTCTCGCTCCCTGAAGCAGCCTTCCCCGCCTGGTGCCTCTCCCGGGGCTTGGACTTCAACCCCATCACCCAGGATTGGGGATACTGGGAGCTGGAATCCAACGCCCTGGGAAGACACCCAGCTGGAAAAGATACAAGCTTGAGCGTCGTGTGCGGTCCCTTTCCAAAAGAACCCTAAACGGATGTTCTCCAGGGAACTGAGCTTCGTGCTGGTGTTCTGCAAAGTGCCGTGGGAATTTCATCGAAGGAGAGGGGTGAGTTGCCCCTCAGGTGAGTTGCCCCGTTGCCGTCAGGGCAGGCGGCGGCTCTTACTGCTCCGTTTCTCTTGCAGGTGCTGGTTTTGGGCTGGGCATCGTCTTCTCGGTCATCTTCTTCAAAAGTAAGTGCCTTTGGGTGCCCTGGGGCTTGTGTTTGCACTGGGTGCACGTAGCGAGGGTTCCTGGCCGCGGGAACGCGCTTTGACCCACGTGCCTTCTCTTTCTCTCCTCTCCCCTCTCCCCCCCCTCCGCTCCAGGGAAGACGTGGCCCATCGCCTTCGGGTCAGGGATAGGCTTAGGAATGGCATACTCCAATTGCCAGCATGACTTCCGAGCCCCTTACCTCCTCCATGGACAATTTGTCAAGGTGAGTCTGCCTGCCTTGGGGCATTCCGGTCAAGAGCATCGCTTGTCCTGGAGCAGTCTTTCTCAGGAATGCCGTGGCAAATCCCCTGGCCAGGTGAGAGCCCTCCAGACGGCTTAACTCTGCAGCCTGTGACAGGCGCAGCCTGTCTGCTGGGACTGGCCTGGGTCTCCCCAACCACAGCCACGCCCCCCCTTCTAGGCACATGCAAAATCAGCCAGGCAAAGCCCCATCGCTTCCGGAGCAAGCCATAAAGCCGTTTTGGGAGAGCTGAAGCCCTCTTGCCTCCGTGGCTGCTTTAGTCTGGGTTTCCTGGGGAAAACATGCGTCTTGCGATACAGGAGAACATGCATCTTGTTTCGTCGCGGGAGGGAGAGAAGGGGAGTGTGGCGGACCTTCATTTAACAAAGCCACCTTACGCTTTCCGCAGGGACACTGGCCTGCTTTGCCGCCACCTCCAGGCGCTGGCAAATTCCATCAACGCCCCCAGATCATGTTGGCGTACAAAGCCAGCTCCCGCTGAGGGTCCAGAATTGCCCATTCTGATGGCCCAGCCAGAGAGGGGCAATTCTGCTTCCTACTTCTCCTCTGTGCTAGCGAAGTTGGGCTTTTGTCTGGCCACAAAACGCGGGCTCTGCGGTGCCTTTCCGCCAACTTCTGCCGGGGCAGTTGGGGCAGGTGCGGTGAGGACACGGGTCCCCGGGAACGTCTCAAGAGTGCAGAGAAACAGTGGCTTGTCCCTCCCTCCAGCAGGAGCAGTGATGTGGGCCCGAAGGACACCCCTGGGCCAGAGGAACGGAGGCGCCTCGGCGAGCACCCCTCAGGAAAACGGACGTGTCGCCCCGGCCCTGCGTCAGCCGTCTCTGGAAAGCTCGCCCCCGTTGCTCTTCAGTGGAGCGCCGTCACCGATGCCCGAAGCCAAATCTTTGTTTTGTATCCTCTGGCAACGGCAAAGAAGGTGCCGTACAGCAGAAAGGAAATAAAAATGACGAGAGAGACACGTGCACACAGAAGCGCCCCTCCACCCTCGCCTCGCCTGTCGTCTTTGTGTACAGAAAGGGGACGTGTGGGCCGGCTCTCTTGTTTGAAGCAGCAGCTGCAGCCGCCGGTTCCTCCTCCTCGGCCTCCCTCTCCCCAAGCAGCTGCCCTTCCTGCCCCTCTCGCCCCCCACAGAGCATCCAGCCCCCTTTATCCCGGCTGCCTGGACTTGAGCTGGGAGGGCTCCTTTCGCCGGAGCAGCAGCCTTGCTCAGATCGACGTTCAGATACGGGCTTGTGGGGCTGCCAGATGGCCGCGTCCAGCCCTGGTCCCGGGGCCCCCCCCCCCCCCGTTGCGGCTGCTGTCATCCTAGGACCGCGGCTGAACATCTTGTGCACAGTGAGAGAGAGAGAACATTCCTGAGCAGGGATGCGAAGGCCCAGAAAATCCCCAGTAAAAATTGGCGGGGGGGGGGGCAGAAGAAAATAACTCGTGTAAAAATCCCCCACTTTTCCAAACTTTTCCCTGGAAAATCCTAGGCGGAAGCTTTGCAGGGGGTGAAAAAATCATGCTGTTTTCCATGCCTTGCCCGCCAGCGGCTTTGGCCTCACCCACACGTCCACCCGCTCTCGGTGACACAGCTTGGAAGTCACAGGCCAAAACCTCTGGAGGGCTGCAAGAGATTCTGTCTCTTGGGGTTCCCGGGGGGGGGGGGGGGTGCAGGCTTTGCCGTGGTCCAGAGCAGCAGTCCTGTAGCGCCCCTAACGCAACTGGCACCTGCCAGAGCATCCCGGGCACCTTGACGGCCCGGTCCAGGTTTCGGAGCGCCCCTGGCCCAGTCACCCTCACCGTGCCCCGTCCCTCCATGAGGCAGTTCTCCATTTTCTCCCCTGCCCTTCGCTGGCTGGCAGGCAGGGAACGAGAGGGCCAGGGTGTCTCACGCTCCTCTGGCAGGCATGAAGGCAGGAGCGCGAGCTGGTTGTGGTCGGGAAACGTGAGGCCCTGCGGGAGCACAGACCTCTGCCCAATCATGCCACCTCTTCACGGTGCTTCAGTTCACCGCACTCACGTTCACGCTCTCCACATGCGCACACGCCCCTGAGGGGAGCAGTAAATTTGCCTCTGGGCTCTGTTGCTGCAGGAATGCGAGGATCTTCCTGGCCGAAAGATTCCACACAAGGGGGGAAATATTCTGCAACTAGGGGGCCTGGCAGGTCGTGGAGAAAAGACCTGCTTCACCTTCGGTCTTCCAGCTGCACCATCTCCCCTGCACCAAGCCATTTCCTCTTCTCAGTGTGGCGTGCTCCACTTTCTCCACCAGCTGTTTGTAAAAACAACCCTGCATGAAATGCTAAAGAAAGAAATGGGTCGGAGCTTTGCTCAGGAAGAACTAGCAATTTAGACCTTGCCTTTTGCTTTCCCCAATCGCTCTGTTTTGAGCCCAATGCCAAAGGTGGTGGTGGGGGGACCTGAAGGTGGGTTGGTTTGTTTTTTGACGGCATGGCACTACGTGCACTGTCAGGTGTGCGCTTCGGAGATGTTATTTTTGCGCCTGTTTAAATAAGCGGAGTTGGAGCATCTCCACAGAACGCCGCATCGGCTTTGTTTTCGTCTCTGCACGACCGCGGCCTGTGATGTCGGAACAAAAGCAATTAAGGATGGGGAAGCGAAGCGCTAGCGGAAAACCTCTTAAGTACCCGAAGAAATGCAAAGTTGAGTAAATGCTCCATCTGGAAGCAATTCCTTCCTCCTCCCTCCGCTGCCCAATTTGCCTCTAAGTCATCTGAAATCGCTCCTTCCCCTTCTAAACTGAAGCTCCCAAATTTGATTTCGGAAAGTGCCTTGCCGGTTAAGGAAGATCGCCTTTTTTGCTTGTGTGTGTGTGTGCGGGGGGGGGGGGGTTGAGTTCCAAAGCAAGAGACCACTCTTTTGACCCAAATAAGGAAGGCAGAGCCAGAGGGCAGCTCTTTGGTCTGAACCTTGCCAGCCTCCGGTTGAAAAATACTGCTTTGATGAAAGAGCAGTCGGGAGTAGCTCTAACCGAGCCGGATCCACAGCAGGGGAGCAGAACCGAATTCAGGGTTTGGAGTTGCTGCCTTCTAGCAGTGAGTAAGGCAGAAATATTATTGTGTGCTGGATGACAGTTCTTCCCCCCTCTTAGCTTTCGGAAAAGCGTTCCAACCTTTTACCATGGGAGAGCAAAACTGCAATAGCGGCAAAATTTTAGCGGCAAAATCACCCAAGAGCAGCGATTGTGGGGATGGGTGGGTGGCCGGCTGGACCCTCCCTCCTTCCCTCAGAAGGATGCTTTGGCTTCCCATGGGGTTGGGGTTCCACACCTGGCCCTGCGTGGCTCAGCCGGCAGCATCCCGGGGTGTGTCTGGGTTAGAAACCCGGCACCTCCGAGGTTCCTACAACCTCCATCAACCCACCTGGCCATGGAAGGGGAGGGCTACAACCCACAATGGTTGGAGGGGGTGTGCCCACCCACCCCTATGAACCAATCCACCCGGGGCAAACGCCCACACAACCGGAGACGGAGGAACAGCCCAGAGGCATCCTGGACGCCATCCGGTGCCACCGTGGGGCGCACGGCTATTTCTTTCCGGACGCCCAGCTTGGTGGTGAACCGGAGCCAAGGCTCTGCAAGTCGCAGGGCCTGCCCTGCTGGGCTGTGGAGGGGCCGACTCCCACGAAGGAAGGCCGGTGGCGGAAGCGGCTGAGCACAGGCGCAAGGCCAGGGAGGCGACTCCGGCCACTCTGCCTCCGTCGACGCAGCTCACGGATGGCTGGCCCAGCCTCCTTCCCCGGTGCCCGGAGGCCGAGCGGCAGGGCTTTCTGCCTGGAACCATCCCTCCGTCTCGAGGAACTGCCCTGTGCCAACTTGGCGCATGGAGCACGGACGGACGGCGCTGCATACCGATGCGCTGAGCGAGATCGGGCCCCGCTGGGCCACCCACAGTGTGAACTCTGGCAGGCAGGGGCGGGGAGAGGGGAGCGAGGGGAGAGCTGCTTCGGCGGTGGGTACCCTTTCCCCGTGCTCGAAACGGCTTGTGCTGAGCTGCGCGGCGGCCCGCCGTGCTGGCCTGCCCTGCCCTGCCCCGATTCCCGGCTGGGAGGTTCACCGGGTTCCGCTCGGCCCGTTTGCTCGCTTGCTAGGGCCTCCAGAAGGCCCCTGCGGCATCCCATTGCGTCCAGCATCCTGTTTTCCACAACGGGTGCCCAAAGGTGGCTCCAATTGCGTGGTTCCTTTTTTAATTGCCAGTTTAGTGGCTGCCCAAAGGCTTTCCTGCCAGGTGTGTTTCATCTGCTAGAGCTGCTGTACAGGGTTAGACACAAGCTCTTTTGTCCCCAATGCCTGGGACTGTGAGGTAGACTGCATCTGTGCCGGGAGGTTCCATTTCCAGCTCTCACCGCTAACCAAATTTGTCAAAAGGCCCGGTACGCTGCCTCTGTCTGTGCCTCCACCCGCTCCTCCAGCTTAAGCCCTGACCCAATAAATCTGTCAATTTTGGATGCTTGGACCTACCAGGGAGTCCCCGTGGCTCGGTGTCAGCTTGGAATGCTGTCTGTTAGACTTCAAGATGCCACTTCGTGTCTGTGTGTGTGTTTTTGTGGAGCTGGGAGCATTCCTAAGGGAACTATTTATGTATATCTGTCATTGCTCCAGTTACGCCTCTGCTATTTTTTCTGAGGAACTCGACTGTGGCGTATGTGGTCCATTCCACCACCACTTTCTCCTCACAACAGCCCCGCAAGGTAGGCCTTGGCTGTGGGCCTAAAGTCGCCCAGGCAGCTTTGTGGCTGTGGGTGGGGTAATAAAACCACAGTGTTTTCCCCCAAGCAAAACTTTTACCCCTGCTGATGAGGTTCGCTCAGCCCAGATGTTCTGGGCCTCTCTGGACAGCTTGTGTGCCCCGTTGGAGCTGAGACTCTGGGATAACAGCAGACCAGGGAATATACCTCAAACACGGGGCATCTTTTCTAGTCGTACCTGGAGATCTCGGGATCGGAGCCAAGCCTTGTTCCTGCCAGGCAGAGGCTGTGGCACCCCAACACTGTCACAACCCAGGTAAGCTGCTGCGATGCTCTCAAAACGGGCCACAACTCAGAAGACCCGTTTCTTGGTCTGCCGTCGCCAGGATCTGGCCGTCCAGAGGAAAGCTGTGTTAGCACAAAGAAGGTTCCCTCTATGGATGAATCGCAGGCATCTTGGAGCAGAAAATGGCCATCCACTTCCACCACAGGCGTTAACCACAAACAACCCATGCAGAGAAACCATGGTTTGCTGCCGCGTTGCGCACGGCAAACCATGTTTCAGCAGCGACCTGCGGTTCGGCGGCCGCCTCCGCTCTCTGCTTTGGTGCAAATTCACGCCTTCCGGAGCTGGGCTTAAGGCGGTGCAGATCGGTTCTGCATGCCCCTATTTGCCAAGCTGCCTCGGGGGCAGAAGCATAACTCCACGGGCTAAACTTCCCTTGCCGGGGTCCTATTCTGCCCCCCAAGTGGCCACACACCCTTCTTAGCCCCTCCCGCTGGTCATGGGGGCTTTCCCGGCTTTTGCACCCCCCCCCAGCTCCAAGAGATCGAATTGCCCCTGCTAGTGGCTGGCAGTGGGCGGTTTGTGCAGACACCGGCTGGCGGAGTCACCCCTCTTGCCCTTGGCTCCGCTCCTGTTGTCTTCAGCCCCTGCCGTCCTGGGAAAGTGCCCCGACCTAGAATCCCGCCCTCGGCCTGACGGAGCTTGCGGCTCCAATCGAAGCAAATTCGGGAGCCGCCACGCTCTCCCTTATCAGCCACAGACACCGGGCGCGCACTCCGAAACACTTCCCATGTCGCTCCCCGGCTCCACATTCAAGCCCAAACAGAGCCGCCCGCCCACCCGCCTGCATTTCTCATGCGTAGCTGGGTGCCCGGCCTTTCGGCTCCCACGCCTGCGTGGGACCCGGCCGTGTCTCGACGTGTTCGGAGCCCTCGCAGCCGCCCGGGCAACCTGGCAACCGTGGGGAAGGGCGCCACGGTTGCAGGCTGCCAACTGCACGGCAGAGGAGCACTGCCGGGTCACGCCGGGTGAGAGCCTCGTCTCCGGGCCAACACTCCGGAAGCCCCCACCGGCACCGGCTCGTGGAGGCCTGGGTCCCACTCCCTGCCCGGCCAGATCGGGCCCAGGGCATGTCCCGTCCCACAGGCAAGCCCTCGCCTCCGGAAGTGCCGCCAGTGGGTCAAAAGAGATCCGCCACCGTTGGCTCCCCTCTTGTGTTTCGGGGTAGACTGCCCCCATCCAAGGGAGCCCCATCGAGCACCTCAAATCCGTGTCACTTTTACAAATCACACACACGTGTGCACACGCCCAGCCCAGCACTCCTGCAAGGTCCCCCCCACCACCTGCCTCCCCTTGCTGTGCCCAGGCCGCCCAGCAAGAGCACTGGCCAGCATCCAGGGCTGGCCTGTGGGGGCATGAGCAAAGCACCCAGTGGGTGGGGGGGCACATCTTCCTTGTCTCTCAAAGCCTCCCCCATCCCATGTAGCTCATTCTTGTCTTTTACAATATAATCAACGCAAGACGGCAGAAGAAAGAGAAGGTCGCCTTCTGAACCGAGAGCCGAGAAGTGGCTATCCTGGGAGAGAGGGAGGGAGGGAGGGGGGAGGAGGAGGAGGAAAGGGGAGTTGATTTACAAGGAGGAGTGTTTCTGTCTCTTCTCTTTGAGCCTTGTGGTTTCTGCTGTTCTCAGAGTTCAGAAATTCTCCCCTGGAAAAGAGACATTCCGAAGAGGCAGCGGCTGTGATGGAGACTGCGAAGCTTCCCCCAGCCCGTGATTCCTCCTTTCCAGGCTGTTTTTCTGACAGATGCTTTTTGTTTTAAGCATCTGTCCTCCGCTTTAGGAGATCCCCCTTTCCTTTTTCCACCCCCAGTCTTACTCTGGTTTGAGTTTTCGGTTAAAACGCTAGAGCTGATTCTTCGGCTGCCGCGGGTCGCTTCGATGCTGTCTCTTGCTTGCAGGATTGCTGGATTTTGCCTTGGCCACACCGGGGAAGGGAGAGCACCCTCTTCGGATGGACTAGGCGGACTGGCATCTTTAGGATTCTGGTGCCTGCTTTGGAAATAGCTTCTTTTTCCTACTCTCTCTCTCTCACGCTCTCTCCTCTACCTGCTGGGATCGTTTTGGAACTCCTAAGGAATTCCTTTCCCCGCATGCCCTGTTTTCCTCTGCCTATTTAGGATATGCTCTGAAGCAAATTGAAACTGCCAGAAAGAAAACTGATTCTGAACTGCGGAAAGGACCATTCCAAGCGCTCGTTGTTGCTTTTCCCTCGGAGAAAATCAGCAGTGGCGAGAAACATTTTTCTCTAATGGAATAACCCTCCAGTGCATTGAATGGTAAGTACCGATTTTGGGCTGTTTTCTTCTGATCTGCTTTTCTAACCTGTTTGACTCCTTGCTGCTCTCTGCTTTTTTGAGCTCCGCGGCCCAAAAAATGCTCTGCATGCCATTCAAAAGTTTGCCAGTTGCTCTGCCATGTGGGCAGAATCACTATGATGCATCAGAATTTTACCTGCATAAATATATCCAAAGACAGAAAGAAATATAACGCAAGAGGTCACTTTTTCAGTGTTTGTGCTGCTTAGGGTGAGCTGAAAGGGTTGTTTTTAAACAGCAGCTTTTAAAGAAGTAAATGCATCCCTAATCAGCAGGAATATCTGATTGTAATCACTGTTTTTCTCCACTTTCTAGTTCCACAGTAAAATCTTTTGAACAGTTGCCCTGTGCTGAGTCCTTTATAGACACGATTGGCACATCTGTTCGCTCAAATGCTGCACCGGGACATGGTGATACGAAGGAGCCGAAAGGGTATCTTTTGCTACAGCAGTTTAGGACTTTTTCAGATGTTACAAAGAAATCGTGCTGATCCCAGGAGAGTTCTGAGTTCAGGATTTTCTGTCCTGGTATCATGTACCGCCAAAGATCCACAAGCCGAGAATTTCACAGCACCAACAAGGCTGTGCGTGTTTTCTTGGATTCAGTGGGACTTACTTCTAAGCAACTTGGTTTACAGTTTCGGTATTAATCCGGGATGCACCTATTAATTTTAGGCCTTCATGCAAGCACGTTCTGTGTTGGGTTGCGACTGATAGGTCAGGTGAGCGCAAATCTCTGTGTGATCATATCTGGGTGGGGAGTAGCTTTGCTTAAGATAAAAAGAAAGTTTGAAGTGCTACTTTCATGCTATCAGCTGGGCTTGTAAATTCTACCCTACTCTCCTGGGGCGAGTAAATCTCTCTTCTAGGTAATCAGATTTGTGGGGTACAGGAAGAGGAAGAAGCTTAAGGGAAAAACAGTGACTTTTTAAAGCTTTGTATGCAGCCAGTTTGCCAATTTCAAACGCCCAAGTCCCTCAGTGAGTGCCTTTTTGCAGAAACTTTTACAGGGCTGCCTTCTTTATGCGAATCTGTGATAAATGCCAGCCATTAAGCACAGTTTGGAGAAGCTTTCCCCTTCTCCACCACTCTTGAGGGGGCTGCATTAAGTAGAAGCAAACCTGTCTCTCTTTTCTTCCCTATTTATGAAGACCAGATTGCTGGGCTCTGAGTTTCTGCTCCCCTCTCTCCCAGCTGTGATGGATGGTTTGAAAGATGAGAAATCTTAGCAAATATAAATCAGATACAGCTGAAACAAGACTGGAGCACTCTGTGTGTGCGCGTGCGGGGGGGGGGGAGAATAGCTTTAGAGTCATTAAAATATTTTGACCCCCACCCGCTTTCCCCTCAGCCTTCAACAAAAGAGAAGAATCCATGAAAAATTGCATTTTGGAAACTTCCTTTGTGTGTGGATTCTCTGATCTCTCTCCTAATTTTCCCTCCCCATTATGAAAGGGAGAAAATAACTGAGCAGATAGAGTTCTGAAATAATGAATTCGGGGAGCATCTGGTCAAAGGAGGGGGGACAAAAGAAAAGAGAGGATCTTGAACAAAGAGAAGCAAGGGAAAATCTTCCTGCTTCAGTGCAAAGCGACAGAAAGGCCAGAGAAGAAAATTAAAGTATTGCACATGTTGGGTAAAGTCCAATTTGTGTCCTACTTAAAGTAGACATATTGGCATGAGTGGAACTTAGGTTCCTAACCTGTCCTGTTCATTTCAATGTGTCTTTTCTGTTGCTGGATTTTACTCTGCGAAGCTGAGCCTTTTTGCGACTCTGGGGTGGTTTTGAAACCTGTTTAGGTGCCATTTTTAAAAAATGACATTTACTTTCATGGAAGTGAAAGACACCCAGTATCCACTGTACGTATCTTAAGGCAGGGCGAATTGCTAGGTAATAAAACTTGCTCTCTTGATGGTTTTCGCTGGCTTTCACTGGTTGTTAAAAGCAGTCCTGGGCTTCACAAAGATGTGGTCTTTTCCCAGAGCGAGTGACTTTACACTTGCAATCTCTTATTCCCGGAAAGTCAAGGGGATGTTTTTCCTAACATACTTTTGCCTGTTGTTATTTGGGTAGAAGTTTGCTACAACAGATCACGAGAAGTTCCAGTTTTGCAGAAGTTAAACTCAACATTAAGCTCAACTTTAAACAAATCCCCAAAACACTTATTCCAGGCTGAGAACTATCAACTTCCACCCATTGTGAATTAGAGTAAAAATTTTGCTCAGGGGAGAAAGAGACATTTCCCCCGTGCCTTCCCCAAACCTAAAAACTTCCCTGATGCCGAGACTTTCCCCCTCCTCTTCCCAAGGCAGCATGGTGAAAACCGCCACAAACATGCCGAAACTCCAGAGCAAGTTTTGGGGGATGCTCACCCTCAGAACTTCCACAAAAATAAATTGCTTGCCTAATTGCCTGTAGGTGAATAATAACTGTGCCAAACACCTCTTTACCCTGCATAGAAGATGGAGTATAATAGTAGTTTTCCAGCTTCTGTGGTAGACCACATATAAAGGAACCCATTATTTTGTTGACTGAAGCGGATTTACTCTGTAGGGGTATTTGGGGACCCCCTGTGGGCTGTTTCATTGCCTGGTCCTGACATTCTATACCCGATGTTGGGGTCACCAAGCCCTTTAATGACTCTTCATCCCAGCAATGTTGACTCTCTCAAGAACCTCCAAGAATATCCGATAGCTTTCGATTTCCTTTCTAACCAGAAAATCCCAAATTCCAAAGACAGCATTTAGGCCCCAGTGCAGCGCTGGAATCCAATGAAAACTTCCTTGACAGAAAGCCACTAAATATTCACTTGAATTCCACCAAGGATGAAGAGCCCTCCATGTTCTCAGGTGGTCGGTTCCACTGGCTGGGTTCGGACAGTACAATAACCTACACTCAACGGTTAAGTGTGGGTTGCCATTGACCCATGGTTCTCACTGAAACATGGGTTATCACCTTGTCTGAATCTCGCCTCCTTAACAAACCATGGTTTGTTAACAACCACGAACAAACCATGGTTTGTTCTTTGGTTGCAAACTGTGGGTTGTTCATGGTTAACAGACCATAGTATGTGAGCATGGCTGGTTGAAACAACGCAGTCATTCACATTTCAGGAGCAAGCATAGTTCCCTGGCAACCCACACTCAACCCTGGCGTGGGGTCCGCATCTAGTCATTGTCTGACCTTTCGACGTTTCCTCCTGATGTTCATCTGAGATGTACCTTCTGGTACCTCAGATGGTTTATTCCGTGTCCGCTCAGATGACAGCTGCGGCCTTATTCTGAGCAGCAGCCTTTAAGGACTCGGAAAGGGAGACCTTTTCCCTCCTCCAGCTTCTCTCCTCAGGGCTAAATGCACCCGATTCTTTTGATTGCTCCTCAAGAGGAGCAGGTCCCACCGAATGCACCCAGCCCTCCAGTCTGGCAGTAGGCCTGCAGCTACTCCCAAATAGCTCTAGTCCCTTTCTCCTGAACAGGCAAAACATCCATAGACCTCCGGCCATATTAAGAACTGAGCTTCACAATAGACAGGGCGTATGGGAGGAGAGGAACCACATCCAACGTGCGGCAAAAACCGGGAAAGCAAGAATGCGAGTCTTCAGTGCATTTCCTTGGAAGTCAAGTGGCTTCAGCAGAAATCTTGCCAGCGGTTTGACGTCTTTTCTTGCTCGGCACTTAGGCGAGGTCTAGCGTTTCGCAGGACTCCTTTCTGAAGTTGCACGGAAAGTGGGAATCGCAACCTTTGCCAAAAGTCACAACATTTGCAAGATCAGTCGTGGGTTCTTTGCGAGGATCGGTGACTAAGGTCTGAGTTAGTACGGGATGGGCGGGTTTTCCTCTGTTTGTTTTAAGCCACAAATATCGATCCCCCAAATTTGGGTCCCACTTTTCATAGCTGCCCCTTTTGGGAAGATGCCACACTGGCTGGGAACAGCCCGGATTGTCTTCTCTGAGGAAGCGCCGGCTCTAACAGGTGTGGGGGTGGAAAATCCAGGCAGCAGTGCCCCCCAAATCCAGGCAGCAGTGGCCCCAAACAGGCAAAGCACCTCAAATTTGCATGCTTAGCGGCCATTCAGCAGAGCTCTTGCCGAATTATTAACAAGGGGGGGGGGTGTTGCTTGTAATTTCTGGCCAAAGTCTTCGCCCTCCTTTAAAGAAGGTTTTGGGGAGATTGTTCGGGGTAAGTTAACACCCTTCTTCGGGGTTTTCTCCTGCCCCAGAAGGCCTGCCATTGGAGGGCACTGACGGCTCAAGCAGTGCTGGGTAAAATTAAATAAATGGGTGTGAAAGGAAGAAAATGCAAGAATTAATCAATGATCTCAAGAGTTGGTGTGATTTAAGTTTTCTTTCCAGCAAATTCAGGGGGTGGGGATATGAATCCAAGGCCTTAGGTACAAGACGGGGTGGGGGGGATGTCATGGCCCCTAAAAGCCTCCAGCTGCCCCCCTTGCAGCCCAAGAAAACTCTCATTGGCCGTGTGCCCGTGGTGGGTGGGGCCTAAGGCAAGGGGGCGGGGCAAATGGCATGTGACTCCACAGAGGCTCTCTTGAAAGTTTTTCCTGCCAGTTACTCCCCAGGAGGCTTTTGGGGTTCCAGTCCGGTACTCTAACCACTAGTCCGTACTGCTCTGGTTATCTCGGAGGCGTCCCCTTGCCAGGTCTTCGCCAAAGCCAGGACACATGCTTTGAAAAGCTCTTTCCTCAGCTCCGCGCGGTTCTCCCGAAAGACATCTGCTTCGCAGATGAGCCGCATTTCTGTGCGAGGACCGTAACCTGCATTTTTGTGCTTTCCCCCTTTCTCAAAAGCAGATGTCCGATTGCCTCAATTCTCCTTCTTTCGAGACCCAGGGAGCTGCGTGCAGGGAGTGGGGGGGGGGGTTAGCATCCGATTCGTCACGAGATTCAGTTCTATCTCGTGTGGGTTGAAATGGGATAAAGGCTTTCTTTTTAAAAAAAGACAAGAACGGAATGCACAACTTAAGCATCCGGGTCCTCCCCAAGGCGAACACCCCGGAGGTTTGCAGCTTCCGGCTCCCATGAGCCCCAGACAGCATGGCTGATGGCCAGGAATGATAGGCACTGTAGTCTCCAGCAACTGCAGAGCACCGGGTTGCCAGCGTCCAGGAAGTATATTTATTTAAATGATTGTTGCCCAATCACTTTGGAATGACTGATTTAATGGGGTGGCTTACCTCACGGCAGGATGTTTATGAGATTCCTCGGCCGATGTCTGTTTTCTGGGCGGCCCCCACGACTGTCACTGTCTGTGCATTTTGACTTTGTCTCCCTCTGAATCCGCCGTTTACGAGCCCATGTGCTGCGTTTTCTCCAGCACTTGTGCCTTTCTGACGGAGCTTCCCTGCTGCAGCATCAGCCCAAGATTTTAGGAAGTAACGGTGCTATTTGCACGTAGAAAGAATCGGGGTTCCAATTTGGGGGTGCTGGCCATACCCGATTGAGACCCCCGGGGGGGGGACACATCCAGTATATCACCGCTCTTTGGCCAATGGATGCAATCCCTCGGAGATGTTTTCCCATCCTAGCCTAGTTCCTAGACTGTCTCGAGGCCTTGGTAGTGAGCAGAATACAGAAGTTTTCAATAAATAGATAAAGAGCTAGTCCTCATGGATGTGAAGGGGAGGGACACATGGGTTATATTTTCTTGAAGTGCAGGATCCTACAGCAAGGAGTGGGGCTTCTTTTCTCCACAAGGGCCAAATTTCAGTTTGGAGACTCTCCTGGGAGCCACATCGCTGGGCGGGAGAAGCCCACGTGACCAAAACGACCCACGTATTTAGCTCTTGCTGCCAAGTTGGGAGACCTTCGGAGAAGCTTTCCCCTTCAGGAGACCATGCGGGGAGACCACCAACTGGCCGGGGACCCACACTGGCTTTGTGGCTCGCCCAGAGCTCCCCTGCAGCAGGCCCACAGCCGGCCTCTGAACGCTCGATCTTTCCGTGGGGCCTTTTGGTTCAGAGATTCTCTCCTGATTCAGAAGTCAAGCGGCTTTCCGAGGAGAGGGAAACGGGCCGTTGGGTCCCGGTGCCATCCGACTCCGCTAGCCCGGGCGCGCTAGCGGTGGGAAGGCCTCGGAGCTGCCTGCAAAGCCCACGCGGCTGGGGATCCAGTGCCCAGGGGCGCGCCGGCCGCCCCCTCTCCCGCATGGCTGCCTCTTTTTCTCCCACGGCGAGCTCTCGGCTTGGCTGCACCCCCATCGTGCGGGTCTGAGCTCGCTCTGCAGCGCGAGAGCTTTAGTAAACACAGCTCAGGGGAAAGGAGGGAAAACAAAGATTTGACGGAGCCCCGTTGGTGGAATTGCTGTCTTGGCCGGGGTGCAGCTGCAGTTGGGCAAACCGATTTTGTCAAAACATGCCAAGCAGGTACCTGGTTTGATCCCTTGGCTGATAGGAGGCTGTTTTTCTGTCTGAAGCTGCCCGTGCCAGAATTTCCCGCTGTGCACTTTTGATGTAAAAGGCTGCCGCCCAAACACGACGCCAGCAGGTATAAGATTGTCCAGGGGCAGCCAGGAAGCGGCTGGATGCGTCCTTCGCTGGAAAACAAAAGAAAACAGAAAACATTAGTAACTTTGCAAGATGCATCATTCACGATATTGCAAATTGGTAACATATTCAAGCAGGCAGAGCTGAAGGACTCCCAGGGTATTCTGTAACACTGAAACACTGGAAAACTGTGAATTTCATAGGACTCCTAAACAAACAAGAGTATATACAGTGATATACTAAGGAGAGGAAGGCTTCTTTTCCTACTGTCAAATCTTTAGTTTGATCCTTAGTTTCCTCAGTCCTGGAGACTTCCAGATTTTTAGATAATACCTCCAGTCTGTCCCAGTTGGCATGGTCAGGGCTGATGGGAGCTGTAGTCCAAAACATCTGAGAGGGCCGAACTGCGGAAGACCACCCTGAACGAGCGGACTTTCCACCACCCCCTCTTGCTGCTTATCACACTTAAAAATTCACTCTTGGACTGCGTGTGTCTTTGTTTGCAGTATTTTACCCCATTTTTTCAGCCAAAAAATATTTTTAGGTTCCCAGGTTTGCAGGCATTTTAAAGACAAAACAGCATTTAATTATTTGCTTGTAAAAAGAATATGGTGATTGGAGGTCACGCTCCATCAGCCTCTTGCTATGCCAAGGGTTGGCCTGGAACCACGTGTGATCTGAACCCAGTGCTGCGAATAAGCCACGGCTTGATAGCCACAAACGGCCTTTGGTGACTTGTTGTCTCGGCTTCTGACTACCCGAAAAGCTGCATTTCAACAACACCCATGGTTCGTTGAAAACCTGCACTCAGCCCTTCAGGGCAGGTTCTGGTCTCAGCCAAGCCAAGATCTCACCTAGGGGAACAACCACAGCTCACAGCCCAGCAACAAGCCATGGTTAGCAAGTCGTGGTGTGTTATGCCTGCATTAGGGGACAGAGACTGTGCAAAGGACTGGAAATACCTCTCTCCATATCGGGATGGTTTAATATTTTCTCTTTCACTGCCCTGCAGTAACACACCGGTGTCAAAGTAGCTACAAAGGGCACACCAGCCAACTGGCCCAAGCCTTCATTGAGAGGTCAACCCGTTGCAAAGTTTGCTGCCAGCGTTTTCCGAGAGCCACCCCTGGGGAATGGGAATAGCTCCCTTCGTGGGTCCAGCTCGTGCCGGTTCATGCTGACACGCATCAGAAACCGTGCTTGGCTGCGGGAGGCCTGCCGGACATGCACACGGTTGAGTTGTCCATCTAGAGTGGCTCCCCCTCTCGGTCCTTCGGACCACAAACCCCATTAGCCCCAGGCAGCATGCACAGCTGTGGGGAAAGTTGCCAGTTGCTATCCAACATCTCTGGGGAGGGTTTTTCTCCAGTCCGGTGGCCAAATCCAGTCCTCTTGCAAGACGAGTTTGGTTTTGGCTCTGGCTTGTCAAATCGTCTTGCCAAAAGCGACTCCTGCTGGTTGAAGCGCTGAATTTCTGTCTGTTTATTCCAGTCACGGTTCCAGAGCTGAATCGAACCCCGACTTGAAGCACGATACACTGACACGCAATGAAATAAAGGAGAGCTTTCCTTGTCCATTTCATTATGATTTCTGACTGCTTTTCACATCAGCCTCTTGGATGGCTCCTGCTTTTTAAACACAGTCTCTTTAAAATGTGTTGCATTACACTTATTCTGCGTATTAGTATTAATTTCATTTCTATACTGCCCAATAGCCAAAATTTTCTGGGTGGTTTGCAAAATTTATCTGTATATGTTAAAATATCTACATGACTTAAATTATTTGCTTGCAGAAAAGGTTCTATGAACTCAACGTGTCTCGCAACTTTCTGGGCTCTTTTGCAAAAATGGAGTGCGTAGACCCATAAATACTTTGATTGATTGATTGATTGATTGATTGATCGGTGTAGAAACATGCAAAATCATTTGTCCATTCATAACCCAAGTTTTGCATCCCCATTACAAATCCAGTCTGAAATGGAAGAAAAGATCAATTGTGTTGCTATTTTTGAAAACCCAAACACACTAACATTAGCCATGCTGAAAAACCTCCTCCACATTGGACTACAGTTCCCATCAACCAAGGCCAGCATGGCTGATTCTACGAGGTGTAGTCCAAGAGATCAAGTTGGGATAGGCTGGAACTTAGCAGATGACTGAGCGAAAGAGCGAAACAGATTGTGTGGAGTGGTGTGCGAGGCAAATTTATTGTCTTGCTCGTCTGAGAGTCTTTCTCTCCTTGGGCCCAGTTTTAGGGTTTCTCTGGAACAGGTCACGATGCTGAGGTACCTGCTGGCCGTGCTCTTTCCGGCCCTGATCCTGGCCGCACCTCCTCCCATCAACAAGCTGGCCCTGTTCCCAGACAAGAGTGCCTGGTGCGAGGCGAAAAACATCACCCAAATCGTCGGCCACAACGGGTGCGAGTCCAAATCCATCCAGAACAGGTACGGGGTCGGGAACCGGGTCTTCCATCACCTTCAGGCTGAGATGCTGCAAAATGTTGCCTTTTCCACCCACTGTATTTTGGGTTCGTAATTTGTCGTGCTGTCAGGAATGCTGACTTAGGAGATTTTCGGACTGGTCCAAGCCTTCAGTTGCCAGCCTATTTGGCTCCCGCCCACATAAAAATTCAATCAATAAATAAAGGGCGATTTTGCGGTAGACTCCCCCTCACCCCGGGGCTCTTCCCTTGCATCGCACAGCCTGCCGCCGGTCCTTCCAAGCTGCTGGGCAGCCCTTGCTGGTGTGAGAGAAGGGCCTCCCCCTCCAATGCATGCTTGGCGCCAAGATTCCCACAGGGGGCGCCCGTAGGCACGGACCCACTTAATCAACAACATCTTCAGTTGATTAACTGATTCCTTCCTGGTTCTCCTCCCACAGGGCTTGCCTGGGGCAGTGCTTCAGCTACAGTGTCCCGAACACCTTCCCGCAATCCACCGAGTCTCTGGTGCACTGCGATTCCTGCATGCCGGTGCAGTCGCTCTGGGAAATCGTGAGTATTGCCAAGGAAGCATCTCTTCCTAGGAAGGCCATGGGAGCGGTGGGGAGAGGGGGCTCCCACCCCCCAGCATCTCCCAGCTGCCCCGCTTCTCCCAGAGCAGAGCCACCCGTCTCGCCGGGCGGGATGCCGGCGTGTAAACATGCAATTCCTTCCGCTCCTTTCCCACCAGAATCCGCGGGAGCAAGCGAGGGTCTTCCCAGAGTCAGAGAAAGTAGGCTTCTTGATCTGCGGGCTTTTACTTATTTATTTGCTTTCTAAATGTTTATATATGCCAGTGCTGGCAAAGCTATGGCACATGTGCCACAGCGTGTACGCAGACCCTCTCCGCCGGCATGCGAGGAAGTCGCCCCAGCAGCCAAGCAGCGGACGGCAGCGCACACAGGGGCCATGTGCCTGCTCAGAAAGGAGCAGCGGCGCCAGGCGATCATGCCATGAGGCAAGACTCATTGGCCGCGACTCGTGCGGGCTTTCGCGTGGCCAGTGAGTGCGCTGCCAAGGATAGATATCTATATTTGCTGGCACTGAATGTGAGTTGTTTTTTCTCACCTAAAAACACAGTATTCAGGTTTGATTGCAGGGTTGGCTCTTTGTGATGAATAATTGGGTTTTGGGCTGCAGTTGGGGCGCTCGGTCTCTAAAAGGTTGACAATCATAGGGTTATGGTTAGGAAAACGAGGCGTCCCAGCATGGCTTTGATGGTTGGAAGGTGCTTAGAAGGGGCAGAAAGGATGAGCTGCGCAGAAAAACCTCCTCAAGGAAGGCTTTTTCAAAATCGCCCAATTTTCAATGGAACAGGACCCCTATATTAGGGTTAGGGATGTGCCCCAGGGTAGGGTTAGGGTTAGGAAAACGAGGCCTCCTGGCATTCTTTTGATGGTTGGAGCATGTTTAGAAGGGGCAGAAAGGATGAGCTGGGAAAAAAAACCTCCTCTAGGAAGGCTTTTTAAAATCACCCTCTTTTCAGTGGGACTTGACCCCTATATTAGGGTTAGGGATGTGCCCCAGGGTAGGGTTAGGGTTAGGAAAACGAGGTGTCCTGGCATGTTTTTGATGGTTGGAGCATGTTTAGAAGGGGCAGAAAGGATGAGCTGGGCAAAAAAACCTCCTCTAGGAAGGCTTTTTAAAATCACCCTCTTTTCAGTGGGACTTGACCCCTGTATTAGGGGTAGGGATGTGCCCCAGGGTAGGGTTAGGGTTAGGAAAACGAGGCCTCCTGGCATGGTTTTGATGGTTGGAATATGTTTAGAAGGGGCAGAAAGGATGAGCTGTGCAGAAAAACCTCCTCTAGGAAGGCTTTTCAAAATCGCCCTCTTTTCAATGGGACTTGACCCCTATATTAGGGTTCGGGATGTGCCCCAGGGTAGGGTTAGCGTTAGAGAAACGAGGCGTCCTGGCATGGTTTTGATGGTTGGAACATGTTTAGAAGGGGCAGAAAGGATGAGCTGGACAGAAAAACCTCCTCCAGGAAGGCTTTTTCAAAATCGCCCTCTTTTGAATGGGACTTGACCCGTGTATTAGGGTTAGGGGTGTGCCCCAGGGTAGGGTTAGGGTTAGGAAAACGAGGC
>NW_025336059.1:625198-677725 GCF_004798865.1 Varanus komodoensis
TTTTCAATGGGACTTGACCCCTGTTTTAGGGTTAGGGATGTGCCCCAGGGTAGGGTTAGGGTTAGAGAAACGAGGCCTCCTGGCATGGTTTTGATGGTTGGAACGTTTTTCGAAGGGGCAGAATTGATGAGCTTTTCTGAAAAAGCCACTCCCTGAGCCGAGTCTCTGGATATTTTTCAAAACGAACAACATCAATTCAACGAACAGCACTCTGCCCTTGACCATTAATGTTAAATACACATATACAAACTTAATTGGTTGTATTAAATTTTATTTTCTCATCGTGTTAGAAATTCCCTTCTCCGGGTGGCTGCCCTCCTATCTTCGTTGGAATATGGCTCCCTCAGAATATGGCTCCCTCAGAACTGCCCGCGCCTCAGATTTTCCACTGTTTAGTACATAAAACAGGAATTTTTAAAGGTGTTTTCATTAGAAGAACCCAAGGGGGTTGTGGGGCTGAGGTCTGAGCAAGGGGCATCATCCATGCCGCCCAGCTGGTGCGCAGGGGAACGGCCGTGTTGGCCGGGAAGGGGCACGGCCTCCCAGGTGGGCCAGTCCTGGTGTTCCCGCTGGCCGGCGGGGCCGAGGGCCGCCCCGTCCGGCTTCACAGGGCCTGTGCCCCCTCGGTGTCGCCCAGGTGACGCTCGACTGCCCCAGCAACGAGGAGATCCCCCGTGTGGACAAGCTGGTGGAGAAGATCCTGCACTGCAGCTGCCAGGCCTGCGGGAAGGAGCCGAGCCAGGAGGGGGCGCTCTTCAACGTCTACCTGAATGCCGACGAGAACCTGCCAGCCGAGGGGCCCAATCCACACCCCTACGGCCACCGCCAAGCCGAGGACCTCGCCAGCCACCACCACCACCGCCAGCACGAAGAGGAGCCCGCGGACTGACCTCCACCCTCCCGGAGCTGCAGAGGACGCCCGGCCGTTCCTCCCTCGCCTCTCTCTCCCCCTCTCTTTCTCTCTCTCACTGAAATTCCCACCCTGCTTTGCTCTTATCCGCATTTTGGCCGAGGGCCCAGGCCGAAGCTGGACCCCAGTCGAGGAAGCCGGGAGCCCAGGATGCCAGTGGAGAGGACCGGGGGCTGGGAGCAGCCCCCCTATTCCCGGAACCGCACCTTGAGCCCACCTGTCCGGGGAGGGCTTTGAGGACCTGGCTCCCTGACGGAGGGTCTTCTGGGGGACTCTCTTCCAGAGGTCAAATTCAAAACATTTTGGCAAACCATGGAGAGAAGGTGGGCGTTCCTTTGCCACCTCGTCTTCGTCACACTTTTCTGGATTGGGACCCCACCGAGCTGGATCCTGACTGTGGGAATTTGATCCAAGAGGAACCCGTGGAGAGGCGAAGCAACCCATGTTTGGGGACATGGCTGGGGGGAAAGAAGCTGGATCCTCCGGGGCAGGCTGGCCGCCTCCTTCAGAGTCCCGAAGGGGAACCCATCCAGCCCCTGAGAAATCCCATTCAGCACTTGGGGCGAGAGCAGCCGTGTCCTGCAGATTCCCACGGTGTTCACTCCCACCATGGCAGTTCTGTGAGCAGGGCCAGGGGCACCTCTCTGATCGAACATCCCCCAGGGAGCAGAGAATGCCTCTGCGGCCTGTAGCGCCGGTTTGGAGCCCCTTTTCCGTTCCCACTCCGCTAACATAGAGATGAGAAGCAAACCCAACCACTCTGGGCTGGGGAAGGCGCTGCGACCGTCGCCGTGGCCCCGTCAGCCTTTCGGCGCCACATTGCCCGGGACGCAGATCGAAGGGGGTCTTTTAGGGGCAGGGGAGGACACCCTCACCCTGCGTCTTCCTGGCTCACTTCGAAGAGGGCTGCCCGGGCACCAGCCCTCAGCAGCAGCGGCTCCCACCGGGGCCTCATCCCGCCTCCAACTCAGCCTGGGCCACTGGGCAGCCTTTAAAGGCGCTGTCCGTGGTGCTGAGCCCAACCCTGACGGGGCTCAGCACCGTGATAGCTGCTCAGAGCTCAGACCGCAGCCTGGCGAGCCACTGGTGCCCCCACAGCTCCCTCGTGTAAGCTGGATGCGCAACCGGGGAGCGCAGCGCCCATCCTGGCTGAGGATGATGGAATCAGCAGCCTGGCTCATCTGGACGGCTCTGGGTCGAACAAGGCCTTGCAATGGGGAGTCCCATTTAACTCCGCCACCAAGCGGGAGAAAACCATCCACCTCCTGTTGGGCCCGGACCAAAGGCCTCTTTACACTGGGATCCGGCTCTTCCCAGCTGCTGCTCGGGGGGGGGGGTGTTGGGTTGGCCAGCTGCGTGTGGCACCATGCCTTCCCCAAACAAGGGCAGATGCACTCAGAAATCCGAACATCCCAAAGGGCCGGAAAACTCCTAGCAGCTGCATCACTGGCCCTGCTGCGCGGATGCAAAAGATTTCACGTCTATGCCAGAAGGCAAGGATAATCTGTATTTCCCATGAGGTCAAAACCCACCATGCTCAGTTGTACCTGATGCAGGTCTGGCGGAATGGGATTCTCAGATTCCCGGGAGCGGGACCTGAACTCGGTGCCTCCTGTTCCAACAACTGCAGTGCCATTTAGCTTCCTGGGTGCCTGGGTTTGCTTGGCCCAATCCAAGTATTGGTGCCTTGGATCCTTCAGGAGGTGGATGTGAATTCAGGGGCTCTTGTTCCAGTATTCTATTGTGCAATATAATTGGGGGATCTTATGGGGGGCGGGGAACAAACCCAATTAACTTCCAGACCCTGTAGGTCTGAGTCCCAGGTGAGAGTCACGTGATTATACTTTGCAGTTACCTGTAGGTTTTTCCACACCATTAGAGGGCAGTCGCCGATCAGTCGCACGGCCCACTCCGAGTCGCAGGCGGAGGGAGGGAGCCTTGGCCCACGCGATCCTTGCCAACCCGTCCCGGGTTCAAAAGCAGAGTGGCCTGGATGACTCCCACAGAGTGATTTCAGTTGGAAAGGGGTGCTTGTCCTCCTTCCAGGCATGTGAGGGATTGTTTGCAGCTCTCAGCAGCACTTTAATGAATGGAAACAGGGAGCTCAGCGGCGAGACTTGGTGGGGGGGGGGGGTCCCAGTGAGCGCCATTCAACTCAACGGCAAGCCGGGGCAAATCAAGGCAGGTCCCTCTTGCAGGTAACCCAACGCGGCCCAACCCAGACTGTGACCCTTCCGTGGTGCTTACTCCCGAGTAAGCAGGCCTAGGGTTGCGCTGCAAGGCTGGAGAACGTCTGTGATGGGCTTGTCCCTTTCGGTTTTTCCTTTCCGAAGTCTTGATCACTGATCCTCACCGCGGGGCTTGGTCTCGCTTGTCTAAGCCTCTCTCCATGTTCCGCTCGGGCTGGAAGCTTCTGGGACTTGGAAGACATGTGCATACGCTCCCTCACACTCACGGATCTGTATGTGTATTGTTGTCTTTGTAGTGTTCTGGTTCCCCACCCCCTAAATAAAATAATGTTCACCTCTCCATCTTTCCTCATGCACCGGGCCATGGGCGGGTGTGTCTTTTTTATTTTTTTAAAAGCAGGAAGGTTTTAAAAGAAGAGGGAGAGAAAAAATAAGGATACAATTCAAAGTTACTTTGGAAATGGGGCTGTAGCCAGTGCAAGAAAAAGCAGCAGGCTGTGGGTCCCAAGGCCCCCCCCCCCATGCTTCCCAGCTCCCTCCAAAGTTCCCTTCCCCTGCCACTCCTTTTTTAAATCCGTTCTTTCCCTGGAAGCGCTGTGGGAAGGGGCTCTGGGGTGCCGGAAACAGACTGGGAACGTTGGGACTCGGAGCCTCTTTCCGCAGCGTCCTGCAGCTTGTCGGGCATCTTTTGCTCGCGGGCGCGGGCGCACACGATACACATATCTGCGCTGGGCCCAAGTGTGCAAGTCCTGCCCCGGAAGTGAAGAACAGGTGTGCAAGTCGGAATAATCCACGCGACTCAACTGCTCCTAGAAATTCGAACTCGTTTGGAGCTGAGAAAGTTCGTGGGACCTGCTCCAGCATCGATTGCTGGGCAGAGGAGGATTGGCGAATGCAGTACCCAAAGAGCATTTCTGCCATTCTTTGCTCCGATCTTGGTTGCTGATGGGGGACAGGGTCCGAGTTTGGGAGGGGAAAATTACCAACACTTTAAATAAACTTTCTAACAGGCCCTTTTGGGAAGCCCCGTGGGCCTGTCTCCTAATCCTCGCACCGGGACACTGCGTTCTTTTCGCCCCCCCGCCAATCCATTTCCTGGATGTTGACCAGCATGTAATGGAGTCAGAGGAGAAGGGCCTTTTCGGTGACTGGCAGGCTTGTAGCAAAAGTGGACAGAAGGACTATCCACCAATTTTGCTCTGACCTTCGCTTTTTACAAACCAGTAATTTTTAAGAAGCGTTGTCTTTGAAAGGCTGCCGTCTGCCCCTTCTTTTGGGTGCCCTCCCCGCATTTCTGGCCGAGGACAAGCCTCGGGGTGGTGCAGGGGAGAAATTCTCCTGTTTTCCTCTTGTATGTCGCCACCAGGTGGCACCTTGGATTCAGCAAAGCCTGGAGGGGAACGGGGGGGGGGGGAGGCATTCCTGAGACATGGAAGTCAACGGAAAGGGCCTCCTTGGGAGTAGATGCTGGATAGACATCCTCATGCTTCTGCTTCAGGTTCCTGGACTTTGAGATAATGCAGGTTAAAAGAGGTTCTGGTGCCAGAGTCCAGGATAGTGGGGCACTTGCCAGGGCTCTGCTTCAGCAATGGGGGAACCCTGCCAACCCACTGAGCTTCCAAAGGCGGCTAAGAAGCTGGCTGTTCTCCAAAGGAATGAACAGCAAGAGGACAAAGTGGTACGGCCCCTGTTTCACATGGTATAGCCCCAACTTCAGTCCCTGAGCACCTCCAGGGACCAAGGGTCTCCTTGCTTGAAAAAATCTTGAAGGGACGTCTGCCCATCCGAGCGTTATTGTTATTACGTGACTTTTATACCCCAATTTTATCGTCATCTTGCGAAGAGCTCAAGGAGGCATACTAAGCGCTCTTCCTCTCCATTTTATCCTCACAGCAACAGCCCTGTGAGGTAGGCACGGCTGAGGGTAGGCAGCTGGGCCAGAGTCACCCAGGAGCTGCACTGCTGAGTGAAGACGAGAACCTGGGCCTCCTGATCTCCAGGCCCACCCTCTACCCACTGGGCCACACTGCTCGAGGGAGCTAAGGGAGAAGGCTTCTTGCTTCTCTTGCTTCCTGGTACTGGCAGGTGAAAAGAAATTATTATTATTATTATTATTATTATTATTATTATTATTATTATAACATTTCTATGCCGCCCCTTGCCGAAACCTCGGGGCGGCTTACAACATGATAAAATACATTGAAATACAATAGTACATAATAAATTACCATTAAATATAACAATACAAAAAATACATTGATTTACAAATACAAAATTAAAATTAAAATTCCACGTAAGCAGCAGAGCAGGGAAAGGCCCACATCTCTAGAGCAGAGCAGAGCTGTTGGAAGGGGCCGTGAAGGCCATCCGGTCCACCCCCTGCTGGTGCAGGACACCAAGTCGCACCACCCCACTCAGAGGGCCGCCCAGTTTCTCCTTGAATGCCTCCAGTGTGGGGGAGCCCCCCACCCCTCCAGGCAGCCGGGCCCACTGTCGCATTGCTCTGGCAGTGAGGAAGCTCTTCCTGATGCCCGGCCTGAACCTGGGCTGTCGCAACTGGACTCGATCATTCCGTGTCCGGCACTCTGGCATCAGCAAGAAGAGATCCTGACCTTCCTCCCTGTGGCAGCCTTTGAGGGACTCATACGGGGATCTCATGTCCCCCCTCAGCCTTCTCTTCTCAAGGCTAAACATGCCCAGTTCTCTCAGCCTCTCCTCAGTGTTTCCAAGCCCTGGGTCGTTTCGGTTGCCCCCTCTGGCCCCTCTCTCGCCTTTCTGCCTCTTCCCGAAACCGTGGCGCCCAGAGCCGGCGCGGGCTTCCGGGGCAGCGCTCTACCGCCCCCTGCCGGCCCGCGGGAAGACTTCCCCTCCCCAGCTCTCCCGCCGCCGGCTCTTCTCCCGCAAATGTTTTCGGGTCTTGGCTCCACAGCCGAAGAGGAGAAACCGGAGGGCTGTCGCGGGCAGCATCACCGCCACCATCATCATCATCGCCGCCGTCATTGAAGCCTCTCCCGCCGCCCCTTCTCTTCCAGCCGCATCTGCCCCGGGCACGTGGGTGCCCCGAGCGCCCGAGCGGGGCGAGACTCCCGCCCTCCTCCCGCAGCCCTGGGCGTGGGGTCCCCTCGCCGGCCTGGGGCGCCTCCACCCCACGCCCCCCGCCTCCAGCCCCCTCCGCGGAGGGGGGGTCCAGTCCCTTCCTCTCGACGGGCAGCGCGACGCGTCTCCCTCGGCGAGAGGAGCCGGAGCCGGGGACCCGCCCCCCGGCGAGAGAGCGCCGCCCGCGCCGCCCCAGGGAGGCAGAAATCCCACAGGTACGGAGCCGGGGGGGGGGCGGGGGGCTGCGTTCCCTTCGGGGTCCGAGCCGGGGCGAGGGGGGGGGCTGCGCGCGGGCTTCCGGGGGCGCTGCGCAGCCCAAGCCCGGGCTGCCCTCCTGGCCGGGGGCGGGCGGGGGGAGGAAAGGAGAGAGGAAGGCGAGGGGGGGACCAAGCAAGGCCAGGCGCCCCCGGAGGAAGGGCCCGCTCCATCTCGCCCCCTGCCCAGGGCGCGCCGCCCTCGCCTGTCTGGATCGCCTTGTGGCGACCGCCCAGCTCCGCGCTCGGGTCTCCCGGCCACGACCGGCTCTGGAAACTGGCCGGCCTCGCTCGGCACCCCCCCCCGCCCGCCTGCAACCTGTTTCTCGACTGGGGGCACCAGCAGCAGCCGCCGCCTGGGCGGGGGGGAGATCTGCCCGCCAGCCGCAGCGGGACCCCCACTCCTCCGCTCTGCTTCCAGCTGCAGAATCTGAATCGCCAGACTGCCCTTCCCGAAGTGGAGGAGTTCCTGCGCCGCCGGTTCCCCCCTCGCCTCGCCGTGGCCCCTCGCCTCTGCACCGGCACCCACTGCATGGGGGGTGGGGAGCCGCTCTCGCCCACTCGTGACTTCGGAAATGGGACCTCCCACAACGCCGATCCGGCCCCATCGAGGGTCCGAGGCAGGCCAGTGAGTGGCGCCCCACCTCCGGCTGGGTCTCCGTCGTCGCACCGGCGGCCCGGGACGGCTGCTGCCGCGCTTTGCTCCGACCTCGCAGTCCGGCGCGTCCACCACACGCTCTGCCTCAGGTCAGCAGGCCTCGCCCGATGACTCCCCTCCCGGCCCGCCAGCCCCCGATGGGAGAAGAGCTGGGGCGCACCGGCCGGATCCCGGAGTCGCCTGGGCTCGGCAGCGGCGCGTGGGCAGCGTCCCGGCCCAGAGCTGGGCCCCCGGGAGGCGGACCGGCCTCCCCCGACCCCGCGCCCCGCCGCTCCCCAGCCCTCTGCCCCCGATGGAGGGCGGGCCCGGGGGCGCCAACACCAGCCGGGCGGGGGAGGGCCCCCTCCGCAGCGGCAGCCCCTGGACCGCGGCCCCGCTGGGCGGCATCGCCCTCCTGACCGTGGGGGGCAACCTGGCCCTCATCCTGCTGATCCTCAGCCGGCGGGCGCTGCGCAACACCTCCAACTACTTCCTGGTCTCGCTCTTCCTGTCCGACCTGATGGTGGGCTCCGTGGTGATGCCGCCGGCCGTGCTGAACCACCTGTACGGCCGCTGGGTGCTGGAGCGCGCCTTCTGCTCCGTCTGGTTCGCCTTCGACGTCATGTGCACCAGCGCCTCCATCCTGAACCTGTGCGTCATCAGCCTGGACCGCTACCTCCTCATCATCTCGCCGCTCACGTACAAGCTGCGGATGACGCCCGGCCGGGCCCTGCTGCTCATCCTGGCCACCTGGACGCTGGCGGCCCTGGTGTCCTTCCTGCCCATCGAGATGGGCTGGCACGAGGCGCAGCGCCACCTGCGGCCGCCCAACGCCACCCTCCGGGCCCAGGAGGACCAGTGCCGGCTGCTGGTCAGCCTGCCCTACGCCCTCGTCGCCTCCGGCCTGACCTTCTTCCTGCCCTCGGTGGCCATCCTGTTCACCTACTGCCGCATCCTCCTGGCGGCCCGGAAGCAGGCGGTCCAGGTGGCCTCCCTCACCAACAACGTCGTCGCGGCGGCCGGCGGCCTGGCCCAGCAGGTGAGAGGGCCGTGGCCGCCCCCGAGGGGCTCGGCCTAGGCCAGGTGTGGGACCCCCCCGAGCGTCGGGGGCCCTGCCAGAGGAGCGCTGCAGGGGGAGCCCCCTGGGGATGGGGCCAGGGGCCAAGGGGCAGGCCCAGATGCCAGGCATTGCTGCTTAAAGCGCTCCTGGCCACGGCCTGTGCCTTTGTAGGGCCGTGTCCGTTTGGACGCCATATGGCAGGGATTCTCCGTCGCTGTGTCACCGCGACCTAACAGTTTGCAGGCAACCGTTTTCAGCTGCTTTGAAATGCTTTTCTGCCATTGCTGCTGTTGTCGTTTCAGTGCTTTGGGTTGTAATTCTGGGGAATCGCCCTGAGAGTTTTGATTCTGGGGCAGTACAGAGATAAAATGACGCAAAGAGCGGCAGGTGCTTGGCCCCATTGCTGAGGCTTGCTGAGCTCATGCCCACGGCTTTTCTTATGGGTGAGCTTTCCTTAAGGGAGGGAGTTAAAGAGACAAGGAGAAACAGCTAGGATTTCGGCACAGGTGCTACACAGAACATTCCTTAATGCACATGGAAAGCAACAGCTTTCTGGAACCCGACAAGGCAATGACATTTCTCAAAAGGAGCAGGCCTTATCCAAGGGGATACGCACAGAAATGGCACTGAGGACGGTGGACCTGCCTGTGAATTAATTACACTGTGAAGATGAGAACTGCAGTTCTGCATGGTAAAATTCCAGGTGGAAATGAGAAACCTGGCAGAAGTTAATTGGCAAGGATTCCTCTTCCCAGTTATTTGATGTGTAGATCAGTTGAACGTTTCTCTTCTTGCTTTAACTTGCACTGGTGAAAGGAAGAAAATTTGCAGAGTGGACTGTTGTGTGAGCTCGATGCCGCTTTGCTACACATATTGAATTCCCGGGCTCAGAAATCTTTAATTCTAGGTGACTTTTGCTGGCTCTGGTTGGTGGATTTCTGGAGTTATAGTTCTTAAAAAAATCAAAGCAGACTTGGTGAATCTGGAATGTCCCACCGTAGCTGGCATAGCCCTTAACAGATTTAGTTAAGAGGCAGGAGAGCAATCCTAGAAGGAAAGAAATGTGGGGGGGGGGGGGATTGGAAAAGTGGCTTCCAGCTCAGTGTGGGAACTGCCTTGCCCCAAAAGAAGAACATGTGATGCAGGGTGTGAAGCAGCAGCTCTCTGAGAGTGCTTTAGCATTAGTTGGGCAACCCCGAAGTGCATTGAAGTGCATCATGCAGCCACGGATGCTCGCGACCTTGCAGCACTGGGCGGAAAGGTGGGGTGCAGTGCAATCTGGCCGTTCGATGAAGCGTTGCATGATAGAGTTAGCAAGCAAAGGCCCTTCTGGGGTGAGGTGGGGGGACCCCTGCAGATATGGAGACGTGCGCCTCACTGCCAACACAGAAAGCCGGGCTGGGGGCAGCGGCTGGCGTGGTTGATCTTGCATCTTGTGGGGGGGTTGGTCTTTGTAAGAAGAACGATAGAAAGGCAGTCACAAACTCCCCAGCTCCCCCTCCACCCATCGGAGGGACCTCATTGCCGAGCTCCATCAGGCCTTGAGCTTGCAGGAACCTGCACAACTTGGCCGGATTCCTGGGTGTGCGGGAGATCGGCAGGCGTCAAGATGAAGCGGGGCAGAGACTGGAGGCCTCCGTCCCCAGGGCCGCCCTCGGACAAGTGACTAACGTTCCCGACAAGTGGAATTTTGTTTGCCAAGATCACTGAGTCACTGCCTAAAGGGAAATGGCGCTCGCCTCGGGTCTGTGCTTGCACGCTGGTGCTCCATCCTGCAGGAGCGGAGAATAAAGGCAGACGAAGAGCAGGATCCAGCCTCTGAAACATCTCAGCCCGGAATAATAAAAGAAAAAATAAGCCCCTAGTCCTCATGACTGCGGAACCGAGCTTCTTCAGCATCTCAGATCTTGTGTTTTATTATTTCAGGTTGTTGTGTTCAAGAGGCTGGCTGCTTCTTTTTGTGTCGTATTCTTCCAAACGCCTCGTTCTCTTGGCTGCAAAATCTAGATTCTGGGGCATCTCAGCCTGGAACAGTAAAATGTGAAACAGATTCTCTGCTCCTCAGGGCTGTAAAATCTAAGTGCTTGAGAATCTGATGTTTCTCCAGTCTTAACTTGCTCTGCGTGTGCCATTGGTCTGCCTTTCACACTTTTTAAAGAGGAAGTAACTCACCAACCCCTGCGAAACTCCTTATGCTGCAGGAGAGAAAGAGGGAACCCCCCCCCCAAGCTTAATTGCATTTAAATGCTTTGGTATTGCTTTCCCCCCTTTTTCCTTTGCTTCACATCGGGAAACTACAACCCAGCCAGCCATCAAATGCCCAATTGCAGATTCTTGGCTTGAGAAATGCTTTTAAAAGGAGGACTCAAAGCAAGGCTGAAGAAAGCGCCCGATTTATCAGTAGGATACCACTGAGTCTGGCTTGGAACTGCGGCCTTTGAGAAGGGGGGCAATCGTCCTTCCCGTGAGCCCCTTTTGAAGCCCCGCTCGTTTCCCACGTCTCTGGAGGCTCACCCACCCGGGTGCGGCCTCTGCCCTCAGCGCCGAGCGAGCGAGCGAGCCTTCGAAGCCGCCCAGGAATACCGGTCATAAAATAGATGCATGTTCCGGCAACGCACGTGGCCTGAATTAAAAATAGGCACGGAATTTCAGGGAAGCCCTGGCGCTGGGGATGATGGGTGTCGCAGTGCTCCCGTCTGAGTCTTCCGCTGCCTTCTCCAGGTCCAGCGAGCTCGCAGCCAGCCAACGGGCCCGGGCGACGCACGGAAGCTCTCCAGCAAGCACAGCAAGCGGGCGCTGAAGGCCAGCCTGACCCTGGGGGTGCTGCTGGGCATGTTCCTGGTGGCCTGGCTGCCCTTCTTCGTGTGCAACATGGCGCAGGTGAGCCCGGCGGGGGGGGGGGCGGCTCTCACCTCCGAGGGGGAGGCACTGGGAAGCCCCCCGAAGTCCAATGCCCCCTGCCCTTTCCAGGCACCCCTTTTTACAACGGGGTGGGGGGGGCCTTAGGACGCAGGGCGCTTTAAAAAGACGCACGGGGGGGCTTTGGCCCCCGCGTCCATCAGCAGCGCACAGGTGTGCTGCCGGCCGTGCCCCTGAGCAGTTTGGCTCCTGGCTCCGAGCTGCCTTCCTGCTGCCTGGGGCGCGTGTCCCTCCGTGTGCTTGCGTGGGCCAAACCAGGCGCGGGGGCAGCACCGAGACACGGTCCTCTCCCCGCTCTCCCCCCCCCCCACAGGCCGTGTGCAACTGCATCTCCGAAGGCCTCTTCGACCTGCTCACCTGGCTGGGCTACTGCAACAGCACCATGAACCCCATCATCTACCCGCTCTTCATGCGGGACTTCAAGAGGGCCATGGCCAGGTACCTGCCGTGCTGCCGCCGGGCCTGGGAGCGCCGGCCCAGCCCGCTCTCGCTCTCCGTGCGCAACTCCAACAGCGGCCCCCGCCCGGGGGCCTCCCTCAGGAGCGGCCCGGCACCGCCGGGGGACGCCGACTCGGCCGCCTCCGCCACCCAGGCCCACGGGCTCGGCGGCCAGCGGGCGGGCCCCCTCCCGGACCTTCCCGACCCGGGCCACGCGGACCCCGAGCTCCACATCCACCCGCCGAACACCCCCGTGGCTTGAGCAGGCCGCCCCCCACGGCCGAGCCGAGGAGCCTGGCCCCGACGGGGCCCCTCCTGCTGGCCCTGGACGCCAGCCTGGCCCGGAGACCCCGCTGCGTGCCGGCACCGGGAAGACCGTCGCGTCCACAGCGAAGCGACCTGGAAGCTGCACTTCTGGTTCTCGGCACGCGGCTCGGCCCCTCTGTAGTGGGGGGCCGTCACGACGCCTCGCCCCACTTTCGGCCACCCTGCCTTCTGAGCGGGCCCGTCTCCTGCGTGTGCCGGGCAGGGCAAAGCATCCACTGGATGCCCACACCTGCGACTCCGTGGGACGCTCCGAGCACCTCCCGCGGATTTTCGCCCGGATCGTGCCGCCCGGACCTCCCCTTTCGCCTGGACTGCCATTTCCCCCGGCTTGGGCTCCGCGGCGTGGCTTCTCCCGCTTTGCAACGGCCAACACGCCTCCGTTATGGGCCTGCTGGATTGGGCCTTGGCGCAGAGCCAGCCCACCTCGTCTTGCCGCTGCCCGGCAGAATCCGCACCCCGGCTTAAACGGCTGCCACGTGCCCTCTCACGCACAGGCTGCATGGAAATAGCGGACGGCGAGCGCGATCCTCCTTTTTAATTATTATTTCCCAGTGGACACACGATGAATGCTTCCTGCTTGCACATTCCCCTGATGCCCGGCTCCTCGCAGTTTTATGAGTCACGAAACGGGTTCAGCTCCAGAGCAGGCCAGGCTGGGCGGACGGGAACGGGGCTTTCTTGCAAGAACGTCAAATGCTTCAACGGTGCCGGATGCCCCCACTGCCGAGAAAACTCTCGTCCTTTTTGGTTGCCAAGAGCAAGGAAACGGCCAAGAAATCCGGGGCCACCTCTCTTAGCCAACTGCAACAGAGTTTACTGCCAGCCTTTCACTCCCTGGGGGTGGTGAAAGGGGAGAAAGGGCTTCTGATCGGGGCACCAGCTCTGCCCCCCGGATCAGCCCCACACCTTTTTTGGGGGAGCGCATGCCTGGAATAATTCAGTAGGTTTTATTCAGCTGCACACGGGTTGGGAACTGTGGCCGAGGAGCATCCCAGCCGTCCGGGGTCCCCCAGGGGGCCAGGAGGTCTTTGGGTCCTGCCCTTTTCTGGCACCTGCGCCTCTCCTGCTGGCTCGCCAGCTGTGGGGCAGCCCCCCAAACCTCTCGCGGGAGACAAGACGGCCTCGGCCAAGGCTGAATTACTGGCCCAGAGCACTTTCAGTGGAAATAAAAACAGTGCGAAACCACACACCGCCCAGCCCCAGGGCGTGTGGTCTTTGGTCCCGTCTTGGGCTTGCCCACCGTGGGATTGGACCTTCCAAACCGCTGCCCCAGTGCGAGCGCTTCCTTTCGCTGGCCTGTGTTTCTTGCCAGTCTGAGACTGTCCACCCGTTTTGCAGACAGCCCCTGCCCGGGTGCAGACAGCACGAGTGCAGCTGCCTGGGAGCCGGGAGATGCTTTTCGGCGCCCGTTCTCCAGAGCGAGAAGGACGCAAGGAATACCCGCGGGGCCATGAAGGCGACCCCTCCGAGAGCAGGGGGTGGGAGAGCAGCCTCCTGGCAGCCCAGGAAAAATGCCAGAATGTGGGGCAGTCTCCCCAGCAGGTCTCCTCGGATGTTCTCCCACGGAAGGGAGAGGCTCCCAGGCGGTGAGGGCCGGGCAGGTGCCGTGCCGGGGCAAGCGAGGGCTCTGCCTCGGCCTCGGGGCGGGTGCCGCGGTCAGTCGATCCGGCAAGTCCTGCAGGCGGTGGGGCCTCGCTCACGGCCCGGCCTCGGAGAGCTCGCTCTGGCCCCGGTCTCCCCGGCCCTGCCCGTGGCTGACCGGCTCCCACGCCCAGTGGTCCTCGCTGCCGGCAGAGCTCTCTCTGCCGCTGTCCTGGCGCTCCTCCCTGTCCGGCGCGGCTCGCTCCTCCTGCGGGGCACGGCTGGCCCGGGCTGGCTCTGGGCCGGCCTCGGCCTTGGCCGGGAGCGCGGCGAGGTTCCCCCACTCCTCCGCGCGGCACGGCTTGGTCCTGAGGCCCACCGCCTTCAGGATGGTGTCCATCTGCTTCATGTAGTCCAGGTGGCCGCTCACCTGCAAAGCCCGACGAGGACCCATGAGGCTCATGCAAGGCGGGCCTGACCGTAGCACCTGGGGGGGGGGGTCCCATACCCCAAGCCATCCAAGCGTGCCGCATGCTCCCCCCTTTCCGGTCCTTCCTGCAGCGACTCCCCCTGCCTTCCTCTCCCGCAAGCACTGGGTGCTTCCCCACCTTTTATGCCACCGCCCCCCCGAGACAGTGGGGCGTCCCCGCAAGGCGCAGGGACTGGGGGGAAAGGACTGAGTGGGACACGGCCAGGCGGCTGCTCCGGCCGAAGCGTGTTCCAGGTGGTGCGAGTGGCACCGGAGAAGCCGGTCTGGGCGAGCGAGGATGCTTGCAAAGAACCGCTCGTGTGGCTCTTAATGCCAGGAGGTTTGTCCTGGGAGGGGGTCCCCTGCAGAGTGAGGCCCGAAGCCATCACGACCAGAGCCCCGGATTCAAGCGGCAGCCGGCACCGGCCTCGCCAGCCTTCGGGGGCAGGATCCTGGCACGGCACACTGCCTGGGAGCCCGGCTGCTCCCCATTCTGCCCCCGTCGACGCATTCACACGCCCTCTGAGCCTAATCTTTCGCGTTGGTACCTCCCGGACCTTCTGCCTTGCCTGGATTTAAGCTCCGCTCACGCAAGCAAAGGCGGCATCTGAGCCACCGTGGGGGGTGAGCGTTCCTTGGGTTTCACCAAGAAGCAGTGTTGCAGCGCTTTGACATTTGGAGCTGGCGCGAAACCTGGGAGGTTGCCGCCTGCCTGCCTGATTTTTTTGGGGGGGGGGATCTGTACTTGACGAGGCAATCTGCAGCTGCAAGCTGTCCGTTTGGCTCGAGTGTTCTTTTCCAATTTGGGAGAGATTAGAGGTTTAATTAAAAGGGCCACTGGAGACCTAATCGGCTGCATCTTCTGCTGGCAGCGGGGGTGCGGACGGAAGGCCCCCGCTCTTCGGTTAACCTGCGTGGTCTGGCCTTTTCCGACGCCATGACTTAGCCACAGTGCGAAACAAAACAAGCCAGAGATCCGCTGGGGGGAAGATAAGGGGCGTTTCGCCAGCTGATCCATTCTGGTTCCAAAGCCGCGACTTTATTCTGAGTCACGCCTGTCCGTTTCAATGCATTTCAGTCACTGCTTGCTGCTGCGGATGGGTGTGATTTTACTGTTATTTTAAAGCAGGAGATCTGGGGGTTTGACTGAAATATTGACCTGAAAAATTGACCTGACCGGGACAAAGGCTGATCCCATGCCAGGGACTGCTTGGGAAACACCTGGATCGCCAGGCGCAAGGTGGGTGGGGGTGAAACCCGTGGCCTGTGGCAGCTCGGTGCTCCTGCTTCCCGTAATGCCGCTTTCGGAGAGGCCCTGCAGCTTTGTCAAAGGGGGAAATGAAGCCCAGTCTTCGGCCCACCCCATCCGGGAAGCCTCCTGCTTGCATTTTCAGCCCCCCCCCCCCCCCTTTATCCCCACCCTCCACCAGAACACAGCCCCCGAGAGCATCTGGGGCCGGCCAAGCTGCAGGCAGCCACTCCGAGGTTGTGGAGGGCGCCAGCCAAAAGCCTCGCCTTTGCCAGCAGCGACTTACGACCGAGGAGAGATCCACGTTCACCATCCGCCTGTCGTCCAGGTTAACGGGCTGGAGCCCAGCAACGTTGAGCTGGGCAGAGGACGTTCTGTAGACGAGGCTCAGCAGCCAGTCCCCCCTGGAGAGAGCGAGACATCCACGCAAAAGCCGGCTGACGGAAGCAATGCTCTGGGCACGTCCAAGCAGAAAGCGGCACCGAGCGACCCGAAGATTCAAAGCGCCAGGATGTTCATCCTGGAGGAGAGAAGCTCGAGGGGGGCCAAGGCGTGGCCTCTTGCTCCAGAGGGCAGGATTAGAAGCGAGGAGTGGAAGCGGCAGAGAAGCACGCCGGCGGGCGTGAAGAGGCAGCGGGGGCTCCTCGAGGAGCCCCCGGCTGGCTGCTGGAGGATTGCTCTGCAGAGTTTGCATTGACCGGCCCCGTGGACTGGATGGCCTATGTAGCGAAGCGAAGCGGCTTCTAGACCTGGATTCTGCTCACGGGGTGGCCAAGCCGCTGCCCATGAGACGCCCCCAACGCCAAGGTGCCTCTCGCAGGGCCGTGTTTCCGGCCAAAAGAGCTTTGAGCTCAAATCTGCTGCCAGTTTCCGTGCTGCCCCGTGGAGAAATGAAAGGAAATGGGCGCTCTGACGTGGCGTTCAGCCGTCGGAAGCGGGTTCCACAGGGCAGCCGAACGCCAGGTGGGACTCCATCTGCGGCGACCGATAAAGGTGGCGTCCGCTCGTCATTTGCTTGAACCCCCTTGGAATAAAGGGTTTTGCCCTGAAAGAGGTACAGGGGCAGTTTCCACAGCAGGGGAGGGCAGCAATGAATGCGAGGGGCTACGGACCGACAGTAGCCGTTGACGATCTTGCCCGAGACGACCTTCGTGATCGGCTTCCAACACGTGGCGTCCCCCTCGACCGGCGCGCCCAGCAGGACCACGTCCTCCACGATCCCTCTGCAATCTGTCGAGAGAAGCCCCCAAAACGTTGAGAGTGTGAGAGAGCTGGGGAGAGAGAACCCACAGAAGACGTCCCGGTCGGAAGCGTGGCACGGGCCAACCCAGAAGGGGCCGGGAACTGTCCGTGGACGTCTTTGCACTGAAGCGTGTGAGGTTCCTGGTGCTCCCCTAGACGCTTTCGAAGTTGGTTATAATCGGCTTCTCTAAAATGAAAGTTGTTCGTAAATAGTTTGCAATTAAAAAAAACCCAACAAGATCCGGGTATGTGTGTGCTTAGTCAAGCTGAATTCCGCCCTGGGGCTGAAAGCTGGACGATGGGAGCTGTTCTCCACAACGGGGCAATGCCGGACCGCGAGCGGCTCCTGCATCGGACGCGAGCTTTGACTCGGCCGTCCTTCCCTGATCAAGGGGCCTTTTCTGAGCAAGGCAGCAACAGGCGCGCGTCAAGCTCAGGGGGACCTAATTCTTGAAAAAGCAAATTTGGGTTGCTGGCTGAGTCCAGGGAGACACAACCCTCCCCTGCCCGCAACCACAACTGCCCTGGACTTTCTTGGGGGGCAGAAGCAGGAGGCTGGGGGCACAAGGGGAATTGCTGCAAGAGAGGCTTTTCTCTCTCACCCCGAAGATCTGATTCGGGCAGGCGATGAGCTGAGGACGAGCCTGTTCTAGCCCTGCAGATGGTGGGCGGCGAGGGCGTGCGGGCAAAGTGGCGTCTTCCGTTGCCGAAATGGAACCCGCAAGACCCGTGTGACTCTGTAATTCAAACTCTGTAGGGTTCCTCATTTATCTGGACTTGGCAGAGCGGCGGCGAATTCTGAGCGAGCTCGAAACGCCGGCGCTGAGCTCACCGCACTGACGGTCTGAGCTGCGCGGGGAACAGCCCCCGCTCGGCGTGAAACCGTCCTCCCCCACCTGCGCCCCCAGCCCAGCCGCTGCTTGGCCTCATTAGCCCTCTCGGTGCTTCAGCATCCCTGGGAGCCGGCAGAGAGGTACCGGGGTTGCTTAGCAACCGCATCCCCCTCTTCCTTCGGCCCCCACACAACAGCCCTGCCTCAAGCCCGGAGCAAGAAGCGGCACCAGGCGGCTCCGGTCTTGGCTGGAGAGCAACACAGGAGGCTGCCGAGCGAATCGCAACCGTTTGGAGCGCGACAGCGAGACGCGCGCAGGCCGTTCGTAATGCGGCTGCTACGGGGATAACCGGGTCCGTGTTTGCAGACTCTGCTTTAAGCGCTGGCTTTGAGCCACAGTGGGTACTTGTGGGCCGGGTGCGCTTGAGCGGTGGCCCCTCGGCCGTCGAAGGCTCTCCCCCGAGAGGGTCTCCCAGAGTGAACTTCAGTGCCATATGAGGGGTGGGAGAAGGCCTTTCTGAATTTTAGCTCTTGTCCTCAATTCAGCTTGACTGATCATTTAGGGTTGTGCTTTCTGCCACAATACTGCGGGTTTTTCAAAAACTGTGTGTGATGGGCACTGTAGTCCAGCAGGTCTGGAAGGTGCCTGGTTCCAGGAAGCTGGAGCGGAGTCCAGCTGGGCTAGGAGGACCTATCCTTCGGCCTGGCGTCAAGGCAGCTTTTGGCGCCCCCCAACCCGAGAGCTGGGCGGGTGGGCGGAAGCCTGGCCCAGGGCCATGCTCCGGCTGCGTGGCCCTGCCAGGAGAAGTGGCTCTGGAGGCCGAGGAGCGGCGGAAGAGGAAGCGAAGCCCGAACAGCCGCTCGGCTGCAGCGGGAACCAGGCTGGCTTTGGAGGGGGTGGCAAGTCCCCGGCTGCGTTAATTGGTACAAATTGTCTTGTCCTAATGCCGCCGTCTGCAAGGAGGAAGCGAGCGAGGAGGAGGACGCGGAGGGCGCGCAGCCCTGGCGCCAGTGACTCAACGGCAGGACTCCGCTCCTGAGCAATCGTGACAGCTCAGTTGCTCTCCGTCCCTAAACCAAGCGGCGGGTGGGGGAGAGGACGGTGGGGGGCTATTAATTTTGGAGATCGCGAGTCATCATTAGCGAACCGGCGGCTTGTGGCGGAGGCAGGAACACTGTGGGGAAGCCCTTGCGATGGAGGAGGGCAGCGCCTGGAAGGGAAGGGGGAAGCCTGGGAGGACTGGGCGCGTTCAGCCCGAGGGGAGGAAGGGAGGCGGGCACGGAGACGACGACGGTCAAGGCCTCTGTTTGTTCACTCTGGAGCAGAGCAACGGGCTCAAGCTAGAAGAAGCCAGCTTTGGGCTGGACACGAGGAAGAACTTCCTGACTGTCAGAGCAGGACGGCAATGGGGCCTGCCACCTGGGGAAGTCGTGGGCTCGGAAGGGGCCTGGGTGGGGGACCCCGGTGCCCTGCAGCAGCAGCGGGTTGGGCCCGGAGGCCTTCTGGCCCCTTCCGGCTCGGCCGTTCCATGATTAGAAGGACAGGGGGGACACAGACGCATGAGCTGCCACTCCGGCCTTGCGGGGCCTTGGAAACGGGAGCTAGGAAAGAGCACGGGGCCCTCAGAGACACGGGCCCATGGCTTGGCGGCCAGGACGTGCCTGCCATCCGGCTAGGATTCCTGCAGGGAACGCTGTGGGATGCCTGGCTCCCTGGGCAGGACATCCTGAGCCTGGGAGCAGCCACTGAGAAGGCCCTGCTGTGCTCCACCGAGCAGGCTTCAAATTGCGGAGAGACCCAAGAGAGGGGCCTCTCCCAGGCATCCTGACGCCCGGCCGGCTCAGCGTGGAGGAGGCGGCCTTTCAGACACAGCCTTTGGAAGGGCAGGTGCTGGGATGCCCCCCCAGGGGCTCCTCCCGCCCAGCCGTGGCCCCATGCTCCGGGCGCAGGGCAGGAAGCCACGTTCTTTCTGCCTACCTTCCTCCTTGGCCATCTCCTGCAGGCAGAAGTAGATGACCCGGGCGCCGAGGCTGAAGCCCACCAAGGTGACCGGCCGCCTGCCCTGGAGGAAGGGAAACCAGAAGGGGCAGCTGGCCCACCACTCTGGGAACGGCAGAGACACGCGGCCCGAGGGGCCCCGGCAGCCGGCCAGTGCAGTGGCCTGGGACACGCCTCCCTGGCTCGGGCTGAGCCGGGGGACCGCCTCTCCGTGGGGCTTGCAGCCGTTCCCAGACGTGCTGGGACTGCAGCGCCCCTCAGCCCCAGCCCCACAGCCATGCACGGTTCTCTCCACGCCCGCCGCAAGGGGGGGCGTGTGAACGGTGCTTTGGAGCCCAGCTCCGACCTTAGCCAAGTGTCTGGGACCAGAGCGGGGCCCCCGGACAATCCTGCGGCTCTCCAGAGAGAATTGCCATCGGACAGATGCAAAGCCATGCAAATAAACAGGTAAAGACCAACCTGGGCCATCAGGGGCCGGACTTGGGGCTTTCCCACGGACTGCCGGGGGCCGTGCCCCCCACCTCCCTAGAGAAGCCCCCACAGAGGCGAGCTGCGGACCGGGCACCTCCACCTACCTGATGCCGGCCGAGCAGTATCTGGGCCAGGTGCTTGCCGACTTCCGCGGAGCGGTGGAGGCAAACCCCCCAGGGGTTATCGATCACGCTGGCGACTGTGAGCAGCGACGCAGGCAGGGCCAGGGCCGTGACGATGCCTGGAGGGAGGCGCGGGGAGAGAGTACGCTGAAAACTGGGACCGCGGGGCGCTTCCACGGCAGGCCCGAGGGAGCGCCTGCGTCTGCAGGCCGAGTCCAGCCTCTCTGGGGGCCCGAAGCAGACCCCGCGGGCCTCCCAGCTGGCCACGTGCTTGTGCTCCAGCAGGATTCCTGCATTTGAAAGGCGGTCTGGGAATCTGCGCATTGGGGTTGTGTGCCGCCTTTCAGCCGGAGAATTCGCAGAAGTGTCCGTTCTGAAGGATCATTCATCCAGGCCGCTCAGCCATCCTGTCCCCCACCCCAAAAGGTTCGTTCCCCGCTCTCCTGTTCCCCTTGTGTGCCACGGCTCTTAAGCCGTAAGCTCCCCCACTTTGCTGGGGCTGCGCGACCCACTCTGGGAGCTGCCTGGGCGGGAGAGCAAGACCATTGCTTCCTCCTTTCGAGAACGTTTAAGAAAAATCAACATTTCTCCCCTCCTTGGCTTTTCGCTGTTGGAAAAGTGGGATCGCTGAGGTGTAAAACGAAAGTCTTGGAAAACGAGTGAGACGGAGAGTCCTTTCTCTTTCCGTCCTTGAACTGGGACTCTGCAAAGACGCGGCCTGAGAACACGGCCAGTCGCGGGATACTCACCCGACAGAACGGTGTATTTCAGCGCTTCTTGACCGACAACGTTAACTAAGCCATTCAGCAGGGTGTTGAATGCGTTGCCGAGCTCCACCAGGTATTTCGACTCCCAGGCCAAGCAGTACTGCTCCCTGGACTGCAGCAAGCTGCCCCACGGTGTCACGAAGCTCCCTTCCGAGGGTAAATCGGGACAGCGAGGAATCAACATGCTGTAAATCCGCCTTTCATGATCTCAAGCCGGCAAGGGTCTCCCAGATGCCTGCACTCCAATGAGCAGAGCGGCGTCCCCCACCCTTTGACGTGGGTCGGCAGGCACGGGGGGGGGGGTTGTGCCGGGTGTGCGGTCAGAGGGGGGAAAGGACAGAAAACCTCATTCCCCAGCAACAGATGCGAGTAAATTGGGGAAGGAGAACAGGGACAAGGCAGCACCCGGGCAGAAATCCATCCTTTTGGGTGGCACAGGTGGGCCTTGGCCAAGTTTGCTACAGAGCAGCCTTCTGGTTTCGAAACACAAGCACAGCCATGTTTTATTTTAAAAACACTTAAGGAATGAAATAAAAACCAAGGGGGCAGAGAGCTGGATGCCTGGTGAGAGAGACGCCCAGAGCCGCTGCCCCGGGACGCCTGGCTTCTCCCTCGCAGCCGTGGGGACGGGCTGCTTGGGATCGCGTGCCTTTCTGTTTGTGAAAAGGACGGGGAGGGTCTGAGCTGGCCAGGGGAAGGGAGCCCGCACTGCTGTGGCGGCCCGGAGCACTGGCCAGCATTCCTGCTCCGGCGGGTGCGGGTGGGGGTGGCCCCCCGCCGGGGCCACGTGCCTCTTGCCGTGCCCTTACCATATTTGCCGGGGGAGAGCCAGCCCGTGACGGCGATGGCGATGTGGAGCTGCTTGCCTTCCGTCAAGGGCAGGAACTCAAACTCTTCTATGGCGCCCACGCGCTTCTTCATTTTGTACCCTAAACACGCACACACACGATTCACGCTGCTGTGTCGCACGCCCGGAGGTTAGAAATACGAGGAAGGCTTGCTGTGTGGGTGGGCAAGTCTGGAGTGCTTGGCTTACAAGTCCCATCTTCCGCTTGCTGCCGGCTTGGGCTGCTCATGGGGGCACGGGGGGGGGGCACACATGCGACCCAGGGGGCTGAAGTCCCGGGAAGCTCCGGCCTTTGGCATCCGGACAACGGACACGGCTTGGTGGATCAGTCCGGAGTCCAGCAGGTTTCGGCACGGGCTGCCCCCCCAGAGGTCGTCCGGCAGCACCCTGGCACCCGCGCGGGCCCACTTTCGGCACCAGGAGGAGAGGAAGACAGAGGCGCGCTCTTACCCGTGAGCCCTGCCCCAGCGGCTCCGAACAGAGAGGCCATGACCGCGATCCCAGCCGCAGATCCCAGGGCAGCCGCGCCGGCGCTCCCGATGACGGCGGCCGCTCCCGTGGCCACCAGGGGGGCAGCCAGGCCCCCGGTCAGACCTGAAGAGGGGGTGCCTGTTCAGTCTCCAGCTAGTGTAAGCGGCATGGGGGGGGGGAATGACAGGACCCCAAAGCTGCAGTGCCCTCAGTCCAGGGAGCTCCCTTTGGCCTGGGGGCCGCTTCTGTCACAGAGAAGGCCCCCCCGGGGCTGCATGCCGGGCCGGAAGAGGACGGGATACCCACAAACACCCGTCCGCCTGAGCAAAAGTGCTTGGTGCTGGGAAGAGGGCTTCCGGAAAGGCGTCCCGACTTTAGAGGGGGCAAAAAAGGCACAGCCGGCAGACGCGTGGTCCGGGGCAGCGGTGAGCCCGGCTCCGGCGGGACGGAGGTTCGCCCCTGCCCCCGCGACTGGTGCACAGGCTGGCAGCGCGACGCCCCGGAGAAGGCCACGCTTACCGATCACCGTCCCTCCTCCGACGGTGGCCAGTCCGATCAGCAGGTACCTCTTCAGCTTCTTCCTCCTCTCCTTCTTCTTCCGCAGGGCCTCCGCCGTCCTGCACCGAGGAGAGAACAGTGTGGGGGGGGGGCAGGCCGCGAGTGCTCCTTCCAGGGCCAGGGCCAGGGCCAGACAAAGCGCAGCACTCCCCCCACCTAAATTATTCTGGCCCCCAAGCAAGGAAATTCCCCAAGGGCCTCATCCAGCGCCCACTGTCCCTGCCCAGGACATCCGGAAGCTACCCACCCACTCCTCCTTCCGGCAAAGGCGGCCTCTGGAGGGGGCTTGCTGGCTTCCATGGTGCAAACAGAACCCGCTTCTCTCTCTCGGGGAAGGCCGGCCCTGCATCTTGCCGTGTTAGCACTGGAGGATGTCTCCCTCTCTCTCTCTCACACGCACACACGGACACGGACACCCCCCTCCCCAGAGCCTGCCGTCAGCCCCCGCAGCAAGTCCAGCTCGGGTTGCCAGCACTTGAAAGGGGCAGAAGAGAACAGGTTGTGCCTACCTGGCAGGTGCTTCCTAGCAGGCAGGCAGGCAGGCATGTCCAAAGAAAAGGGTGGGTATTAACGAACGGACACGGACGGTTCACGAGCGCAGCCAGCGAGGCCAGAGCGGTGCATTTCGAACGACTGGTTTTGCGGGCCCAATCCGGCTCCTGCTCTGCACCTCCAGCCAGCGGCTGGAGAAGCGGAAGCAGCGGCAGGGCCGGCCGTTTCGCCCGAGGCCGCCCGTCCCGTCCCAGCACGAGGTTCCGGCCATGTTGACGCGGCCCCCGCCAACCAGGCCGGCACCTTTCGACCCGGAGCCAGCAATAAGCCCCTTGTGATCGGGCAGCCGCTCCTGCGTGTCCAAGGGCCTTCCGGGCCCAACCTGGTTGCGCTGGACTAGACGTCCCAGCACGCACCAATCCCGAGGACTGGCATGATGGAACCTGTAGTCTGACGCACCTCTGTGAGCTGCCGAGTTGGGGAAGTCCGTGCTACTGGGTGGAACTCTCACACCCATCCTGCATGGTAGGCCAGTTATTTATATCATGACTGACCCCTTTCTGCAGAAAAGGAAGGTGCGGGCGGCCGCCAGCATCTTCTCAAAGGCCGCCTGGCTACATCAGGGTGGGCGGTGTGGGGGGCTCGGGGGCGGCATACCCCAGCAAAGTCACGCCCACGCCAACATTATTGACAAAATTGTGGACGGGCCAGGCGAGCGGGCCAGACCCTCCAATAGCCTCGGTCCGTCTGGGGCCTGCCGTTAAGCGGGCTGGCGCATTCTGCGCAAGCCGCAGCTTCCAGACCGTCTTCAAGGGCAGAACCACGCCAAGCGCTTTGCAGTAATCTAGTTCAGCTCTCCCCGGCTTCTCCGTACCACCTCTGCTCCAAGGGGCCAGCCGGATATTCAGACACACCAACACGCACGCCGTTGGTGCCCTTGTCCCCAGCACCAAGGCTCTTGCGAAGCCCAGAACATTTACGCCTCATCTCTTCAGCTAGGGTCGACTAGGGATTTGGGGAAGAGGGCCTTACTCGGATTCCTCCTCTTGTTCCTCGTTCAGACATTCAAGGAGGTGCTCCTCAGAGGCCTCCAGTTCCTCCAGTGGGATCTTCAGCAGCTGGGTGACGTGGGAGAGAAGCACCCTCATGCGCGCGTCGTAGTGTCCTGCGGCAAAAGGAAGGTGGAAGGTTGTTATCCACAACAGCCTCTCGGTGCCCAACTTTGCTCTACCTGGGAAAGGCCAGCGGGAATTTTTTTCTGTGTGGTCCGTCATCTGCAGCCCAACCCCAATACTGAGGCATTGCCTGTCTCTCTACTAGCAAAACAGAAAAAAAATGGGAAAAAATGACAACAGCTGTGATTTGCCACCCTAGGCTAAAGTGTGAAAATGCCCATTTCTGGGGCAACTGCCTATTTTCGGAGAAAGAGCATCTGTGCATCTTGGGGTGTGCGAATTTGTGCAAAAGCATTTGCACGGAATCAACCACATTACATGGAGAGGGGCTGGGTGACAAAGAGAAAAGCAGTGGACTGGGAAACTTACCGTCCTTGAGAGAGAAGGACACGAGATCCTAAAAAAGCAGAAACATAAAAAAGAGGTCAAGAACCTATTTAGAAGGAAAATCTTTAAGATTCAACTCCCTTAAGGTCATTTCCAATTACGTGTGTGTGCATTTATGTTCTGTTTGTTTGTTCCTAGCTACACTTCTAGCTAAACTACTAGTGTTATATGTTTAGGGTTTTAGCATTTGCAAACCACCCAGTAAAGCTCAGGCAGCAGAGCCACGGGATGAAGGCAGTGCAAAAGCTCCGTGTCATTTTGAAAATACCAGTAAGATTGATGAGGAAATAAAGCAAGAGGCAAGCAAGCAAACAGGCAAGAAAATAAACAAACAAACAAATGCACTTAGACTGTCAGGGGAGAGGTCAGGCTAGAGTTCTACTCCCCGTGATGCTATTTTTCTAGGGGCAGGGAATCTGGGTGCCAGTGAGCCCCACCGGCAGCCTGAAGTGGTACAGTCCAGCCCTGAGTCATTTATGAACCCACCCATTCAGAAACTGACTTATGTCGGGTCAGGTTGGAGCGCCTGGCCCAGCATCGTCCATGAGAACTGGGAAGGAATCTGCAGGTGACCCAGGAAACAGGATCGACTCACCTGCGTGATGGCCCTGGCGTCGTCTTTCAGGAGAGGCTCCTTCAGCAGGATCTGGGCAAAGGTCTCCGTCCCTTCGCCTCCCAAGCCGCCTGCAAAGGCCTGCATGACCGGCAAAACCCCTTCCGGGAGCTGCAGCCATTCAACCAGGGCCTCCACGACTGCCTGCCGGTAGGAGCTTCGGAGAGGGCACAGCCAAAAGGAAAAGCATCGCAGTCAGACCACCTTCCACCTGCTGCCGTCCTCACAGAAGTCAGCAGAGCGGTGCTGATGCGGTGAGAGATCCGCAGCAACAACCCAGCGCTTGGAGATTACGATTAGGAGCCCAGGGCAATCAGATTTCAGGATGCGGAGCATGGGAGGTGCCCCACATGAAGGAGTACAGACTGGCAACAGCTCCACACTGTCTCGGGCAGATGCGCTTCCTTTCCTCAAAATTCCAGACCCATTTTAGCAGGGAGAACAAAATATCCCAACTCAAACGCAGCAAAACCCCCAGCAACGTCAGTTTTTTAAAAATTAACTTTATAGCGCACCGGGCACTCAAGGTGGCTAAATACAAGACAATGCAGGTTAAAAATAGAATCTGGATTAGACCAATTAAAAACACAACAAGAAATAAACAGAACCCAACTTTTTTTAAAAAAGCTAACAATTTATATATCGGATGACTGCGTGAATAAAAATTCTCTCTTGGGCTGGCGGAAGGGTGTTCACGCAGAATCATAATACACAAGGTTAAACTTTCCAAGTGTCCAGACTGACTCTCTGGGACAAAGCTAGAGCACCTGAGCCAAGCCACACGGATCCCAAAACACATACCTTTCCTCTGGCTCGGGAAACAGCGATGCCAAGGACAGTCCGCAGAGAGCGGTGTACGCAAACTTTCCCGACTCGCCCAGCTGCCTCCCGATACATTCCAAGGGCTCCTCTTTTTCCTCCGCCAGCCCCGTCCCCTTCCTCCAAAGTTTCCAGGAACTGGCAGCCATTTTCAGCAGCTGCTGCAATCTAAGTGTTGTGATTAATTGACTGAGTGCTTGATCTGAATTGATTTTCAAGCCACCTGGACTTGCGGGACCCTGTGATGGTGACAGACGAGATAAAAGCAATTTGGAACAATGCAAAAAAAACAATAGGCAAGCAAGGTTTTTTTTTAATGCTATGAAAACAGGTAATCTGAATTAAAGCTAAACAGACTATGGAAAGGATAGTGAAGACCAGCAGATTTGGAATCTTTCTGGAGGAAGCCCCGGTGGAAATTTATTCCAGATGTATGGAGCCACCACCAAGAAGACCCCCCTTCTTCGTGCTCACCAGCACAATCACCCTTGGCGGTTGAGTTGCAAGAAGGGGCTGCGCAGATGAACTCACAGTGTGGGCAGCCTGCTGTAGAAATAAACCCGAGAGGGAAAACACAGAAACAGAGCGAGTCAGAAGGGGCCTCCCGGGCCATCCAGTCTGACCCCCGGATTCAGCCAGCTCCACTCACGACATGCCCGCCACGGGCATGTCTAACCTATCCTAAAACCTGCTGCTTCAGACCAAAGGCCCCCTCCCACCCAGCGTCCAGCCACCAACTGTGCTCAGCCGGATCCTCGCAGGATCGGAGGCAGCGCCCCCCCCACCCTGCTCCCAGCCTGGAGCCCCAGTCGGCCTTTCATGCCTGATGGCTGCTGCTCGGACCATCCAAGGCGCTCGTGCCAGCCTGCTTCCCACCTGAAAACCAGGTGCCATCTTGGAGAAACTTGGGGGGGGGGGCATTCCAATGGTGGGGAGAGCAAAAGGGGCGAGTCCAAAGGACAGGCATGGCCTTCTGGGGCACCTCGGGGGGCTGAGTTTGCAGGGGGCTTGCTTTGCCCATCCTTGGCAGAAAGAACGCCTACAGGAACTTTGAAACTCAGAGGCACCTTTTCCTCTCCCCTCCTTATCCTCTTTCCTCGCCTGCCATGCCTTTTAGATCGTGTGCTAGCGGATAGGCTGGAAATGAAGAGAGCAGCAATTCCAGCACATCTGGAGGGGCCGCAGATGTGCAGCAGCAGGGCCCTCGCAGCCCAGCCCGAACCTTCTTTCCCCTCCAACTACGCAGAAGCGATCTGCCGAAGGCGCATGGAAAGCGCTTTCCTTTTACGTACGCAAGCCTGCCTCCCCCCATGCATTAACTCATTTTGCAAATAATGAACAGGAACGGACAGCTCTGCCTGTCAGAGGCGACAGGCCTCCTTCACTTTGCTGGCACCCCCCAAATGTCTGGCTGGCTTGGCGGGGAGGGGGGCACCCCCATTCCGACCGTGCGGAGGGTTTTCCGGCTAGTTTGGAGGGCGCAAACGGGGCCCTGTGGGGGCCACGCTGCTGCCCCCTCCCTCTCCTTCCACAAGGACTGCACCTGAGTGCCACGAGCAGCCCAAAGTCCGCGGGAGGATGACATCCGGCGAGCGAGGGGCTCCTCGGAGGGGAAAGGCCACCGTGAGTCCCTCCAGCTTGGGGCTCCACGTGGCCGGTGCTCGCGCGGGTTCTCCTCCAAGTGAGATCACATCCGAACGGAGGGAGGGCTGCCCAGGGACTTTGAACGGGCTCGGAGAGCTTCGGAAAGCCCTCGCTTCTCCGCCTCCGGTGCCTGTGGCATTTGGGCCCCCAGGCGAACCCTCAGCGTGCCCCTGAGACGGCCGCGGGGTTTCCAGTTTCACGCACAACCCTCAGCTGAATGTTTTCTAGTGGAACAGACAGTGGTCCACCATTCTGGTTTTCCCAGTCGCTTACTGGGCTCGGTTCAAGGTGCCTGAGCCTCTGGAGGGTCCCCGAGATGGCCAGAGTCCTCCGCTTTCGCACGGTTCCCTCTCACCCCACCTGTGAAAGGCTGAAAGGCCTCTCCAAAGATTTTGCCCTTGGCAGTAAGGACCTCAAGCTTGAAACGGTCCCTTGCTTGCATTTCTGGTCCACTCCTTTTACTTTTGGGCCATCTCTGAATGGAATTCAGCCCTCGGGCCAAAAGACGTTCCCACAGTGCGTTCCTCGCTCACCAGAGGCGATTCCCCCAGTTGAAGAGGCGACCAGATGAGTCCAAACACAAGGCAACACTCATGCTCTCTTGCTTCTATCCAGGTGCCTTGTGAACGCCCCGACTCCTGGTCCCTCGGGGACATTTGGGGTCCACGGTACATTCTCCCTAATACATCTACAATTTCACGTCAGCCTCTGTGCTTCCTGGAAACCTAACCTTGAGTTCTCAGCAAGCTTTGGGAGGTTTTGTTTATTTTCAACCTTTAAATTTTTTTTTAATGACCTCCTGGTTGTTGACGTCTTGGTTCTCGACATTAGGTTGAAGGACTGTTCACAATCTTTGCGTTTTGTGAACATAAACCCAAACACCCAACAGTAAAAATGACCCACAATCAGTTTGGTGTGTGTACACACCCATCAAATACAAATAGAGAGAAGGTTGCAGAAGGACTTAGAATTGACTTTGAGAGCCCGGAGAAGTCTTTGTTTTCCTCTCTTATTTTCCTCTGGATTTTTTAAAGCTTTGAAATGATATTCAGGCAAGAATTTTGCATCTTACTTCGGCATGAAGTCGCCCCATTTCAACCTGGCAAGTTTATTTTATCTATTCATTTCACTTCATCTCTACCAAGAAAAAATGGATTCGAGGTCAGTTACAAGCCTAGGAACTATTTAAAAAATGCAAATAAAACTTGACAAAAACAATAATAAAACAAAGAGATTAAAAATACAACCGTGGGACTAGAAACCGCTTCCAACCCAGAGGATCGGTCTATGCACCAAAGGCTGGCCTGAATAAAGGAGTCTTTGCCTGCTGGTTGAACTATAGCAGAGAGGGGCCAAGCTGGGAGCAGCCACCGAGAAGGCCCCGTCACTTCACCACCAAACAAGCCTGTGACGGTGGTGGTACTAAATGGCGGAAAAGTATATTCCTTCAGAGGTTCCTAGGACAAGTTTCCTCCAAACTCTGCAGCCAGGGTGGATCTGGAATGCATTTGTATTATGTTTTTATTACTATTTTTATCTATTTATGTAAGCCGTCCTGAGGCTCTGCAAAAGGACGGCATATAAATATTCTAAATAAATAAACTCCCTTTTCCACCTCTTTGTGTATAAGCATGCAAGTATCTGCACACTTCTTTAGCTGGGAAAGACCCTTTCCCACTCCCTTGAACACCTGGTGCTGTCAAGGCGTTTGAACTACAATTCCCAGTATTCCCGACTATCAGCCATGCTGGTTGACGCTGATAGGAGCTGAGGTCCAAAGCATCTGGGGGGCACCAGAGCTTTAGGAGAGATTGAAGTGTCCCTCCTAAATCTTAAGGCATGAAGGACTTTAAACAAACATCTGCTAATATATGAGCAAGAATTACAGTTCCTTCTAAATTGAAAACTGCAGAATGTTTAAAAATCGGAAGACTGGAAAAGTAAGTTGGCTGCGCATGGAGTGATGCAAAGTTAAGTATGTAATTATGTTAATTATGTAAACAGAAGGCCGATTAAAGAATTTAATGATAAATGGAAATTCTATTATATGTAATTTAATTAATGCAGAACAAAAGGAAGCTTAGAAAATATTGTTGATGAGTGATGATCGAATCAAAATGATCGGAAAACATATTGGTTTAGAGGACTCTAATAATCTTTTTTGAGAGCTTCAACAATGTACTGATGGATAAAAGACAGAATTTTTGGCTTTCTTGGGAATTTACAGGCTATGAATGTTATATGTTATATTTGTGTAAGATCTCGTGGCTTTCTTATCTTTCTTTTACATTTTTCTTTCTTTTTTTCTGTATTTTATTTCTTTCAAGAAAACAACTTTTTTAAATTAAAGCTAACATATGGTGGGACTTGTGCGGAGGGAATTCTGCGTTGCCCAGCACTGGAAGGCCGTCATGAGAACATCTTCAGAGAGAAGGAAAATCATGCACACTGTGTTTGGCTCCTTGAAGGGCACGTCTGGCTAGAAATGTAACGAAGAGGTTTTAAAAATCCAAAATTCACAGTGCCGCCTATGGTGATTTAGGGACTTCTGGTTTTGAGACTCTGTGTCTGCAGAAAGCAGATTTTTGCACCTTGCCATCTGCAGCCTTCATCAGATGACAAGCACTACAACGCCTATCCAACACCCACTTGTACTAGGGGTTGTAGTACAAGAGATCTGGAGGGCCACAGGTGGGGAAAAGCCCTGAGAAGCCTCTGACCTGAACCAACACAGCTATTCCAAAGTTCTTACAACCAGCATGCTAGCTTTAGCATTCCTAAAATCCTTCTTAAAAAGGAAAGATGTGAAACTGACGTGGAGAAATTGGCAAGACTTTCCCGAGTAGCTGGTGGGCCTCCCTGCGAACATAATGCAGGACTGCAAAGGATTTCGCTTTGACCCAGGAATGCTATTCTCATGTTCCAACCGCAGCGGGATCACCAGGGACTAGCCTCAGTACTTTGGCCTTTAAACTGGAAGCTGGAAAAAGATCTATGCGAACCTCATTGCCTTACTCACACAGCAAAGGCAGACCCTTTGCAGCAGGATATACATTTATTTACATTGGTTTATACAAACCTACACCAACACTCTGCAAATCCTAAACCGGTGCTAGAAGAGGGCAGGAGGAAGTTGCAATTAGGAAATGCAAAATGCGATTAGGAAATCCTGCTGAAAGCTCCCTGCCAGCCCTCTTCTTCATCCCTCCACGGCCCCCCATGCCCTGCTAGTTCGAGGGGCAGCAGAAAGACGCCCATTTGGGGAGGGGAAGCCCCGCACCCCTCCTCCCCAGTTTAAATTTCCAGCCACAGGGCGCCCCCCTCTCAAACGCCTTCCCTCTGCTCCGCCCCCACGCGCCAAAGCCCACCTGGCCGTGCTCGAGGTCGGGGAGGGCCGCAACGGCCTCGGACGCGTCCCCGCCGTGCCTCCACCCTCCGCCGGCTCGGCGCTCACTCCAGTCCGAGGCTCGCGGGGCGCCGCCTAGGCCGCGCTGCAACGCCGGCGACGCGGCGGACGCTATTCCTGAAATGGAATTACGGCGAGCGGATGACGTAACAGCGCTGGAAGGGGGGAGGCTGCGCCAATGGCGTAGCGGCTCGAATCTGCTGACTCGCCCCGGGAAATTAAAGCGGTGGCGATTTTGAAGACGGGCTTATTGCATTAATTAACCCCCTGCCCCTTTTCCTGCGGGGAACGCAGGGGGTTTGCAGAGGACTCTTTCTTACCCAGGAAAAAACTGGATAAGAGATCTGATTGCAAAGGGACAATGTAAACCCAAAGAAAAAAATACGCACGGATTGGGCGTTTCCTAGTTCGGAGTATTCTTTTAAAGAGGAAATGAAACTGTCCTGTTTTCTTTTCTGTGCTTAATTTCTGCAAGCATTCTCTCTTCTTTGGAGGCACGGGTGGCTCCAAAGAGATATTTCATATTTCTTTTAAATATGTTTAAATATTTAAGACACCATCCTAGCTGAGTTTCAGCAGGAAAAATTCCCATGGCTAGGATTTTTAATCATCATTCTTTTTCCCCCACATTATATTTATTCTTTCTTCCCCTTGCAAGAAACCCATGGCGGTTTATGGTGCTCCCCCCCAGTCCACTGAGCCTCCCAACACCAGCCCTGCAAGGTAGGTGAGGCTGAGAGGCCGTGATGGGCCCAAAGCGAGCTTTGGGGCCATGCAGGGACGAGAACCCCGATCTCCCCCGTCCTGACCCAGCCCAGCATTTTATTTGATCCTGTTCAGAACTGTTGGAACCCCAGCCAAAGAGCTTTGGCTACTGGGCAGTATAGAAGTTAATAATAATAATAATTGGGCAGTACAGAAGTTAATAATAATTCTCACTCCTACGCCACACTGGGAGGGAGGTGGGTAATGCTGCCGATCTGCGGCTGGCTCAGAGTCACCCAAACAGTGGCTCTTGATTGGTTGCCGCATCCAGATCTTTTCCCCCAAGGAGCCCAAGTCTTACCCTCACATCAACCCTGCAAGGTAGGCTAGGCCAAGTGGCTGGCCGGAGGCCTCCTGCGAAACTGACCTTCCCCTTGGGCTGGAGGAAGGTCCCCAGGCCGGCCCGTGGGACCTGCTCGCTCGGATGCTTGCGGCACCCGGGCCTTGGCGCGAGGCACTTCCCCACACCTTGCTTCCACCTGGCATCTTTCCCAGGCGGCCGCTTTCGGCCATGCGAACGAGCCAAGCCGCTGGACGCATGTTCACAGGGACCGGCGGCTTGAGAGGCGTGGCTGCTCCTCCGTGAAGCCTGCGAAGACGGGCCCCCGTTCCTCTCCCCGTGCCGCTCTCTGCGAGGCTCCTATTTTTAGCGTTTCTCCCCGCTGAGCGTGGGAGGAAGCATGCGTCCCGTTGTACCCGGGTGGATCGTGCCAAAGATCTGTTCCCTCCCTGCCTTGGAAGTCTTGCTCATCTCCTCTCGGGCGCATCTCCTCCGCCGGAACAACGCTCCCCCGCAGGGACACCCACCCACCTTCCCGCACGGGGCATCCGCTTCGCTTCGCCGCGTCTCCCGGTGCCGAGCCGCCTTCCGCCGAGGGCCAAACTGCACCTCGGAGAAGCGCGCAGGGCTGCGTCCCGAAGCCAGAAGGAAGAGGACTGTGGGCGAACGAGGGGTGTCCAAAATGCCCAAACCCTTGGCCTGTTTTAGCTTGAAGCGCTGGCTGCCATGTGGGGAAAGGGGGTGAAGTGGCCCGGCTTTGGTGCTGCCCTGGAGAGTCCTCTCCCCAGCCACCTTTTCGAGCAAGCTTCCAGTTTATTTGAAGGAGCGGCTCGTGTGTCCCTGGCCGCTTTCGGCACATGGTGCAGGAGAGGGCAAGCGGGGCAAGGAGCGAGAGAAGGGGTGAGCCCACCTCTGCTGGCTTGCCCCCCCCCCACTCCAGCCGCCATCAGCCTCTCCGCTTGCCAAAGGCCACCGCCTTGCTTCCCCGTACGGCACAGACCCAGTCTCGGTGTGATTGGAAGCCATTTGCTTGATTTATTGGGGTGGTGGAGGGGGCAAACTGAGCTCTGCCGTGTTGTGGTGGAGGAGGCGCCATCCCATGTTGGGGTTCAGAACGAAGGATAGCTCCTGTGAAGCTCAAAATAAAAGTCTCCACAGATAGGGAGCCCTCCGGAAAGTGCAGAAGCGTGACGGCTTAAGGGCGTTTGAAGCAATCCCCACGAAACTCCATCTGCTCGGGCCTCGAACCCCTTGAACCTCCCCCTGAGCCGGGCAAAGTCTCCTTCTGGGGTGCTGGCTCAGCATTGCCAAGCAAAGCTTCCCCACACCGGTGGGAGGGCTCCAGGCAATCAGCAGCCATTCGGGGGTCCAGGAAATGCCAGCAAGACTCCGGAGGGCGTTTACTCCTCCCGAAGTCCGTCGAGGCTGCAAACCTGAAAAGACACGTCCAAGGGAGGTGAGGACTTCGGGGCTGACTTTGGGGTCCATGGGCACAGGACTCCAAAGGTTAGCAACTGGCCGGAAAAAGTGAGCTCGGACAGCCCTGCCCTGCTCACGGGGACTTAGCTCCTAGGAGCCAACGTGGGAAGCCCTTCCGGACACGTTAATTAACACTCGATCATGCTTACACGTACAGAAACGGCTTCAGTTACTGCTGTTTGACAAGGGTGAGTAACTACTGGCCCTGGGCCAAATTTAGCCAGTTTCGCCTGGAAGGTTCCTGCTTTTTCTACTTTTTAAAAAACCTTTCTAAAAGGTGACAACGTCTCTCCAAAGGGTGAGTTATGGTCAGGAAGCTACAACCGGTATTTTTATACATCAGAGGTCACCCACTGGCCCTGGGCACACGGCATATTTGGAAAGCAAGTACAAATTTGGGGAAGCAAAAGGCAAAAACTTTAAAGGAATTATCTTTATATAAATTTGGCACAGCTAAAAACCTGTTAAATATATACATAAAATGCTCTTGGAACAATGCATGCGAGTGTTTCATACTGCTCTAATGGCAGGAATAGCCTGACTGTGCTTCTTACAAACATACGAGAATAACAGTTGGTTCCTTGAGATCTTTGCAAAAACATAACACAGACAAACCGGTCCTCTTATACTCTGTATTAAACAAGTCCAGATTAAAGCCCTTTTGTACTCTGCCGTAAATGATTCCAGAGCAAAGCCGTACTACACCTTCTGTTAAGTGATTCCTTCTGCTCCTCATAGTCACAAAAATTTCAAAGCATAGAAGAACGCCCCCCCCCCCCGCAATATATTCAGATGTGCGCTCAGAAGCACGTTTTTTAAATCCGTCCTGACCGTGAGTGCAACCAGAGAGTGAAGGAGCAACCAGCCCATATTATGTTCCATTATCCTCAGGAGGTATTTTAAACCTCCAAACGGGTTTTAGCTCTGGATCCCGAGACTTCAGAAAGAGACCGAGCCCTTCTGGACCCGACTCAAAGTCCAGCTTGTCCACTGTTCTCTTTCATACAACTGCCAGCATCTGGTATTCACAGGTACACTGCACTGAAATATGGAGGTTTGATTTAGGCATCAGAACCACTGCCTGCTCTTTCCAGGCTGGATCTGAGACATCTGCATCTTGGAGCAGTGGGATGCTCCGAGACAGGGGACGGCTGCGGAAGTGACCCTCTGGGCCCGCACGTCACTAAACAAGCCGTTGGGAGCTGGTAGCGTTGGCTGTTCCTAGAGAACTGCGACATTTCCCCATATTCAGTGTGTGCAAAGAAGCGCACCGCACACTTATAGAAGTCATTTGTGCCGAGGAGCAGCCCCCTTCCCTCCCAGTGGCCGGGTGTCCTCTTTCGCAGAGCGCCCTCCTCTCTCGGAAGCCGCTGCTTCCTGCAGGCCTCTCCTGCCGATTCTGCTACGAGAGGGCTGCCCGAAAGGCGACGGGGGGCCAGCTCCCCAGCGACTGTTTCTGGCACCGTGCTGAGGTGGGATGTGCTTCTCCCGCCGCCGCCATCTCAGGCGCTTCCGAACCGGCCTCCGTGCACATTTAATCAGGCGGCGCAAACGGTCTGCACAGCGACACGCCCTTCGGTGGAGCCGCACGGCACGCCCTCTCCTGGGGTGCTTCCGCCGTGGCTGCCCTCCGTGTCCAGAAACGGGCCGGGGCCGCCGACCGCCACGCGGGCCTGGACGGGGCCGTCCCGCAGCGGCTGATGAGGGCTCCGCTCGGGAACCAGGCCGGGTGGGGGAGCAGGAGGGACCCCCCTTGCAGCCGCAGGGGCCCGCGACGGAGGGGGGCCGTGCGGCTTCTCAGGCAGCGGAGGCGCCCTGGCCTGCCTTGCTCCGCCAGGGGGGCCACGGCTGGTGGGCGCAGCTCCGGCCGGGGTTGCAGCTCAGCACCACAGACAGGAGGAGCCCCAGGGCGGCCACGGACCAGAGGGCCCACTTCAGCAGCCCCGCGTACAGGAAGGGCAGCAGCAGCAGTGTGAGCAGGGCCACCAGCAGCAGCAGCAGCAGCAGCCGCTTGGCCGCGGCCCGGTTGGCCCCTGCGTCGGCTCCGTCTCGGCCGGCCGCGGCGGCCTGGGGTGGGCCGGCCCCCGTGGCCGGGCAGGGCCCCTCGGCCCCCGGGCCGGGGCCCCGCAGCCGCTCCCCCGGGCCCTCCCTGTCGCGGAGGCTGCAGACGAGCCCCCCGAAGACCACGGTGGCCTTGCGGCAGAGCGGGCAGCCGATGCGCCAGGCACGGTCCTCGCGCCGCAGGAGCTGCTTCAGGCAGACGGCACAGAAGGCGTGCTGGCAAGCCAGGAGCTTGGGCGGCCGCTGCGGGCTGTACCGGTGGAAGCAGATGAGGCAGTCTGGCTCGGCCAGCGAGGCCCTGGAGAGGCCAGGCTGATCGGGCGGCTCCGCCGGCGGCGTTTCTGAAGGTGTCGTGGAGCCCGGCGTGGGTGGTTGCAAAGGGGCAGCCGGCACAGGGTCTGCAGCATCCTCCGTTGGCCCCTCCACGGCGGGCAGAGACTCTCCTGCGGACGAGGCGGGAACACTCTCCCCTTGCCCAGCTGGGCCCTCGGAGGTCTCTGGCTGTGCCGAGTTTTCCTCTGCCGCTCCGAGCCGCCCCGTCTCGCCGGTTTCCATCTCCTTCTCAGTGCGTAAACCATCCCCGGACGGCTCCATGGGGAAAGCGCGGGCATCCGGGCGATGCTGGTCAGTCCCGCAGAAGCTGCCTTCATGGAGCCGGCAGCCCCTTTATATAAAAGCGCTTTGTCCCACGAACACAGTGTGATTCTTTTGTTTGCTCTTCCAAGCATCCAACCCACTGGGCAAAACAGTGACGTTGTTCTGTGTGTGTGTGTGTGTGTGTGTGTTTTACAAGTTGGGGGATCGAGGTTAATCAATAACTTCACCGGCTACAGGGTTTTATGATTCCTGATAAGATCACCACCTGGGCAATTCGCCTGCGAGACCAAACAGTGTTTTCTAAACGGCAAACAGACCTTAAGAGAGGTGGCTTAGGGTTTCCAGGTGAGGAGGTGAAGGGCGCTAAAATGGGTCCAGGCCAGACAGCATTTTCGGAGCTGTACCGGGTCTGACGGCGTTAGACCGTTCCTTCCACTCGGGCAGAGCGGCGATGAAAATTCAACACACATTTAATCAGAGTCGAAGCAGAAGCACCCTGTCGAATCTCAGCCGTGCTCAAGCGGCCTTCTTGAGATCCGATACCCAGAGAAACGTGGAAACATCTGCTCTTGTGAATGCCTCTGACGTGCTCGGCAGCCTTTCTGAAGCTGATGCCTTCCAAAAGGCGTTGGAATGCAACCACCATTATCCCCAAGCAGCATGGAAGTTGTAGTCCAGCTTATTTGGAAGGCACGAGGTTGCGAAGAGCTGAATTTGCCAGCAGTTCCTTAGCGGCAAGGCTTCTCTTTGATCTAGCTTTGCTGGATTGCCGAACTCTTCCAGCTGGGAATGTTGAGCAAAGAAAATTCAGTATAATGAAATATTAAAATGCAGTCCCTTATAAGTCAGGCCAGCATTGCACTTATTGTGTTTGTGCGCAAATGTTTTGAACTCAGGGAATCTGCTCTGCGATTCCCCACAAAATTCCTTTTGGTTTTAGCTGTAAAGAATCGGCTGCGACGACAGGGGGTTTCTGTCCATAAATCACACGGCGGGCTCAGAAATATGGGGACTTTGGCCAAAGTCTGTATCTATGCCCCTGTTTGGTCCAGACGTGCAAATTGGTACCATCCCTAGTACCAGCCGCGGTCGCCCAAGTCCTCAGTCCTCTAACGATCAACCCATGATGAACTAAGGGCTTCTTATCAAAGGGCTTCTGGGAGAAGCTGACACGATAAACTCCAACTTCTAAATCTGGACTAGACGGATCCTTTCCTCCTCCAATGTTGCCTCCGTGACATTTTCTCCAAGGCGTTGTGGCGAGAAGAAACCTCAATCACATTTGTAAAGCGCTTTACATTTACATTTGTAAAGCACGTTGGATGCTAAAAGCACCAGAAAGGTAGACCCGTTTTACCCTCTGCGGTAAATACCTCCATTTAGATCGCCAAGGTCTTTTCACCGGAAAGATGGAATTCCCACTCTTCCTCTACGGGAGTCGTGAAGTCGCTTCCCGGGCAGCGCTCCGTTTCCTGCTCCGGGTACCGCATGGCCGGTTCCGTCTCTTTGGCACCCTCGCCAGACACCGAACCCCCGTCCTCATCCCTCGTGGGACAAGACTTCCCCGAAGGCGCTTCCAAAACAGAACCCACAATCACCGTTTCAGCTTTCATGATGTAGACCTTTTCTGGGGAAAGAAAGAGGCAACACAACAACATTATAATTATTTATAATGGAGAAACTGAGGAGTTTTGGGATACACCAAAGCACTGTCTGGTGGATTAGGGCAGGGTTGACTGACCGAAAGCAGAGGGTAACCATTAGTGGGGAATCATCAGGATGACGGCCAGTGACAAGCGGGGTCCCCCAGGGCTCTGTCCTGGGGCCGGTCCTGTTTCATCTTTTCATTAACGACATGGAAGAAGGGGTGAACAGTCTGCTGATCAAATTCGCAGACGACACTAAAACTGGAGCAGTGGCCACAACTGAGGAGCAGGTACTCCAGATCCAAGAGGATCTGGACAGACTATGGAAGTGGGCAGGAGACAACAGGATGGCGTTCAATGTGGATAAGTGCAAGGTCTTGCACTTGGGGCATAGGAATGGGTGCCATAAGTACAGGTCAGGGGACAAGTGGCTGGAGAGCAGCACCTGTGAAAGGGACCTCGGGGTGCTGGTCAACTGCAGGCTGAACATGAGTCAGCCGTGTGATGTGGTGGCCAAGAGGGCAAACGCCACCCTTGGTTGCGTAGCCAGAAGCATGGCTTCTGGATCAAGAGAGGTGTTACTACCACTCTACACGACTCTGGTGCGCCTGCAACTGGAGTATTGTGCTCAGTTTTGGGCCCCTCATTGCAGAAAGGATATAGCCAGGTTGGAGTCAGTGCAGCAAAGGGCCACAAAGTTGATGGCCGGTTTGCAGGGGAAGCCGTATGAGGTGAGACTGGGGGAACTGGGTCTCTTCAGCCTGGAGAAGAGGCGACTCAGAGGGGATATGTTGGCGACATACAGGTATGCGAGGGAGTGAGGTCCCACGGAGGTGGGGAGAGACCTGTTCTCCCCTGAAGAGGAAGGCAGGACACGCTGCAATGGAGCAAAGCTCAGGGAACCCAGGTTCCATTTGGATGCCAGGAAGCACTTCCTGACAGTCAGGACCCTGAGGGTGCAGAACGGGCTTCCACGGGAGGTCATTGGGGCCCCATCGGTGTGGGTGTTCAAGGACAGGCTGGACGTGCACGTGGTGGGCATGTCATGAATGGAGCCGGCTGGAGCTGGGGGTCAGACTAGATGGCCCGGGAGATCCCTTCTGACTCGCTCTATTTTCTATGTTTCTATTTATTAAATTTGCATTGCACTTCCAAAAAGAGCAGAGGTGAAAGCAAAATAAAAGAGGCCTATATTAGTCCTTTTAATGTGTATAAATCCTTCCCAATCCCTCACCCGATCTGAGCCCATATTCAACCGATTTCAGTCCTTTTCACTTTCCCATTTTCTGTACACGTCTTCCAAAATGATTCTATTCGATTCATTCTGCTGTTGTTACTATTTTTCTCCCCCCACCCCGTAACCTTGCATTGCGTGGCCCAACCAAAGGAACGCCTCAGAGGAATGAGAACTCTGTGCATGTTCAGGGGAACTGTTCACAGATGCATGCAATTCCCCCCTGCATACAAATGAGCGTAAGCACATGGTGCGGAGTCTCCCTTGCCCAAAATCAAATCAAAGTTGCCAGGCAGAACTGCATTCGGGGGCCCAGATAAAATTTGCAAAGTGGGAACGCTGCAAAAGGTATTTCTATGTTGGCCGTGGGTGCACATTTGGGGAAGTCACAGACGTGGCTCCCCAGCACTGAGCAACTTGCCCAGTTACCTGCTTGGGGCTTTCGAAATGCTCAGGAGGCACAGATGCACAGAGTTCTGAGCATGAATTCGTCTTCTTGAGGACTAGCACCTTGGTGAGTTGAATTCAAAAGGGAGCGCAAGCTGCCATTCTGAGGAAGTGGAGCTCTGCCCTCGCGACTGCCCGGGGAGTCACGGAAAAGAAGCCAAGGCATGCCTGCCTATTTCAGCCCTCAGCGGCAGGTGGAGGGGCTATGAAGAGACACAGCTGGGCCCCCCCAGCACCCCCTGGCCTCCAGCGACCTCCGGGCCGCTTCTCCCCCCCGTGGGGCGTCAAGGACTCACCAATGTGGTTATTTCCGTGGCCTGGCGGAGGCGGTTCCGGAGGCAGCGAGGCAGCCACCTGGGCCAGCTCAGCCCCGTCGGGCTCTGGGCTGGGCGCACCCTCCACTTCGGGGGGGCGTCCGTCGTCGGCAGAGGCTTCCCTGAGGGGCTTCCCCTCCCCGGCACTGTCCTTGGCCATGGCCAGGGCCTCCCGCTTCTTCTGGAAAGACAGGAAGGAGCGCGGCCGTCAGCGAGGGGTCCCGCCCCGCAGGGGGCCGAGGCAGGGAAGGTCCCCCGGCCCCGGCCGGCCCCCAGCACCACAGACAACCGCCCCCCGGCATCCCCAGGCCTGCCACCCCGCTGCATCTGCCCCACTGCCCCCAGCCCCCCACGGCTCGTTCCAGCAGCGGGCCCCCCTGTGCCGGCAGGGCCCCGTACCCGCTGCAGCCGTTCCCCCGAGCCTCGTGTGAGCTGTCCGTGGTGCTGAGCGCTGCCCCGACGGAGGCTCACTGCCTCCAAGCACCACAACCAGCCAGAGGGAAGGTCGGGGGGAGCCCCCTGTCTCAGTCCCAAGTCTGGGAGGGGGGTCATGATACTTACTGCACATATCTTGGCCTGGCTGGAGACTGCAAGGGGGCGGGGGGGGGGAGAGAAAGAGGGAGAGGGGTTAGAGCCCCCTTTCCGGGGCTGGGGAGCCCAGCAGGTGCGCGGAGGCCACTGCAACCTGTTCCCATAATCCCTCACAAAACCAGCACACGTATCGTGGCAGGAGCCTCGGTGCCGCCCGGCTTCTCCAGCCGGGCCATTTGAGTACCCCCCCCCCCAAAACCCAGCCACCCTGGATCCATTTCTGGCCGGCTCTGCCCTCGTCGGACGAAGCAGACAGCAGAACAGATCCGCTGCGCTTTAGGGGCTCCGCTCCGGGGGTGCTGAGACAGAGGAGTCCCTCCACGCCAAAGCCGGGGGCTTCTCCCTGTCTGACCACGTCTGGGGGCGCCTCCTTCGATGGGGGGGGGGCGCATCGATTTGCCAATGCAAGGAGAAGAGCGCCACCTGCTGGCACAATGTATACCAGCACATAGCGAGTGATCTCGGGGGGGGGCCCTCCTGCTGCCCATACGGAGTCCAGAAACAAGGCCGGTGCACGCCTGTGCCCATGTTCCCCAGTAACTGGTATACATAGGCACACTGCCTCTGAGAGTGCAGGCAGCATTCCTCCATGAGGACTAGTAGCCTCAGAGAGCCCTCCCCAGCATCGATTTGTCAAATCCACTTTTAAGCCCTCGCAGGTGGTAGCCTTTGGGGTCATGGGAACATTCCCTGGCAAGGGAGTCACCGGATCGCCGGTTCCTCCAGAGTGCCCTCGGCTAACTCGGCATCACCCCATGTGAGGCGGCCACGGGCCATGCCCCACGTTAGCCCTTACTCAGAGTAGGCCTGTGGAAATCGGGCAGGCCCACAGCTAGAGCAACGTCGGCTACAGCCCCACGCGGCGCTCGGAAAGGCCGGCCGTGGGCTGCTCTGCCGGGAAGGGGGCTCACTCTTGGCTTTGTGGGGGACGATCCACTTGTCGCAGGCTCGCCTCCGCCGCAGGATCACCAGGCCGGCAAACAGCACCGGCACCACAAACAGGACCGCTCCCAGCAGGGCCAGCCAGCTGCCACCTGCACACCGGGATCGCCGAAAGGAAAGAGGGGCTTGGAAAGATGCAGGACGATTCCCGAGGGGCCACGACCGGCCCAAAGTCACCCCGCGGGCTTCGCTGCCGAACTCCTCCCCGGCTCCCGTGCCCTGACCACTGCGCAACACTGCCGCGGGGAGTTCCGAGAACACGCCCCGTGCGCTTGGGGGACTACTGCGGCTTCCCAAGCCATCGCCCCATCTTCGCCAGTCCCCGCCAGCCCCGGAAGTGCCGCTCGGCCGCTCACCTCTCCTCGAGTGAGTGATGACGCCGAGGTGGATGGTGTTGACTTGTGTCCCGGCTCCACGGGTCGCCGTGCCGAGGGAGGTCGCAGGGGAAGTGCCTGGGGGGAGCACGGTGGTGCCCCCCGGCATCCGGGGGGCCACCTGCTTGGTTGGCTGGCCCAGGAAGTGCTTGTCAGGCACGGAGACCCCAGGACTCGTGGGGACCTTGTTCAGCTTGGCATACCTGGGAAGGTGCGTAGAAACAACAAGAGAAAGGTGTAACAACATTCTGGCGAGGTAGGCCACCGCTCACATCCCCATACTGCACACGGCGGAGCGACCCAGTGTGAACGCTTTGGGTCTTGCTGCTTTAAGATGAATCTAACTCACATTTGGACAGAAAAAGTGGTCCAGCCAGCATTTTCCTGTTCCAAAGACCCCAAACCTACAGCCTAGGAATGCACGAAAGTTTTGCTTCGGTGCACAAAAACGTGAGCGAAGCTCCCGGTGCAAACACACATGCCCAGAAAACACGTGCAAATCTATCGAACCTGGGCTGCCACGCTTTAGATTCCGATTCCCAGTGCAAGCTGTCCGAATCCCGATTTGCACAAATCCCCTCAGAGCAATGAACAAGCGGCAGGCTATTCCACGGAGGAAGTGTGTGGGCACTGGGGGAACCCAGAATACGCAGGGTATAGCTTGGGCATGACTGTCGCAGAATCCTGGGTTGCCACTGCATGCGAACCCTGCCCTGTGGTTTAATGGTGGGCTGTTAGCCATGAGCCACCCAGGAAGAGAAGCCGCGGCTTCTTGGCGAAGGGTGAACGGCTCCAGGCCGGACGCTTCTCACCCTGCGCCCGCACATCAATACGATGTCAACGCAAGTGGAACTTGCTTACTCCGTGTGCTTCTGGCACGTCTGGATGCTCGAGTCCGTGTCCGAGGAGGCTCCTGGAGGGCATTTTTCACACACCGTATCACGGGCAGCGGTGCCTGGCAAGAGAGCAAAGGCCCGGATCGATATACGTGCATTATTCCTTACTGGCACTGAGCGTGGCCTCACAAGGATGACCCATGCACTGGAAATGTCCCGGTGGGATTGTTGCAATCTGCTCTTCGTGGGGCTGCCCTTGAAGATGGTCCGGATACTTCAGGTGTTTCAGAATAGAGCTACCAGGACTTAACGGGGACCGGCAGGTACTCACATATAACGCTGGTCCTCCACCGTTTACATTGGCTGCCAATTGAAGTCTGGGCCCAATTTAAGGTGCTAGTGATGAGCTATAAGGCCCCAAATGGCTTGGGTCCGGGATTCCTGGAGGAGCGCCTTCTCCCCTCTGTGCCCTCCCGCCCCTTGAGATCTGGGGCAGAGGCCCTCCTCCAGGAGCCCTCCTTGAAAGCGATCGGGGGGGGGGGCTATCCAGAGGAGGGCCTTCTCTGTGGTGGCACCCCGAATGTGGAACACGCTCCCCAGAGAGGTCCGCCTGGCGCCAACGCTTCTTTCCTTTCGGCGCCAGGCAAAACCCTTTTTATTCTCCCGTCATTTTAATGTTTAACTGATTTTAACTGGGGTTTTATTATTTCAAATTGTTGGGTGCTGTGGTGTTTTGTTTTGCTCTGTTTTTTATTGTAAGCTTCTCCCGAGATGCTAGTGGTGGATGGGTTAGAAAAGCTTTTAATAAATAAACATTATTATTGACTTGTTTCCAAAAGCCATATATTGCACCATATTCCCGTAGAGGAAAATCAGGAGGAAAAGCGGAAACAGCTTCCCTGTCCTAGAAAACACATTTTGATGGCTTTGCAGAAAGCTGAAACGCACGATTTCCAAGGCAGCTTTCCCTGAACAGGGCCGGCATTTCAGGGAAAGCTGCCTTGCAGATCCTTGGCTTTCGATTGCCTGCAAAGCAACCGAAATTTGGCTTCCAGGCGTGAGTGACTGTTGTTGGTGGCGCTTGTAGGGGCTGAATTATTAGACACTGGAGAATATTCTGGGACACACAACAGGCTTCCTGGAACTGGGACAGAAGTGGACTGGTGGCGTTTACATGGAAGGAGTAAGCTTGGTTCCTCGCTTGCAGAACCCAGAGAAACTGTGGCCAAGAAGCGGAAAGGCGGCACAGCGGTGCCCTTCCCGGTTGCACAGCACAGGGCCCTCCGCTGCAGAAAGACGAGGATGCAGAAAGGGTTTTGTGGCGGCTGACAGGCTGCTCCTACCTGCAACTTTGACCCCGTAGCCCGGCTTGCAGGTGCTGTGCGGAGAGCATCGGAAGCAGGTGTTCTCTGCCGACGTTTGGCAGTACCAACCCGGCTGGCACTCGCACACCCGGCTGGAATTGGCGGTGCACGGCGCCTTCTCCACCAGGTGGAGATCTGTGGGGAGAACAGTGTCAGGGTGAGTGGCGTTCCTCCTCCGTTGCGGTGGAAAGAGCTCCAGGCAGCCTCCTCCCCTGCACTTCGTCCTCACCACAGCCCTGTGAGGTAGGTTAGGCCGAGAGGCAGGGTCGGGTCGAAGTCCCCACGGCCGAGTGGGGCCCAAGACCCGCGTCTCTCAAGCCTGAGCCCAAAGCGCTAGCCAGGAGGCCGCACGGAGCTCTCTAGAGCAGAGGTGCAGAGCGCCCGGGCTGTGGAGTCGCTTTAGGCACGCGGAGAGTGGCCAGGAAGAGAGGGGCAGGCCTGCGAATCAATCGGCACCTGAGACGGGGAATATGCCCCCGGAGACAAGTACCTGCCCGGCACGTCACACAGGTCTGGCAGCGCAGGCTCTCGAGGTCCAGGTATTGACCCGGTTCACACGCCGGTTTGAAGCAGTCACAGCGGAAACTTCTGCGGCACTTCGTTTTCTGCGTGTGTCCTAAAAAGTAGGGGGTGGGAGAGAAGGCGGGCACGGGGTCAAGCTAGCCCGGGGCCTTTTAATGCCACAGAATCACTCAGAACACGACCCCCCGCCGGCTGCTCCGGTCTCCTGTCGCAAGCAGGTCCCCGCGCCCGAGAACGCGTCAATTCTCAGCGGCCCTCTTTGAGTCGGCTGCCAGGAAACATGCACACCGCGAATGAACACCACTCCTAGAACCCCCACCCGCCCGGCGAGCAGAAAGGAAGGAAGAAAATCCAGAGCGTGGTGTTCACTTTTGACAGCGCGCTCTTATCGCCGAAGCAGAAATGTCAGAAATTTCCTCCAGAAAGACAATGTAAACACCCCCACCCACGGAGTTCTTCTGAGACGCCGAGGGGGTTTTGGGGCGTCACGCCGCGGAGCTCGCCGGCTCGCATGAATCACGCCGGCCGACCTCAGGGCTCCGTGGCTGCAGGGGCTGGAGCACGTGTGCGGGGAAGCCCCGGGCCAGAGCCCGAGCCCTGGGGCCGGGCCGCTGACGTGGAGACCGCCGCTTCTGAGGAACACCAATGGCACGGGCCGGCCGGCCGGCCTCCCGGCGTTCGGCGGCCCCATCGCAAGCAAATCCAAAGCGGCTCCACCATCCCCATCATCCTCAGCGCAGCACTAGTCATTTTCTGTACGTGCAGCCCAAATTCAAAGCCATCCAAGGGATTCACGAATGACCCAGCTGTTCACAACAGCCCTGCAAGGCTGGCCCGGGAGACAATTTTTTATTATTATTATTATTAGAACATTTCTATGCCGCCCCTTGCCGAAGCCTCGGGGCGGCTTACAACACAATAAAATACAATACAATACAAAAATATATTTGCAGTAAGGAGACTGTGGGGGGGATTCTGGTGGGGGGGCAACAGCGAAGGGGTGGGGCAATGCGAAGGGGTGGGGCCAAAAGGCCTGTCCGTCACTTCAGCGCTGACCGTGATGCTTTGGAAGAGCCAAACTGGGGAGGGGGGTGCAAAAGCATGCGGACCACCCACGTGTCCGCACCTGGGGCGGGAGGAAAGCGGTGCCTCCACCTGGGGAGACCTGGAGCTGCCCCTCCGGCCCAAGGGCGTGAGGTTCAGCGCCCCGGCTGGAAGGTGCGCCTCGCTGAGCCCCATGCTGCCGGTGGGAGACCCGAGTCCGACAGAGGAAGCGGCTTGCCCTCAGGCTGGCCCAACTGCCCTATTGCATCTTGTGTGCAAAACCCTGTTTCCTGCCACCATGTCGCACAGCTTCGAATCCCCCACTGCCAGAAATCTGGGCTTAAGGGTGGGGACATGTGCCCAGGCTGGTTTCTCTCCCTGTCTCGCTTTTCCAGTCCTAAGTGCCTCCTGCTTCTGCATCAGCTCACAGATCTTTCCTGTCCGCATGAACGTTTCCAAAGCCCCTTCCACTTTCTACATTCTCTGCATTTCTGCCACCGTGCACCCTTTGGCAGGTTTCTGCAAGCCAGCTCCACGCATATACAAAACTTCGAAAAGTTTTCACGCTTGTATATTTTTTAAAGATATTTTATATATTTTTTGACCGATGGCACTAAAAAGTTGCTACGGCGCTGGGAAGAAAGCGTCGCAAAGAAAGGCAACTATGTAGAAAGTGATGTGATTCATTTTTGAAATTCTTGATAAATAGAGTTAAAAATGCAGAAACTTTTTGAAGAACCCTTGTATAAACTTTTGGGTGAGCTTTCCCCTCCAGATGCACATGTTTGTACTCATGCTTTTTCAAAACAAAAACAGAAATAAAAACAGAGAAAGCCTTGCAAAATTCAGAGCGCTGCCTAAGCAGAAGGATAATCCGGCCTTCTGTAGGTTTCCATCTGCTTTGGTGCCCCTGGGAATTTGCCATGGGGGCATCGGCCCAGCCCAGCTTTTCAGGGTAGTATCCTGCACATGGCTTAGCTTGAGCCGCAGCAGAGGAAAAACTATTGTCTTCCAAAATGGAAGATGCCAGTTTTCAAAGGTGAAGCTGAGCCTTTGGGCACAGGAAAATCAGGGCTTGATTTAACCGGGTTGCTCAGCTGCTCAGCTGGAAGAGGCTGCCATCAGCTGCCGGATCGGTATCTGCCAAAGCGGGGCAACACAGCTGTTGTAACAACACAGCTACAATTTGTGCAACAGATTTGCAGTGACCAGAAATTGGGGCACCCCACTCTTGCGTGGAAGTGATCTGTGTGTGCCAGGAGCTGTGTGTGAGAGAGAGAAAGAGCGAGCGAGTGAGCAAGAGAGAGAGAGAGCTATGTGTTTGTGCTGGTGGGTGAGTGTGCCAGAGCTCATGAGTGCGTGTGAAGCTTGTGTGTGAGAGGGAGCCAGAGAAAAACTGCCGAACACGTGTGAGCGTGGAAGCGGAAGGCAGAGAAAGAAAACGGGCCGAACCCGCTGAGGAGAGCGTAGCCGGCCCGGGGCATCCCAGGAGGCGCGTCTGCTCGCTCCCTTCCTCAGGAGGGTTCCTCCCGTGGCCGGACAGGTACTCACCAGAGTTGCAACAGTCACAGCACTGCTGAGATTGCTTGTCCGGGTCCTCCTCACTGACGCTCTTGCAGGGATGAAGTGGGGGGCTGGAACCCTGAAGCATCAAACAGACAAAGACACCCCATCTTAGCCATTCTAGCAAAACTCCCGAAGTCAGTTTAATGCCTCTCTGGTTACGGTTGTCTGCCTCCCTGCTTTGTGTCCCTTTTCTTTTTCTGCACATCAAATAAAAATTAGAAATAAATTAGAAAAACAAAGGCACCACTGACGATTCTTTTTGATCCCCCGGAAAGGAAGGCTCTGGGATTCCAAAGAACACCGCGCGTGGGCGATTCCACGCAGGGCGTAAGAGTCCCTCATCCCCAGAAGCATTGCAAAAGAGGCAGCAAAAGAACTTGGGGCTTTGGAAGGAGCTTCCCTGGGGGGACAGGCTGAACGAGGGCCTCGTCTGCGGGCGGGCGGGGGAGAGGACGGAGGGGCAGCCAGCTTAGCTCAGCTTGAGTTTCTATTTCCATTAAATGTTCTTCATTCAGAAGAAGAGGGCTGGGGGAAAAACCCCCCAAGCGGCTAATGGAATTCCCTATGACTAGAGGAGATACCCAGCTGAGCAAGATGCGAGCGAGGGTGGCCACCCCAAGCCATGCCACGGCGAGCTGAGGCCTCTCCGCCCGGCACCGCTGCCCCGATCAAGAGCGGGCCGACTTGGCACAGGCCCACATTCGGTTCCCACATGCCACTGTGGCAGTGGACACCCGCCCCCCCGAGTTCCCAAAGTGAGCACACACTGCCAGTCACCCAGTGGTTCCCCGGTCTCCGTAGGAGTCCCCCGCTGGCACCATCCTAAAAGGGCGAAATGCTTCTCCAAGGGAAGATCCCGGCAATGAGACTTTGGGGACAAAATAGCCAGTTTCTTCTACCCCTTTGCCACTGGAAACTTAAGTCATTTCATTCCTGTGCTCTCAGGGCAGCACACGCCAAAAGCACAGAAAGAAGAAGCCACATACAAAAGTCTAGAAACCATGCAGCAGTTCAAGCCAGTTCAACAGAAAGGAGGCCTTGTAAAAGCAACGGGCATCCTCGTCCCACCAGGCCACTAAAATGCTGGGACAACAGTCTCAGCCTGGCACCAGAGATGACGGCTGGTGCCGGGGGGACCCCAGTGGGGAGATTATTCCATGATCGGGGGCCACCCCTGAGAGGGCCCCGAGCCTTCTGAAATTAAATTCGGGCCACAGGCTCAAGGAGCCCCACGGGGGCATTGCTGGCTGGCAGCTCTGCATAGGGAAGCCCTCGCCCCTTTCCAGCGTGGGGCACCCCCAGTTCAGACAAGCTCCTGCGCGGAACGACGTGGGACAGAAACCAGACGGTGGCACCTTCCCATCCCCAGGATGAGCTCGTCCACCTCTTTCAGCTGGTCCTTGCAGGGTGGGGTTTCCAGCCTGGCTGGACGCACTCCAGGGTGCCCAGAGCCGGACACACAACTCCAGAAGTGGCCTCAGCAATGCACACGAGCAGAGAAAACGCCCACAAGCTGGACACCCGGCTACCAGTCACACAACCCAAGGCTGCACTTGCTTCCTCAGCGCACACCTCTCCTCTCCGGCCTGCACAATTTGTGCCCTTCCCCCTTTCTCGCAAGTGCACGCACAGAAAGCTGAATCCAGCATCGGGCTGAGAAAACCCCACTTTCAAAATTGGGCAGGCATGACCCACTCGACCCAGGGCTGCCTTCCCCACCCAAGTATCCTAGAGAAGTTTCGAAGAGCGTCTCCCTTTTCCCAAGGCATCACACATGCTGGCTTGGGCTGCAGTGAGTGGCAGTCCCCAAAACGCATTTCCCAAAAAGCCCCAGGACTATTTCCCAGGGCCCCAGACCGATTCGCCAGCGTCTGGATTGTTCATCAGGCCCCAGTGAAGCTTCTTGGTGCTTTTTCTCCGTAAATGTAAGACTCACTGGGGCAAAGCCAGCCAAATAATTTCTGAACCAGATCACTCAGAATAAATTCTTCTTTTAACTGGTGCCCTTGCCTCAGTTATCAAGACCTGCCCTGGCCCCGAGGCACACCGAAACGCGCCTGTCTGCCCTCTTTTCTTTCTCTTTCTGTAAGTGAACCAAATTACGGCTACCTGACCTCAAAACATGGTTTTGAAATGTCAACCAGTTCCCCCCACCCCTTTCAACTCCCAACTGCTTTCTTGTTTCGACTCAGGTCTGAACCCCTCCAGTCATCCAGAAAAATCAAACTCAGCGTCTTCAGCCTGAAGATAAATCCAGGAAACTTCTAAGCCCTGCCTCTTCTTTTACACATGGCTGTGCAAACAATTCAACATCAAATCAGTTTTTTCAGGGCTCTTCACACTTGGCCCCAGAAAAGAAACACTTCGGGGCAGATCCTGGAAACTTACATGCCTTCCTGCAAGTAAGCCATATCAACACACGCGCTTGCTCACACATGGTGCTGCTGTCACTGAGAGGGGTTAATTTCTAGAAACGTTATACCCTAGGGAGGACAGAATAGAGAATTATAAAATGATGCAAGGGGAAGTTTCCCCCCTTCTCATTTTACCAATTTATTATTTTTAAGCACAATCACCCACACCTTCCGACCCCAGATGGATTCCCAGGGACGTTTCTGCCTTTCGTACGATTCTTCAAACAAACTATAACATCGAACATATGATCGCGGGTGGTGGGCCAAACAATCCCGTCCACTCAAAACACACTCAAGCCTCAGGGATCGAGAAAAGCACCTTCGGTTGAGGCGAAGGAGCCACGCCGGAACCTGTGTGAGATCATTCAGCGTGACCACAAACGGTGCACGTTTCTTTAAGAAATGCTTCGCACATGCAACTCGCAGGGCTGATGAACACAAACTGAGCAATATCTTCCCACCGCTGTGCCTGTTGCAGGCGCCCATGATCTTCCACCCTCTTTGCAGGCAGAGAAATTGGGAAGCGTGGACAATCCCACTGGATTTCTCCAGGGGAAGCAGGAACTCTTATTAATTTCCCACAGGTAAGGCTCACCTGTGGCCTTGAGTGCAGCATCTTCACTCCACACCCACCCACGGTCACATGCTTTGCAAAGCGGCCAAGGACTGTTTTCAATGCACCTGGTAAAACCCCAGCTAAGTGTCCTTTTATTTCAGGAAATACATACAAAATCTCAAGCCATTTCCCTGAGATCGATCTCTTCTCAGAAGTGTTGGCTTATCAAGGTTAGCATCTTCCCCAGGGCTTTCCAAAACCCGCAGATATATCTTGGCCCCAAGACAGAAGCAAACCAAAAAGAGGGGGGAGCGGGGCAGCACTTGGTCTGCTGGGGCCGGGGCCTTGCCCAAATCTGTCCTCCGACTTCCCGAAAGTTTTCCTCCCTACAAAAGAAGCTTTCCGTCTTCCTGGTGCATTTGTGGCACGCTTTCTAACTGATGCCAATTCATCGTGAGGCTCATATTTTGAGCCTCGCCAATCCCCATGAGGAGGACAAGCGCATCTCTCCGCAGCCACCCAGGCTGCCTGCGTTGCCGAGCTAACAAAGCCCCAGGGCTTTTCTGATAGTGTGGGAAGCCACGGTGGCTGCCGGGGACCAGCTGCCTTCCTGAGGGGTGGTTTTGCCACAAGAGGCAGGTCCTTGCATGCCCCCCTTGGCCACCTCCTAAGTAGGATAACACAGGAACCCAAGATCATCTCTCCAGGTTTTTCTTTCTCTTTCTAAGGCCGGGAAGCAGCTGTCTTCCTATCCAACACAGGCGGGAAAAGAGATGTCCAACATGGCACCAGTCAGAACCATCACTCCCCAGTCTGCACGCAGCCGGAGCACACGCTTTGCAGGAAACCGACCCCCCCCCCCCGGGTGCACTTTCCTTTTCTTGTTCAGCCCCAAATGACTCACGCATGAGTATCCTTTTGAGGATGCCGAAACCCTTACAAAGCCGATTGAGAACCTTCGGTTTGCTAGAGATGAGTGGCCAGGCCAGAAAAGGCTCCCGCGTCATTCGCCAAAGTGCCCCGAAGCTTGAGGAATCTGGCAGAGTGTCCACAGCTCAGTCACAGTCCTTGCTTTTCCGCTACGGCTCTGCACTGGAACTGGGTTTTCCCCAGCCCTACTTTTCAGAAACCCGCAACCACATCTGAGACGCTGTGCGAGGGTTCACTTTATGATCTGAGAATCCAAGGCTTTTTTTTTTTTTTTTTGTAAACTCGCATTTATATTCCACTTTGTCCCTACCTGCAGCATGTAAAAAGGACTCGGCCACGGAAGCCTCCCCTTCCACACGGCAGCCCTTCAGGAGTTCCAGCATTGCATTCCCAGCCTCCCGCCTTCCCTTCCCTTCCCCAAGCTAAATGCACCCAGCTCCTTCCACCAACCTGGGATATGGTCGGGAGAACTCTCTGGGATGCTGTTTTACAATCCTGGGGCCACCCCCCTGCATGCCCTGCTCCAAGGAGTTCGTCTCACCCTTGCCAGCAAAAGAAGCCCCTTGAAGAATTTTCCAACAAAGAACTAGGAGCTAAGTTTTGCCTCCCCCCCCCACACACACCTCCTTTCCTTTCACGTTCTTCCTCTTGGATTGCAATCCTCTGGGGCAGAGACTGTCTCTGCATGATTCTAGGATCCCTTAAATGAGGGAGGGGGTGGAGATGCCACAAATAAACACCTGCTGAATGAAGGTACCCAATTCAAGCCGATGCTTCCTCACCCCAAGCCTGAAAGATCCCCCAGCAAGAATTTCTGGCTACCTGCTACGGTGTGCCAAGCTCAAGATCCTACACAATTCCTATTATTTCAATACATTCTCCTTGCATTTCGCTACTGTACGGGCCCGTGACGCGCTACTTCTGCCTTGCATTTTTTAGCCAGTTCTGAGGAGCTTTGGGGGAAGGAAATGGTAAAGGTTAAATCAAAATTATGAACTTTTAAAAGAAGATAAAGGTTTTATGACTAACAGAGGGTAAAGCCAATGTCAGCTCGACGAGGCGGCCCCTCCCGCTCGCTCGTTTCGCGGGAAGGCACTTTGTCTCGCCCCAGGAGGATCGTTGGCGGACCCTCCGGGCTGGGCTCCGCGGAGACCCGAGGCGGCCGCCTGCCCCGCCGGGAGCGCCCCGCGGCTGCCGATGCCCGGGAGAACCGGGGCTGCCGCGGACTCCGGGCCAAGCGCCGTCCAGGTGGGAGCAGCGCCCCCCGCGCATCCCGCCTCGCGGGGGCTGCAGACCCTCCGCCCCGGGCGGGAAGCCCCGTCCGCGCCACGGGGCCCCGCTCGGCGGGGTGGGGGCGCTGCCGAGTCAGCTCCCGAGAGCCCCCTCGGCCCACGGCGCGGCGGGGCGCCCGCGCGGATGCGGAGAACGGGAGGCGCGGGGCGCCCGCTGGAGCGGCGGGGCGGCTGGCGCCGGACGATGGGAGCCGCGAGCGGAGGGCCCCCCAGGCAGCCGCGTCCCCCCAGCCCAGCCCAGCCCAGCGCAGCGCACCCCGGGCGCGCAGCGCGTCCCCGCGCCCCGTGCACCCGCGCTC
>NW_025336059.1:677825-691081 GCF_004798865.1 Varanus komodoensis
CATGGGGGCTGCGGGCCCCGCCAGCCCAGCCGAGCCGCGCCGCGCCGCGCCGCGCCGAGCGCCCTGCAGACCAGCAAGCGCAGCCCCGCGGCTCGGAGCAGAGTGCGCCGGCCCTGCGCGCCGAGGCCGCTTTAACCTGCCGCCTCCCCCCTCCCCGCCCCCCCTCCGCTCCCCGCCCCCCCGCCCGCGCCGGGCGTTCCCGGGCGCCCCTCCGCCGCCCTTCCCGGCAGCGGCCTCAGTGGCCCGTCCGCGGAATGGGGCGAAGCGGCGCGCCCGGGCCGCCGCAGCGCCCAGCATCCCCGCCCTGGGAGAAGCGCGCCCGCGCCCCCCGGGCAGGCAGGGGGGCCGTCAGAGGCGACCCCCGTGGGCCGGCGGCAGGCGGCGGACCGGGAGGCGCAGGACGGACGGGGCTGCCAGTTCACGCGGTCGGTGCCACAAGCATTTATGCATTTGTGTATTTGTGCATGTTTCGGTTTATAGCCTGCCTTTTTCCTACCAAGGGCTCAAGGCAGCTTACGCCATTCTCCTCCTCCATCCTATCCCCACAACAACAACCCTGTGAGGTAGGCTGGGCTGAGAGTCTGTGACTGGCCCAGAGTCACCCAGCTGGCTCCATGGATGAGCGGGGACTCGAACCCGGATCGTCCGAGTCCCAGTCCTGTGCTCTTAACCACTACGCCACCCTGGCTCTCCACATTCTTCCACTTTATCAACTTATAACATTTATATCCCACCTGTTTTCCTCTGAAGGAACCCAAGGCAGCTCACATCCCTCTCCACCTGCTCTCCCTCCCCCCCAACAACAACCCTGCGAGGCAGGCCGGGCCGGGCCGAGCGTCTGTGGCTGGCCCAGCCTCGCCCAGCTGGCCCCTGCACCCCAGTCCCACGCTCCCCACCGCCACCCAGGCCGGCTCGGAGTCACGCTGGCCCCGGGGCTAACACGGTGCAGCAACGGAAGCGCCGCTTTTCTGCAAAAGGGGGCTGGGTGCTGGGAAAGCTGTGAGAGGTGGTGCTAGATGACTGGTTCTGTGATGTGCAAGCGCCCAGCATCGTGTGCGGGCCTCCGGGAGGAAGGGACGCGTGCACTCGCAGCAGTACTAACGAAAGCAGGGTTTGGCAACGGGTTTTTCAGGGTGGTTTGTGTGACTCGGCGTTTTGCGAGGCCTGAGCGCCATTGAGGCGAAGCGGGGAGGAGAGGCCGTGCTGGGGCTCGGGGGGCCCGAGTTCGCGTGCCCACTCGGCCATGGAGGTCCCTGGGGGACTCTCGACCCAGCCTACCTCACAGGGCTGTTGTGAGGAGAAAATGGGAGGAGGGGGGCCTCGTGAGCATGAGCCCCACCTATGGAACGCGCTCCCTGGAGAGGTCCGCCTGGCGCCGTCGTTACTTGTTTTTCGGTGCCAGGCGAAGACCTTTTTATTCCAGTGGTATTTTAATCAGTTTTAATACTGTTTTTTCTATGTTTTTAATTGCAGCCAGTGTGGGTCGGGAATTTTATTTATGTTATTACATTGTAAGCCGTCCTGAGGCTTTCTTGCGATTAGGACAGCATAGAAACATTTTAACTAAATAAACAAACTTTGGGTGCCATGAAAAATGGCAGGATAGATGCGTGATTAAAAACAAATAAAACTCCTCGTCTCTCTCCTGATCTGAGTTCTTGGAGGATCCAAGCTGCAAGCAAGACCTGGCCGATAAAGGCGCAAACTGGTCCATTTTCCACACTATAGAGAATGTCTTACTGGTTAGAGCACTGAGCAGGTTTCTAGTCCTCACTCCATCAGAACAGTCCCTGGGTGACTTTGGGCCTGTCAAAGTCCTGACTGTCAATCTCGCCTCCCTCACAGGGTTGTTGTGAAGATGAAATGAGAGAGGCTCATATAAGCCTTGGGTCCTTTGCAAGAGCAAGAAAATTGGGTTACAGATATTCTACATTACTGTGCGTATAATGATAAATAATAATATATGAATATTACATAAACCATTCTAATTAGCATGGATGGGAACCATTGAAAGAAGTAACTCTCAGGACTATCTCAGTTGCTAATAACTGTTCAAACATTTTTATACTTTCCTTCATCTTATGGTCAGGAGGCAAAATCTACTAAGAAGATTCTAACAGTCACAACAATGAAAGAACGAATGCTCAAAATTTCCCCCACACATTTTTCAAAAATTCTCATTTGACTTGCCAGAAATCGTTCTGGGAACAAATGTCAACGCGGAGGAAAATTTCAGAGAAATTCTCATGTGGTAGGTCGAGTTTCTCGTGCTTACCTTACTCAGAAGATGTCTGAAGAGGGTGCCCCGAGGTTCATGGCACAGGCTGCGGCCTCCTCGGCTTCCCACACGTCCGTGGTCCTTCTTCCCGAGAGGCTTTTCCAGTGCGGGCAGCCTGGGTGGCGATGGGGAGAGCTGCGATCCAAGCTGCCTCCGGGAAGCTCGGAGGGAACCACAAAACTAAAAGAAAGGTCCCCTTTTATGGGGAAAACGACGGAGCGGCTCTGCCTCTTCCTGGAGCTGAACTTTCTGGCCCCTCTGCTTTTTTGGAGGATGCAGAATGGGGACCAGCTGGCTGGGCTAGTCAGTGACATTGCAGGAGAGGCGGGAAGATTGCAAAGCCCGTGAGAAACTTGAGAATGTCTTCTTATCCCAGAGAAATTCAGTGAATTTCTTTGGCCAGAAATAGGGTGGAGGATTGACTGTTTGCAGCTCCTGAAAGCAACACTAAGCACTGTAAAAGCAAAAAATACCTTAAATATACAGCTCATTAAGCAAGCTTTTAAACAGCTCTCCCAAAGAGCTTTATTCTCACAACAGCCCTATGAGGTAGGCTGTTTTTATTTTTTTTGTCGTGATTATTTGCCATTGCAGCAACCTGTGTCGGGACCAGGTTCCAGAAGAGGAATTGGGTTTCCCTAGCAAGCAGATTTCTCAAGGCGTACAGGACTGCTCAGGTTGTTCAACTGGGAAAAGTTGGTCTTTTACATAGCTGAACGCCATAACCTGCAAATTTGGCAAAGTTGTATGGCTTTAGTCCAGCTAAGGAGAAGGCTGGGCTTGGGGAAGACGCTGGAAGGTCGAGTTCGGAAAACTGTCTTTGACACAGAGCTGGAGGCTGCCTAGGTTTGGGACGAGGCTCAGAATGGGTCTCACTGGGAAGTTCTTTCCCACCCCCCTTCTTACATCTCCGATTTTATCAGGAGTCCTTCATACACTTTCAAGCGTAGCCCTGCAGTCATGAGGACTTGAAACTTAAGCTGATTTGAAAACATGACTGTAGGGGCATGGGGCAGATCAACCCGCAGCAGGCCAGGTCCTCTTCTTTCATGCCACATCACTGCTTTTCGCCGGAAAGGTGCAAGCAGGGCCGCGAAAGAGCAGGGGCCCTAAAATTAAAGAGATCGCCATCCATTGTCAAAAAAGGACTGTATCCTAAGAGGCAAGAGAAAAAGGTCCCCCGTCCTTCATACTTTCAGTCTGACTCTTGCGCTCAAAGGAGGACACTGGGTTCGAATCTTATCTCCACGCCGCATCAGAAAAGTCATCTGGTCCACAGAGAGCAGGCGCGCAGCATTGCAGGGAGACTTCGAGCAGCAGCTAAGCAGAGTGGCCCCCAACTTCAGACCAAGGCGACTTTCCTCTAGCTTTTCCAACGCAGAGCTTCCGCCAACTTCTACAAAGAGCCTCAGTGGCTGGGTGCCGAGGGCACAGCACCTGATAGGGAGCCCGGGGAACCTTTCTGAGGGCTCCCCAATTTTCAGGAGTACGAATATAACCCTTCTCGAAGGGGAGACATCTGCAGATAATCTCATCTGCTGCCAGATTTTTTTCTGTGCTGCAATGAAACCGTTTCTTTGAAGCCACAAGGATTCGGATGCACAGTCCAAGACATCTGGCGAGCAAAGCTGGGAGTTTTCCAACTGCTCTCAGCCACTGGCCATCCATTAATGGATGCGCCAAACTTCGGACATGGAATGTGGGAGGAGAGGCTGCTCCGTCCTTATATTTTTCTTAAAACCACTGGGTTTCTTCTTCTTCTGCAGCTGCCCTGCTGGGAAATCTTTTCCCAAAAAACTGGCTTTGCATTCAGAAGTGTTTTCGGGAATGCCACAGACCTGCATGTTCAGGTTAAGTTGGAAACGGCACTTTTTCAGCACCTGCTGGACTTTGGGGGCCCCATTCCGGGCCCTTTTGCTCCACTCCAGCATTCCACAGCGGGGCCCATCCTGGCACCGTCCCTCCGCCTCCCATTTTAATTCCCGAACCCACCATTCACCGTTCTCATTGACCTGTCTTTGAGGAAAACCTGGCCCCCAGAATCCCGTATGAACACGTGTACTTCTTCTGAACATTGTGGGGTCCCCTCACGCCGAGAGATCCGACGTGTGTTTTCCAGCAGCCCTGCTTGGGCCCCGATTCCCTACACCCCGCGTTGCTGCAAGAGTAGAGGTCCCCTTTCCTGGAAAAGGAGTTTATCTCAGAGCAGCGGGACGCCGCTTTTCGGAATCCTACTGGGAAGGGCAAGGGAGAGGCCAGCCGGGCTGCAAACGGGAGACAGAGAACATCTGCAGAGAAAGTGAGGACACGCACCTCTGGTGGAACATCTGGAGTTCATCCCCTCCCCAGAGAACCAAGGGCGATGGGAAAGCCACGACCCCCATAGACTGACCGCCAGCAAGATGCACGAGGGAGGGAGGGAGCGAGCAAGGCTGGCCCCGGACGTGGGCCGGAGGAGGACTGCTGCAGGGAGCTTGTTTCTTGGTATTCCAGGAACTTAGGACCAAGAAACAGGACCTTGAGTGATGCATTTCCCTCCTCCTCCTCCTCCTCCTCCGGCATCACATTTTTCAGTCTGCGAGCCCACGAGCAAGGACCGTGCGATTCTTCAGCCCCATGTCATGCCGAGGTGGTTTTCAGCTGAAGAGCAGGACACAGATGCCGTTGCTCCATCTGAAAGCATGCGGCTCGCCTGCTGCCCCTGCCCGCGATTGCCCCGCTTCTGCCACTCTGTGGCTCCCATTTCTGGCTATGAGCTCAGCAGGAGATGCTGACGGAAAGGGAGACCGAGAAGCGAAGCGAAGCGCGCAGGTGAAAGCCGAGCAGAGCTCATTCAGCTGGAACGCTCATCGGCGGCCGAGTGGCTCCGAATCCCGAGATGTGGCTTCCAGCCCTCTTGCTTTCAGTCAGCCCGTTCAAGGAAGGCAGCGCAGGGGGCGTGGGGCTGGACCTCATCTGCAGCTCGCATCAAAATGAGCCCCCTCTGATTCATTTCCAGCCTGGCCTGCTGCCGGTTTGGAGCCCTGCTGGGCAGCCCCTGGTCGGCTCGCTTTCCGCAGATCTCTGCATCGCTCGGACCCGCCGGCCTGCCCCCATCCCGCCCCTGGGGGCCTCTTGGAAAGGCTCTGGTTGAAAGGGACCGGCTGCATCTCTGCCCTGCCTTTCCACCCATCCAGGCATCCCGGGTGCCCAGTCCGGCCGTGGAGGCAGCAACGATGCAATCCAGAGCAGAAGCATTCGGTGTCCGGCCTGCTCTGAACTCCCTTCGACAGAAGACCAGTCTCTGTCACAAAAACGGCCTGCCTGGATGCTGTGAATCATAAAAGTCGGCTTACTGGTTAGTTGCAAGTTGCCAAACGCACAAGGCCCTTTCGTTCACCTGGACGGTCTGCTTGCTTTTTCCTCTTCCCTCCCGATTCCCTTTCCTTGCGTGTTGTGCCAGAAAAAGCTCGGTTTTTTTGCCTGCATTTAAACAGCTCTTGGAATCTTTTTTTTTTGGGGGGGGCTAATAAAAACATTGATCAATCATTCAAATAATGCACAATAAACTTCCAAGACAAACCCCTCTGCACGGCTTGGTGTTACCCGCTACACGCACCCTGCAGAGGCCCTGGCTGCTCCCCGAGCTTGCCTCCCCCGCCAAGAGAAAGGTGTTGTCTGTGGAACTCACTACCACTGCCGAACATGCGCCAACCGCAGGCCCGGGCAGACCAGAAAGGGCGTGAGATGGAATGAAAGCACTTCTTAAATTCCCTTTATTGGGTACAACCTCGAGTCCCTGTGGCCCCAAGGGGGGAGGCGGGTCCTGCGCCCCCTTGGGTCCCTGCTTGCAGGCTGGACGAGCGGAGGGAGCGCAGCAGGACCGGGGTCCTCAACCCGGCACCCTCTGGCTTTTTGGGACTCCCTCTCCCATCGCCCATGCCCACACGGCTGTGGGTGATGGGAGCCGCAGCCCGACAGCAGGGCAGGGGGGGGTGTCCAGCCCGGCGGACGGCCCCCACCGCTGCCTCCGCACCGCGTGCCCCTAAGTGTCCCCGGTGTCGTCCACGACGGGAAGGCTGTCGTACGAGGGGAAGTCGGGGTGGGGAGGCAGCGGGATCGCCACGTCGTGGGGCTTGGCGGGCGGGAGGCCCCCAAGCCGCGAGGAGGAGGAGGAGGAGCTCTCCGCCCCGGCCGCCGGGCACTCCTCCGGCGTGCATGCGGGGCACTCGTCCGAGGCGCAGCCCCTCTCCTGCCAGAACTCGGAGGTCTTCAGGCGGCTGGCGCTGCTCCTGGCCCACACCACGAAGTGCCGGATCCGGGCCTGCTTGTGTAGGTCACACATGCACACCCAGGGCTGCCAGCTGCTCCACTGCACCCTCGCCGCCCCTGCGGAGAGCAAGAGGGCACGGGGGCTGCACTCCGGCGAGCCAGCCCCAAGCCAGGCCCCTGCCGGGGGCCACCCCAACAGGCCCCGGGGCTCGCGCCTTCTCTTCCCCATGGTGGCCGGGGTCTTCACCCTCCCCTCCCTCTGCCCGGGAAGGGCGGGGGGGAGAGGGGGCACACGGCCTCCGATACTTGAGTTTGTGAGCCGCGCAAGCGCTGGGTGCGCTGAGGGAGAGGCGGCGCTGCAGCTGGGCACGGCCGTCTGGATCACCGGGCAGCTTTGGCCCGTGGCCCTGAAGCTGAGCAGCTCCGTCTACGGAAGCCAGGCAGCCTTGCGCCCGCTTATTGTGGGGGGGGGGGGCTCTTCTGCACCCAACTCTGGCAGGTCTTGAATCCTGCGAGCTGTTCACCCAGCTGCCCCCAGGCTGGTGGCACGTAGGCACACGGCCTCTGATACTTGAGGGAGCATACGGTCATGAGGACTAGTAACCCTGATCTCCAACAAAAGCACCAGACTGACAGAGGCTAAGCCCCTGGCAAGCTTTACCGTTGTCCGGCCATATTGCGGCAGCCCCGACATATCCCAGCAGCCAGAACTCAAACACAAGCAGCAGTAGCATCGCTTGCTTGGCCGCCGCCGCAAGGGAAGGATCCGGGTCGGTAGCTCATGTGCCAGACCCAAGGAGGACCACCAGGGAGGGAGGCTGCGTATCCGCTGCCATGGCAACCACGCCAGAGCCAATGAGCAGCCCGAGAACCTCAGCAGCATCCCTTTCTGACCGGAAGCATAGGCTTCCGTGCTTCCTGACGCTGCGTTTTAATTTTTTTTTATGTTTTGTATCGTTAAACTGCCCCGAGATTCGGTAATGGGATGGTCTAGGGAAGTTTTTAATAAATAAATAAAAATAAGCAAATAAATAAATTAGCCGGGCTGGCTGGGACCGATGGAAAGAAACGCATTCTGGTTCCGGTCCAGAAGAAAAAGCTAAGCCAGAATGGAAGCATCGCTGCAGAGCTGCACTGAAGGACCAAATCAGTTTCCGGCGAGCGGGCCCTGTGTGGGTCGGTTGCGGTTTTCCACTCAGTAGCCTACCTTACGGGGTCATTGTGAGGATAAACTGGGGAGGAACAGGAGGCGCAGGTATACCACCTTGGGCCCCTCAGAGGAAAAAGCAGGGCATAAATACAACAGACCAGAAAATAATTTGTACGCGTTCTCTCGTTTTAAAATTAAAACTTTAAAACATGATTCAAAATGATTTCCCTGCATTTAATTCATGGGTTAAAAGGTTAAAATTATCCCCATGTCGATGGGGTGGTTTTATTTTGTAAGGCACCCTTGCAAATTTTGTATTTTGGATTGGAGCTTAAAAAGGGGCGGGGGGGGGGGTGAGATTCTTACATTAAAAAACAAACTCCTCCATTTCCTGAACTGTCAGCTACACTGTGGCAACCAAGGAGATGTAAGACTCGTTCCTCTTGCTGAGCGTCCAAAGGACCGTGCCCTATGTGGCTTTGCAGGAAAATGCCCCAAGGCCCTTCGGGGCATGGGCCTCTGCCCCCAGGCCCCCGGCTGGACCGGAAGGTGCAACTCAGCAAACGGTGGGAGGGCTTTCAGTCGGAAGCGGCTTCCTCGCCCGGGGCTCGTGGCGTCTCTGCTGCCAGGAGAGGGTTCCGAGTCCGAATTCCGCCGCACGGGAGCGGTCCAGCAGCTGGTCCGTCCGGCCCCCCCCGGCCGCTCTGGAGCCAGGTTTCTGCAACGGGCGGGCAGGCCAGCCTGTAACCCACGTGGGCACCGCGCGCCGAGCCACCGGGCCGGGCACCAGCAGCAGGGGCGTCTGGAGCGCGCGATGCCCCGGCCCTTCCCGGCTCTGGGCACGGCCCCGTGGGCGTCCTCGCCCGGCCGGAAGGCCTGGCGCCCGAGGAGGAGCGGAGGTCGAGGCTGCTGAGCGGGGGGCTGCGGGGGCGGGGGGGGTTCTCCCAGCCGGCCAGGCAGTGCTGCGGGACGAAGAAGGCGAGCGGCCGGTGAGGGGCAAAACTCTCCGCAGGGCGGCGCTTCTCCAGGTGTGCTCCTCCAGGTGTGCCCGGCCCGGCCGGCCCCCTTCCTCCCACCTCTGCCGCACAGGCTCGTCTTCACGTGCCCCTCGCCCCTGTCTCTTTGTTCCACTCTCCCTGCTCCCTCACCCCCCCTTCCTTTCTCCTCCTCAATTCTTCTCGCTTCTCTCTCCTCATCCTCCTCCTCATCCTTCCACTTCCCTTCTCCCTCCTCCTCTTCCTCTCCTCCTTGTCCACCCACACCTTGCATCTCTCGCTGGCCACGTGCCAGTCTGGCTGGGGCTGATGGGTGCACAGCAGCCTCATGGAACCCAATGACCCCCCCCCCCGCCCGATTCTGGGCTGCCACCACCAGAATTTTCTGCCTTGGCCAGGACAGTGGGAGCATGTGGGGGGGCACAGTGGGGGGGCCGGAATCAGATTTCTGGGGCGAGCAGAACAGCTGGGGGAGAGGACCGCGGGCTCCCCCTCCCCAGCCAGACACTCACCGAGGGCAAAGCCAAGTCGTCTGCCGGCTCGTAACTTTTCCTGCGGTGGATTCTGTGCTTGTAGGCAGGGAGAAGCGTGGATCTTGGGATGCTGATCCTGAAGGGAACACGAGCATCCGGAAAGAGGTCGGGACGAGCCAGGAGCCACCCCAGAGTTGGAAAAACACCTCCCAGATGGAAAAAGCATTAATGAAAAGCAGCCACCCTGAACAGAAATGGAAGCAGCCCATCACCTCGTCCTGAGTTAAGACTGTGCCTTTTCCTCCGACCTCCAGGCAAACCCCACAGGGAAGGTGGGATTCCACCCTCTCCAAGCCCCTTGGTGAGCTGCCCGCCCCGAACCAAGCTTCCACTCGCTCTCCAGGGCTGACCCTACACCCGGCACCCTAGATGACTCTCCAGGATGGGGCAAAGGGAAAAAAACAGCACTGACTTGACCCCAGAGGAAACCGGTTTTGGCCCTCGTACTTTTGAAGCCACACGGCGCGTGACCCGTGGCCCACCTGACAAAGGCCGGCTCCACCAGGGTCTCTGGCCATCGCTGGGCCCTGGCGGTTTTGCAGATGGGACACGCCGTCTCCGGATCCAGCGGTGTGGCAAACAGGCGCTTGTTCAGCCGGTAGCAGAAGACACCTGCAGCACGACATGAGACCGGTGGCTGCTGCTTTGTGGAAAATGCTGGTTTTCATCCCCACGCTAAGTTCCTAGCCCTCATGACGGAAAGAGCTAAGCAGGAAGCCACTCGGCTGAGTGGTGAAAATATCTGTGGGAAAGCAGAGCCCGGGATGCGGTCCTTCTCAGCTGTGCTTTGGGCAGCTTCACACCAGTGAGGAAGCACAGTGGGGTGCGAGGGAAACCCAACCCTGTCTCTGTCTTGAGTTTTGGGGGCCTCTGAGCAAGGCCCCTTTCCCTCAGGGCCTCACCCTTCTCACGCCCATTTCCCCAGTCGCTCTCCCTTCCGTGCGCTTGCCGGCCAGAGAGCCGAGAGCCAAGCGGACCAGCTCCCGATGGCTGCATCTCGGAAATAAATCCACCCCGATGCCTTCAAGAAGCGCTTTCCCTGATCGTTCAGAACCACCCCTAAATCTGCCCCCATTTCCAGGCATCGCTCCGATCTGAACATACACTCATGGGAAGCTGCGTCCACCTCCGGTTCCGGGTCGCGAGGGGAGGCGCCCAGCTCGTCCGAGCTAAGGAGGAAGAACACGGCTGTCAAGAGGAGTCGGCCAAGCGATCGGTGGCGTCCTTTCCGTCCCAGAGCCCTGCAAGGAGGTCCAGCGAGGCCCAATGCCACACTTTAATGCTGCATCGTGTGCAGATGGCGTTGCTCGGGCTGCCCTCGATCTCCCACCGCCGAGCAACACGGGATGAGCTCTTGGGTGTGGCGTGGCCCCCGAGGGAGACAAAAGGACTCGTTCTCTCCACTTTCTCTGGGCCAGGTGCGTGTTTGGCATGAGAGCCCTCAGACGCCTTTCGGATCTCTCCCACACGACAGGCCTTCTCTCTTACTACGAGTTCCCGCAGGAGACGCACGCATCCTTGTTCAGCTGCCGGAAGTCACGCAGTTCTGAGAAGTACTCCTCAGATTTCTCCGACACAGAAGAATCCAGGTCCAACAGTCCTGGAAGAAGAGGAGCAGAAAAAGGGAAGGGAAGCCAGAGCCCAATCTAGGTGAAAGCAATCAGAACTGCGATGTCCGTGTTGAAGCCGTGTGGCTCCGTGGTGGAGAGAAAGCAGTTCGAACAAGCAACATGCCGCTCACCCTCCTTCAGCCTAGCCTACCTCACAGGGTTGTTGCCAAGATAAAGACAGAATGGAGGAGAAGCGTGGCAGGACCGCCTTTGGCTCTCAGGAGGAAGGCTGAGATATACTGGCGACAAATGCTTCTTTCTTGCAATGGGTTTATTTCAAAGCAGAATAACATTGTGCCTTCTCTCTGAGAAGCCCAAGCTGGCTTAGATAATCCTCTGCACCGTTTTATGCTCACAACAATCCTGCGGGGTAGGCTGAGGTGGAGAGTGGGTGACTGGAATAAGGTCGCCGGGTTGTGAAGGGATCATCCGGCACTGGATTCCACACCCAGGAACAGCCAGCCCTGGATCCCCCAAAACAGGGAGCAACCAGGATGCTATGGCTGCCCCGGCACTCTGAGCTCTACTGCTCCTGCAGGTGGAGGCTTTACACAATGCCATCTTAATTTCTGGAGATTCCAGAGGATGCCCAAAAAGCCTCTGAAGTATTCAGCTTGCTGGCCCACCGATGACGCCCGATACCCAAGTGGGAATTCTGGGTCCCTTCGCACCTGCGATCCAATCATATCCGAGGAAAGGCCGGATCGACCATCCACCTGCAGGGACCACGTGTTCTTTGGGGTCCGACAAAAACGTCACACGCCCAGCCTCCTTCTGCAACGAGAAAAAGCCCCGTTCTCCAGACAGAAAAGTCCAGCAGATGAAAGGTGTGTTCTGCACCCCTCCTCACTGGGGGTGCAGAACCTCGGGGTGAAATCTGGCCCACACGAAGTCGCAACCTGGGCCTGGGACTCCCCTGGGTCACCCCCACTCTCCCGACCATTTCGGGGCTTCCCGGCTTTTACATGCTTTGTCCCATTCCAAAAGGCTGAAGGCTTGATTAGCAGCAGTAAAATACTAAAATATGGGGGGCAGGTGGGATTTTATTCCCCCAACTGCTTTGGCCTACGAAAGCAGCCTTCACCACTGGCTATGCCGGCTGAGGCGCATGGGAGCTGCAGGCCAAGCTACCCAAAGGGCCCTGAGCTGAAATTCACTGACATTTCGGCCCCCTTTGTCTCTGCTCCAGTCTGGCTTTGGGCTTGCCTTCCGTTGGAAGCCACCACCCAGGAGAGCGGCTCTGCCTCGCATTTGCCCCCTGGAGAACGAGCCCGGGCCTCTGGCCCTTCGGCGACGGCTGGTTCCCGCCTGCACGGCCGGGACCCCCCAGGCGGTGCGGAAGGGGCCCCGGCCGGCACTGCGCAAGGAGAGCAGCGCCCGACACCCACCCTGCCTTTCTCCCTGGCTCCCTTGCTCTGTGGCGTAAGCAGGATGGACTTGGGTGCTGGAGGCATGCGCGCAGACGCCTTCGGCCCGCCGCTCCCCACGGCCCGCGCTGGGCCCGGCTGCTGCCCCGTCCTCGGCCCGTCCTGCTCCGGGGGGCTGAGCCCCGCGGCGGGGGGCAGCGTCGCCTCAGCACGCTCCCTTGGGGCTCTGCCCCCGCCGACCGCGGCACAGGATTGGCCGGCACATCCTGCCAAGGGGTCGTCGGTCCTGGTTGCCTCGGGCGAGTCTGGACGCAAACGGTGCTGGCGGTCCGTCCTGCTCAGCCGCTGGGGCTCAGTGGGGGGCACAAGGCCCAGCAGGGCTGCCTGGAGACCCCCCTCCACAGACGCGGCAGCCTCAGGATCAGCATGAGGGATGCGCCCTCGGGTCTCTTCCTAGAACGCAAACATTGCTTATAGTCACCTGGCATGCGGAACCTCAGCTGCAGAGGCGGTAGCTGACCCTCCTGGCCCCCCATTCTGGCCCGTGAGGGTCCCCGTCCCCCGGGCACCAGGTGTTCTGCTGTCACCCCATCACAGCAGCCTGCGCTGCTGCTCTCGAGGCTCCGCAGCGACAGGACAAGGGCGATGCTCACCCGCGTGGCGGGCGCTGGGCAGCGTGGCCCCTGCCCCTCCTGCTGGGAGCCCCCCCCCCCGCAACTGAGCGCGGCCAGCCATGATGGAGGAGCTGGGGCGCCTTCGACCGCAGCCAGCAAGACAGACGAGCCGCCGGGGCGCCTCTCTGCGGATCCCACGCCCGGAAGCGCAGCTCGGGGAGGGGAATGCGCTGGGCCTGGCCTGCTTCGCAGGGTTGTCGTGCGGATACACGGAGGGGAGGAGAACTGGGCAAACTTTTTTGGGGGGGGGCTGGACATCGCTGCAGAAAAGAAGCGACCGGGGCAGGGGGCGCCCCCGTGGCTGCCACCCTCCGCGCCGCAGGAAAGCGGGCCCTCTGCGCGGGGAGGCGCCGGGGACGCAAGCGCAGGCGCGGCGCGGCGCGGCGCGGAGGGCCCCA
>NW_025336059.1:691181-727766 GCF_004798865.1 Varanus komodoensis
GCTGCAAGAAAAGTGAGATTTAGTTTTGAAACACGGCCAGTAAAATGGAGGTAAAAACATGCCAAAAGTGGCATAAAAATTATATGAAGATAATGTGGGGTGGAAGAGTGGAGATGACCTGTCTAAGCAGAGAAACCTAATAAAAGGACCTACGCTCAGCTGCACCGCCTGGATACATCACAGGCCACTGGTGAACCTGCCCCGATATGAGAAAGCATCTCTGGCCATGCGCAGAGTGCCTTTTGCATCTTCCCGATTCTAAAAGGCTGAAATGTTTCTAAAGTTCAGTTATGGGTAGTGAGGAGTTCTAGGGGGGAAATCCAGAGATATTTTAGGGCCTGCTCATGCTACCCTGAGTTTCTCCCTAACTGAAGCGGCCCTTGGCCCACAGGATGGCTCTGCTCAAGGCCACAATCCCCACCCCTGTTTAGGCAGAAAAACGGCAAGCAGGTCTTCGCCAAGGCTTAGACAATCAGAAAACATTTCCATCTGGGCTAAGAAAAGAAGCAGAAACTTTTGTCGAATTCATTTCTTTTACTGTTGGTTTCTATTTGTGCCAAACTCTAAGAAAACTGACCGCCAGAGCACAGTATGAGGTGGTGCTGGAAAAGCCCTCGAGTCAATGCAAGCGATCTGTCTGGGTTTAGCAGCAATAAAGAATAATACAGTAAAAATAAAGTGCATTCGTTTCAACTTTACAAAGAAGAAAAAGAACAATGAACTCTTTGTTCTGCAGCTCTGACGGTCTTGCTACCCAAAGCCAGAGTCAACAGCTGACTTGTCGCACCAGCTGAGAAAGTTAGCCAAATTGGGTTTTAAGAACTGAATGCCTTATTGATCGGGTTGAACTAAAAATTTGCCCGGAGGATTAATGGAGCTGGGGACCTCAGCGTGGGGGGGGGGGGCTTTAAACGACACCCGTTTCACCTTGTGTTTTCACCTGTGCACCTCTGCTGTCGAAGGGCCAGTTTGGAATGGGAAAAGCGGCACCTGAGCTGGGTCGGGGACAGACGCACGTGCAAACGCCGGACGCAAACTGTGCACAGCAGATACAGATCGCAGCGCCACGTTCCCCATCGCAACACGACACGCTACCGATGTGTATTTGCAAAGCGTGTCCTGTCCGAGTGTCTCCGGAATAGCGGGGTTTCTTGTTTGGAGCGGGTGCCGCGGGTGTGATGGGGAGCTGTGTTTCTCTGGTTTGTGTACACACACACACACACGGGGGGGGGGGGGAAATGTTAAATGGAGGTGGGGGTACAAGCCCAAATCAGCCACCTTCCCTTGTTTTGTGCTGAAATGCCTTCAGCCTATGTATGAAAATGACCGGGAAGCCATCGAAAGACCACAGTGTGCAGGAGTAAAAAGGAATGGTTTTTTCGAGGATCTGGAACAAGGATATTTAAGGTGTAGGGTGGAAAAGGAGCATTTTGTAGGGGGGGAAACAGAAAGGACTCGACTTCCCAAACAATCAACAGTAGACCCACACTAGCTCAGGAACTTAATAAAGATTCCCAGAGGTCACACTCTGGCCCCTTTTTTCTGGGCTGGGGGCATTTCAACCCTGCACTTTGCGATTCGCGGGTCCGTTCTCAGCAAATTCATCTGTGCTTACATTCGTTTCACTAACTTCATGAGGACTGGAAGCTGAATCCCACCCACCCGCCTAGTATGGGGAGGCTGCTAAATCTTGTCCACATTTCAGCCTCATCTGGGTGGTTTGCCAAGACCAGATGGGCAAACAGAAGCGCTTCACGGCTACCAGCAACGGTCCTTTCCCACCTAGCCAGACACACCTCACTAAACAAACAAACCAAATTTGGTTGCACAAACAGGACACCTTTGATGTCACCTGAATGCGCAAGAAACCCAACGTCCCCTCTGAAAAAAACAGAATTTCCCATCAGGGGAATAATTCTGTTTGCAATCCGTCTAGACTGCGCATGGCTTTCTTACGGGAGAGAAAGATCATGCCGTGGAGAGAACAATTGCCTCCTGCAGACAAAGGACATAACCTACCCTAAATTAATCACTTTTATCCCATTTTGATTCAGAAAAGGAGAGTTCTGGTTATGGGCATGCCTGCAAGGCAGACTTGAAAACCTGCTTTTTCTTTGGCTGGACAATATGCTTACTTCCCTCCCGGCAGTAGTGCCCAGGCCAGTGCCTTGGACTACAGCGCCCATAGTCCCCAACCACTGGCCATGCAGGGGACGCATCTGGAAAGCTCCAGGTAGGGAAAAGCTACCTTCTGGAATATAAGACGATTCCTCCCACCTTTTAAAAAACAAATCAGTGGACATTCATTCATTCATTAAGACTGATTAGACACCAAACCCGCCCGAAAGGGGATTTCTCAATCTTGACATTTCATCGTGGGCTAAAAAGAGAGCGTGGCGGAGAACACCTGCCTGTTCGAAAGGCGGACAGGCAGGCGCGCCTCCAGCTAAACTCGTTGCTCAAGGATCACCCGTGGGGGGCGGCGTCGGAGGGGGGTGTTGGAGGGACCGGGATCGTGCAGAGCGGAGGCATGGTGGGGAATCCCTCGGCCCCAGGGCGGGAAGGGGGCCTGGGAATGCGGGGGCTTCCCAGGAGTCCCCGCCACCTGGAGCTCTTCTCGCGAGCAGAGGTACGTGAAGCGCCGTCGCCCGCCTTCGCCGTCTTATCTGCTCTGCTCCAAGTACTGGTTCGTGAACATGTTCAGCTCGCTGTCCAACCAGCCCGCTTTATTCCTGGATTGGGGGGGGGGGGGGGGGTCGGTTCATCAAAAGACAGAGCAGGGCCGATGTAAGCGAGGCAGTGAGGTCCGTCGGGATGAACTGGGTTTTTTCACCTTTCCCCATACATCCAGTGACAGGCGGATGCCCCAGAACAAGGACCGCGTTCAAACGACATGACTACGTCGCACCTGAGGGTTAGGTCTGGGCTGCCATTGAAGCAACGCATGAGGAGGACCCATGGCCAGGACTGGGGGGAAGGAGGGGCCGTGGGAGAGGAATTGCAGCCCAAACCACCTGCAAGACACCCGGATGACAACAGGCCAGGGCGTCTTTCAGAGTACAGTAACCACGACGTCTTTCAGAGAACTGGACAAGGGGGTGCAAGCCGCCCATGGGCCGCATGGCACCCCAGAAAAGCTCTTGGGGGAGCATGGCAGCGGCGACGGCCAAGGGGAGGGCCCAAAACACCCACATTATGAAGAGCGCTGGGCTTCCAGCTCTCGGTGCAGAAGCCGGGCTCTGGGAAGGCACGCACCTGAGGAGCTTGGCTTTGCTCTGCAGCGTGTCGAGGACTTCGATTTTCTGATTCAGGGCACCGATTTCCTTCTCAAGCTCCGCTCTGGTGACATCGACCTGCTGGCAGAGCTGCGCAAAGGTTCCGGCGAGCTCTCTAAAGCAAGGGCGAGGAGGACACGAAGAAAACGTCAGGAACGGAAGATCGGGGTGGCAGGGGGAGAGCGGAGAGCGCAAGACAAGGAACAAGGAAGGGCACCGCTTTCAAATGTACGGATCTTCTCTGATTCATCAAATAATGCAGAGCAGAAAGTGCAACATTTCTTAAGGCGGACGCAAGCAACCAGCAACACACAGATCAAAACCAGCAACTGGCTTGTGCCTCACAGAGGCGCTCCGAAACCTGAAGGGGAGCTTTTTCAGTCCGAGCCATTCCCGGAAAGTAAATCCAGTGCTTCCCAAGGGCAGATCTGGAGCTTTTCGTCCGTGCTCAAAGCTCCCAGTTCTGCACCACAAATGCCCCGACTTCCAGCCACTGCCTCCACTTAGCTCCCTGCATGCCCTCAACACCGAGGAGCAGTTGGCACGCTGGAAGCAGAGTCCTGTGTAACCTTGCACCTTGCTTGCAAAATCTGTGTTCATGATTTTTTTTTCCAGTCCAAAAAAAGGCCCTTTTATAGCCGCATCCCCAAGAAACACAATACCCTGCAAAGCAACGTTGGCTTTTCCAGCTAGCGGGATTGCCCCAAATACCCTGAGCGCTGGAATGTTTGTGAACGTTCCGTGACAAGCACCTGCAGGAGCTGGGATGTTCACAAACATTCTGGAAAAATGGGACAGGCCTGGCAACGGAGGAAGGTGTCTTCAGGATCCTTCCAGATCAGAAGTTCCCGAGAGCCGCCAAGCCCATACGGGTTGGAGAGCAGTGTGGAAGCCGGCCTTGCAGACCCCGCTCGTTCCCGCTGACGCAAAGCCAGTGTGGTGTCGTGGTGAAGAGCGCGGGACTGGGACTCAGGCGATCCGGGTTCGAGTCCCCGCTCGGCCATGGAGCCAACTGGGGGACTTTGGGCCAGTCAGACTCTCGGCCCAACCTACCTCACAGGGTCGTTGTTGTGGGGAGAAGATGGAGGAGGAGAATGATGCAAGCTGCCTTGGGCCCTCTGGGGAAAAAGGCAGGATATAAATCGGGGCAGGGGGGGAAACCCAGAGCGGAGCCCGACTCACTGCTGGACTTGGTGGCTGCAGTTGGAGCCCGTGTAGCTGACGATCAGCTGCAGCTTCTCGCTGGCGTACTCCACGAACTGGCGCTTGAAGGCCCGCTCTTTGGCCTTGGTGGTCCAGGTGAGGCGCTCGTAGACGTAAAGGAGGCCGTAGAGGCCAAAGGAGAGGGCGATCAGCCTCCAGCCGACAGCTTTCCAGACCTGGAAAATCCGGGAATGCGGGGAAGGAGGGAGACGAGTGCTCGGCATCGTTTGGGAAGGCGGGCCTGGTGCTGGGGCTGCACAGTCCTTCCTCGCCTCTTACTGGCTGAACATATTGCCAAGGCATGCGCGCGCACACGCCAACGGCTCGGAGCGCGCACACGGAGCCCGGGAGCCGCTCGAGAGGGGACTGAGACCGTTTTGAGCCAGTCGCACTTCGCTCCGTGCATTATCTTTCTGCACAGTGGAATTCACCTCCCCAAGATCTCGTGACGGCTCCCGATTTAAAAGGGGGCAGGAGAAATTCTTGGAGGAGACGGACATGCCAGGGTGCTAGGCCTCATGATCACGGGCTATGTCCAGGTGTCAGAGGCAGCGCTACTACAGACACCGATGACTGGGGAGCACGGGCACGGGGGCCACTCAGGCTCCCTGCCCCCTTGAAGGCTCCTATGGGGCATCTGACGGCCTCTGCACAAACAGAATGCTGGGCTGGATGGACCCCAGGGCCTGCTCCAGCGTCCGGGCCCCTCATGTGGACTAGCATCAGTGCCCTGGTTTTAGAAGGAAGGGCTCTTCAGCAGCACCAGGAGGGGAAAAAGAGCAGGACCGTTCTGCACCGCCCTCGGGGGGTTTCGGAGCCCCCCACCCCCCACCGCCGGGCCTACCACTCCGCCGACCACGAGGATGCCCATGGACGTCCTGGAGGTGAGGGAGGCCAGGCCGGTCACCATGGAGACCATCAGCTCCTCCTGCGTCAGGGACCCCTGGGGCAGCGGGGGCAGGCTCGGGTTCGCCGGCGTCAGGGGCAGCGGGCGCGGGACCTGGGCACGGGGAGTCCTCCGGGTCAGGGGCGGCCCTGCGTGCCCCGCCATCCTTCCCCACCGAGCGGCTCCGGCCACCCCGGCGGCAGGACCCCGGGTTGGGCCCAGGAACACATGGTGGGGAACGAGCTCACCCAGGAGCCTCCCGGGCTCCCCCCCACCCTGCAAGTGTCCCGCACGGCCCCTCCCTGCGCTCGGAAGGGTGAAACGCCTCCCGGGGCACTTCGGGAGGGCCGAGGGCCCCCCACGTCATGGCCCCGCCCCTGTGCCACAGGCCCCTCCCACCGGACGGCGGCCCCCGAGAGCGAGAGGCGGCCCGCGGGCCGGAGGAGGCTCCGCACCCCGACCCGGCACGGCGGGCACGGCGCCCTCCCGCCCCGCGCCCCCCGCCCGGGCCCCCACCTGGTCGCCACAGCCCATCAGGGCCCGCCGGGTGCTCTTGGGGCCCAGGAAGCGGTTCACCAGCATCGTCCAGCCCAGGGAGAAGTGGAACTGGATGTCCTCCTGGAAGTCAGCACACAGCCGGTCGCAGTTCAGGTCGTAGCTGAGCGAGAAGCGCTGCCGCGGGAGCAGCAGGTCGATCTGGGCGCGCAGCGGGGCCGGCAGCAGCGGCTTCAGCCCGTCTGCAAGGAAAGCCGCGGGGCCGGTCGGCGGGGCAGGGCAGGGCGGTGCTGCCGAGCCCGGGGCCCTCCCGCCCCCGGTCCCCCCGCCCCAGAGGGGGCCCCCCACCCGGCTCACCGATCATCTCCTGCTGCGTGGCCTGCAGCGAGGCCGTGATGGCGCTGGAGCAGCGCTCCGACATGTTCCGCCCCAGGCCCTCCTCGACGTGCCGGTGCAGCTCCTGCAAGAGGCACGCGCTCAGGCCGGCTCCGGGCTGCCCTGCCCGCTCGGGGGGCCGCAGAAGGGCGGGCGACGGGCAGCAGGGTGAAGACCCGACTGGGAGGCCAACATCTCAGCTCGGACGTGCCAAGAACACGGAGTTTGGGCTTGGTGGTCGTTAGCGGAACGTACGAGTATCTCCACACAAAGCCGAGGCTTTAGGGCTGAGGTTTCCACTTTCTCCCAAGGACCAGGCAAGGTTCTAGTCCTCAAGGTCGTGACGGAAGGGCCGATTCAAACACTAGAGCCGCTCAAGCCCAGTAGTGCCAACTCTGACTGGCTGCGGCTGCTTTCCCGGGTTTCGGGAGGGGGGTCTTTCCCAGCCAGCCTGGCGAGGGAGGCCCGGTTCCAGGCCCCGTTTGGCTGGGCCACTGCCTCCCAGCCTCGCTGCCTCATAGCACCACTGCAAGGCTGAAACGGAGAAGAGCCAAGCAAGCCGCCCCCGGTTCCTGGCGAAGGGGAGAGAGGCCGGACACAAGTGCAGAGTTTTAAGTTATTCTGGGGGAAGCGGGCAAGGCAGTTCCCAGCACGACTCACGTTCTTGTAAACTTTGATGACCACTTGTGACGGGTGGAAGTCGAGCTGGAAATCTTCCACCAACACGGAGAGGCGCCGGATTTCTTCGGCCATGGCGTGCGACACCTGGAATTCAAGGCAGGCGTGAGGCAGGCCGGGGCGGGGGGCCCGTGCCCCCTCTCTGCACGAGGAAGGGCGGGACGGAGGCGGCGTGGATGCAGGCACCCGGGGGGACACGTGCCGGCGGACGGAGCCCAGACGGGGCCACTGCGGAGGAGGCCCTGCGGTGCCCACAGCCCCCACTGGCCCCAAGGCTGGTGGGCGCTTCTGCCCTGGACCCCCGACGGAAAGCTGGCCGTGGGGCTGCAGGGCCCCGGGAGGCCGCCCCTCACCTGCCGCTCCACCTCCTCCGTGATCTCCTTGATCTTCAGCTTGTAGTTGTGCGTGAGCAGGTCCAGCTGCTTGTCGATGAAGCCCAGCCGCTCCTGCCGCTCCTCCTGCATCTCGAGGCAGTAGACCCTGTGGAGAAAAGGGGGGGTGCAGTGCGTGGCCCGGGAGGGGCCGGCCTGGGGGGCCGCTGAGGGCCTGCCTGCCTGCCTCCCCTCCTGCTGGAAGGAGCGCCTCCCGGGCCCCCTGCGACGAAAGGGGCGGGCGGCTTCGTCCAGGTGCGCCGTCTCGCTCCGGCCACGGGGGCCCGGCCCCCAAGGCGCCTCCCCGCCCCCCCCGACGAGCCGCCCGGCCCCCACCTCTGCTCCTGAGCGGCCACGTGCAAGCAGTCCATGATGCGCCGGACCTCCTCCGCGATCTGCTTGGCCCGGACCGTGTGTTGCTCGAACTTGGTCTTCACGGCCGACTGCGAGATGCACTCCTGCGCGGGAAGAGGTGCGGGGGATCAGGCCCCGCGGGGCGTGAGCCTCCCTGGCCCCTCTGCAGCGCCCACCCCCAAGTGCCGCCCCCCACCCTCCCGAGCCGCCTCGGCTTCCCCGGGTCTCACGTGCCTCGAATCGCCGCTCGAAGTTCTGGAACTCGAACATGCGCACCTGGAATCCCTCGGCCAGCGCACCACCTGGGGCCAGAAAGCCGTCTGAGAAGAGCCACCCTGCGTGGCTTGAGAGGAAAAAGGCCGGCGGCTCCCAGCATAGCGGTCTCGGGCGCCCTGGGAGTTGCCGGCCTTTTCTCTCTCGCAACAGGCGCAGGATCGTGCCCCTGAAGATTCTGGCAGGGGCCAAAAGCTCTACGTAGTGACCGATGCCCGCAGCAGCTTGCGCACAGCAGCGGGGCCTTCGGGGTGGCAGCCCCCAAAGGAAGGTGCGCACGGCTCCCCTTTGCTCCCAGAAGACACTCTGCTCCTGCGCTGGGCGGGCTTTACTCGGAAGCTTTGGGGGACACATTCCAGTGGGGCAACTTTCTGTAGACAGTAGAAGGCTGGTCTTGGGAATTCGGGCCAGTCACTGACTCTCAGCCTGGCCTACCTCGCTGGGCTGTTGTGAGGGTGAGATGGGGAACAGGAAGCAGGACTGTGGAAACTTCCAGGCTGGGAAAGAGAGGAAGGTGTGGCGGGCCGCTGCCAAGGCCACGGGGGGGGGGGCAAGTCCCCTTCCTCACCTCCCTCAGGCATCCCCTGTGCTTTCTGGATCCTGGCACTCAAGACCTCCTTGGCAGAGACGAAGAAGATGCGGTCCCCGGCCTGCGCGCGGTCCACGACCCCCAGCTCGTCCACCAGGAAGCTGGTGCAGCGCTCCATGTGCTGCCGGCGAACCTGTCAGCAGGGAAAGGAAAGCGAGGGCCAGTGTGACCTAGTGGTTAGAGCATCAGGCTGGAGTTCAGCAGGGGGGCTCAGCCCTCGACTATGGACTTTGAGCCAACTGCGGGCTCTCACCCCAGCCTGCCTAACAGGGTTGTTGTGCGGATACACAGGAGAGGGGAACTACGCAACCCACTTGGGTTCTAAGCGTGAGGGAGGGAGGACAGGATATCCTAACACGCGAGAAGAGGGCCTGAGGAACGGCATTCCTGCTCCCGGGACAGGCTCACCTCCTCCATGTACTCCGGCTCGGAGGCCGAGGCGTCCCAGCGGTTGTTCAGGATGAAGATGTTGGGCCGGGAAAGCCGCGCGTTGACCTTGTGGAAGAACTGCTTCTCCTGGGCACGGGGACGGACAGGCCGGCTCAGCCCACGGGGGTCCCGCACCCCCCCAGACCGGGCTGGCCCCTCGGGAGCCAATCCCGCCCCCCGTGCAAGGGACATGGAAGGGCGCGCGCAGAAGGTCCGGGGCCTCTCCCGCGGAAGAGCAGCTCCCCGGGAGCTCTGGCTGCGTGAAAACGGAGCGCATGAATGAAAGAAAAACGGCATGCAAGAGAAATCACGCGAGCAGCAAAGGCTGCTCGGCTCCGTTCCCGTGCATGCAGAACCCCCGACCTTCCCGGGCACGGAGCCCCCCCAAAGCTTGCCCGGCAGGGGCTCCCCCGGCGCTACCGTCTGCATCAGCGTGGACTCGGAGTTGGCCACCAGAACGAAGACGTCGGCGTCCAGGCAGAACTTGTCGATCCAGCTGTCCAGCTCGGTCGTGACGTCGATCCCGGGGCTGGGGACAGAGACGGAGGCCAAGTCCAGGGGGGCCGACGCGGCAGCCCTCTCCCCGGCGGCTGAGGCAGAACAGCGGCCCCCACACTCGATCCCCCGCGCCGAAGCGGGCCGCTCACCTGTCCATCAGGACCAGGTCGTCCTTGAGGAGCGGGCACTTGCAGTTCGGCCACATGACGCTGACCAGCCCTCCGGCGGTCAGCAGCTCGTCCTGGTGCAGGGCGTGGGCCAGCTGATTGACCGTCTGACGCGGACAGAGAGACAGGTGGCTTTTCAGTGCCCGGCATTTTCGGGCGCTGAAAAATGCTTTGCGGGAGCTCCGGGGGCCACACGCCGCTCCCCGTCCCAGCACTGGGCAACCCCCTTTCCCAAAAGGGCCCCCCACCTTGACGCTCTGCTTCTCCTCGGAGCCCTCGGTGAGCAGAAAGGCGTCGTGGCCGTCGGTCCCCTCCACGCGGAGGAAGCAGTTGGTGGTGTGCCCGATGCCGGAGGGGAGGACCTTGTCCCACAGCATGGCGTTGATCACCGTGCTCTTCCCGTTGCTTGTCCTGAAGGGCGGCACGAGAGGCCTTACAACCCCCCAGGAGGGGAAACCCGGTCGACCCGCGTTGTGTCAGTATGTACAGGGCGTTTTGGACCCTCGCTCGATTCCACACAGAAAGGCCGAGCCTTGTCTGTACAAGAGCTGGGCACGGCTATCAAGCGCAGGCCAAACGGAGGAGTGTCGCCCTTTGCAGGGTCGCTGCAACTTGAAAACAACTGGCCAGCACATTGCAACGAGAGCAGCCAAACACGGCTTCTGTGTGTGATGGGTAAAAAGGAATGCTCCAGAAGGTCACCACACATGAGGAAGAGGGAATGGGGAGGGTAGAGAAAAATATATTTCAGGAGAAGTGGTGAAATGCTCCCACTTCCCGTCATCCTTAGGCCGTACAGCTGTATGTGCTGACAGCACTTTACAAAGAAAGATCCACCTGGTGGCAGGAAGGTGTTTGAGCGAGCAGGGAAGGTGTTCTATAGAAAACAACTTCCTTAATTTAGAGATTAAACCCAGCAAGGCAGAGGTGCTGCTCACGGAGGCGTGTAAGTGGAGCTGCGGGGCTTTTCTGGAAACAGGCTGCTTCTGGGCCCAGTTCTTCGGCTTCTTTGTGAAGAAAGACACTCTGTGGGACAGCGTCAGGGCTGGGGAGGCCGGGGCTCTGATCTCCCCCCAGCCACGAAGCTTCCCTGGCTGAGTGGCCTTCCTTGGGCCACTCAGCCTAGCCCACCTCACAGGGCTGTTGTGGGGATGTACATGGAGGGGGGAGCAGCCCCCCCGGCTTGGATTCCTCCCAAGAGAACAACAGGCGAGATAAAAACAGCCGCGTCAAGGGCAGCACACAAACAGCTGGGGGGCGATGCAAACACGCCCCAAAGCCAAGGCCCCCGTCATCTGGCGCAGCAGCTGAAGGAAAGACTGGCACTGCAGTTGCAGAGATCTGGGGGGCTTTAGGCTGGAGAGGCCGGATTATCTGCGGCTCCTGTGACACCCGTGCGTGCGCACGGGTGTGCGCGCGGGCGTGTGTCCGTCCTAGTGTGGCATTCGCCCACAATATCTGGGAGTCAAATTCTCCAGCGGAGCAGCTGCGAATAAACTGGGAGGGTGACTCGCGCCCGTCGGCATCCGCTGGCAGACACGGCCCGCCACCCGAGTCGCCGGCGGCCAGCAGGGACGCTCGCGCCGAACTCACCGCCCGAAGAAGGCCACCTTCATGTGCCGCCGGGCCAGGACTTCGGCGATGCCGCTGACCTTGGACAGGTAGCCCTTGACCTCCTGCACCTGCTCCTCCGTGGTGACCGGGTCCAGCTCCGCGTTCCTGTGCGTCTCTGGAAGCAGAAAGGCCGCTGGGCTCAGGCCAGGGGGAAGGGGCGGGCGCGCGTCCGGCATCATTCGCACTGTTCCCGGGCGCTTTTGGGGCGCACGACGGGAGAGCGGGGAAGGCCGATGCGACGTTGAAACAGTGCAAGGAAAGGGGAGGGACGCCGGAAACACGGGAGGAAAAGCCGGCGGCGTCCCAGGAAAAGTCATTTTCCTGTCTGGGCCACCCCCTCCCGGTGCACTGGGGGAACGTCCAACTGCCACTCGCCCCCCCAAGCCCCCCCACTCCCGAACTGAACCTGGCCCTTGCAGGGCTTGCGACCAGTACGAAGGAACATCTGGGGTGCGATGCTAGAATTAAAAGCCATCAGGGCGCCGTTGGGGGGAGGCGGCCCTTGCAAAAAGCCCCAGGTTTGGGTCCTGGCACCCCACTTCTGGGGAGCTCGGGCAGCACAGCAAGGAAGGGGCCAGCTTAGCAAGCAGTTTGCGTCGATTTTGTCCTACGTGTAACAGCTTTGTAAAAAAAATGGATGGGAAACTTTTTCTGCATGTTAGAGTCCAGCCCCTTAACCTTCCAACGCTGCCAGGAGTACTTTTTCTATCGCCGCTTGCTGTACCTAAGCCTTAATGTTTGCTTGTTTCTCTCGCCATCAGTTCCACGCTGGCCAGAGCTCCTATCCGGCGCAGAAGCCCTCGTTACCAGCCGTGGCTAGTTCAGAAGCTTTTAAGAAGCCTTCCCCCAAGTCCCTTGGTGAAGGAGGAAGGGAGCCGTCACGTCTTGCTTTGTCCGTCTGGCCACTCGCCCGCACGGCGTTTCGAGTCGCCGAGGGTGGCCAGGGGAAGTGCGAGGCTGACCCACCTTCCAGGAACGTGGCGCTCTCTTGGATGTAGGAGGCCAGCTGCTCAAAGATGCCATTGATCTTCTTCTTGGCGGTGACAAAATGCTTGAGCGGGGAAGCGCTGACTTCCGCCATGTGTCTTTTGTCCTTCTTGTTGGCGACGATGGAGTTGGAGCGGGTGAACAACAGGGACATCGCTCTGGAAAACGGGAAGGAAAAGTGGGCAGTGTGGACAAGTGGCGAGAGCGAAGCTCTGGGGCGAGGCTGGGCTTGGGGAGAACAGCTGGGCTTGGCTGCAACGCCGGCAGCGGGGCGAGGGGACACTGGCTGCCACTGCAGCTGGGTGGCACGATCCTGCGGGAGCAGAGAGCAAAGCCGCTTCGGCCTTTGGGGAGAAGAGAAACCCGCACAAAAGCCGGAAGCAAGCAAAGAACCGGTGAGCTGCAGGGGCGGCGGGATGGGGAGCTGAGAAGGGCCGGATTGCTATCCTAGATGCGTAAAAATACGACCGACCGACAAATACCCGTTGGCCTCTTGTTTGTTTTACATGTCAAGGCCAACCGTGGCAGTGCTGACCCTTAAGGAAATCAAATACGCCCCTCTTCTACTCCTTGTTAGCTCGTGCTTAACCCTATTAACTTGGAATTTGCGGCCACGGGTCTAGAGCGTCACACCATTAAATAGCACTGGAGAAAAATACATGAGAGGAAAACACCCCTCTTTGTGTCCTGCAAGGGAGCAACCAGAGGTTGCCGGAAGGACGGAAGCGACCCGCAGCGAGGCGCTTCGGACATTCTCGGTCCAATCCTGCACAGGAGAGAGTGGAAACGTGCCGTGCAAACGGAAGCCCGAGCGAGGCTTCCTACCGATTCAGGAGGGGGAGCGTCCATCTGATCCCTGGCACCTCCGGTTTTAAAGGATCGGGAGAAGGTGCTGGGAAGCGCCTTCTCTCTCCGAGCCCAAAGGCACGGCCCCCAACCGGAGCAGTCGGAGCCCCCACCCAACCTCTTGGGGCCCACGGGCACCTTCAGAAGTATGCGCAACTGGGCCAGGCACCCAAACAAAACGCCTGTTTGGGGTCCAGCTGCGGCTTTTTCAGCAGCATCTACACTGAGCAAAGACATTTGTCATTATTTCACGGCTGGCAGCACGACATCTCTTTCAGAAGGGATTATCTGATCCTGCTAATTGCGGGCAAGGCAAGGCACTTAATTCAGCTCTGAGACACGTGTTTTCAAACTTCAATAGTTGCATCTTTAAGGGTGGAACCACTAACACAGCTAAAAGATGCTCTGGGGGGGGCGGAGTCCTTAAAATTCACCAGTGTACAGTCTTGGATATTATCTACTTGCTTCCTGGAAATCCACAAGGAGTCAATGGATTCTGTGCACCCTTTTTACTCTGAAAAGACAGATATCGGAATACGGGGAGGGGCTAAACACCACTTTCCCATAGTGCAATGGCTTAAGAAGCCACTGCCATGTTTATTCCTGTCTTTTTTCCTCCTGCAAGGAACTCAAGGTGGCCTGCAAGGTTGTTCTCTCCATTTTATCCTCAAATGTAATAAATCAAATTGAACAATCCGCACAACAACCTTGTGAGGTACGCCAGGCTGAGTGTCTATGACCGGCCTGAAGTCATTTCAGTGAGCATGGAGACCTGCACCTGGATTTCCCAGGTCCAGCCCAAAAATAAACAAATAAAATCAATAAACCAATTATCCTGCATTGCATCGCGGATCTTAGGTTGCTTTGATTATTTGAATGAGTGAAAGATAAACTCCAAATGGATGCATACGTGGGCCTTTGGTCTGGTTTTGTTGAAGCTGCGTACCTTTTATACGCATTCCTTAGTATAAATATATGCAAATATTTTTAAAATTGGGAAATATGTTACGAATGCCCCAAAGTAAACAATATTTAGCTGCTGTAAGTTAGTTCTCCAACTTACTTTTAAGATGCAGCGTTTTCACAAGCCGAACATGATCCGTACGTTCTCTTCCAAGCAGCCGGGATCAACACAACAAGCAGCGGCAGAATCCAATTTTCCGTCACTGTCGGGAGAGAAAGATGCGCCGGATTAGGAAGCGCACATGCCCTGACCACGTGCTGCTGCCTGCGGCTTCCACAAGTGACACAAAACACCTGCAGCTCAGCCGGCACACACACACCTGCGCAACGGGCGCTCCTTCGGCCCCGTCTCTCCCCGACCCGCTCCAGCCCACTCGCAAGAGATTCTGCGAGATGTCCAAAAAAGAAAGACAAATCAGCACGAGCAAACCTCACGCTTGGCCAGCAGATGCGGCTTCTCCTCCCGTTCCCGCAGAAGCGTCTCACTGCTCCTTTTTGCTAGAGAGTCAGGCAGGAGCAACCAAGAAATACGTATAATAAAATCGCGCTGCAGCTTCGACATGGACCCAGGGTCAGGGTGTGCCTTGTGCGGGTTTAGACACAAACAGAAACGCCCTGCGATTCCCCGCCTGTCTGGCCGAGGCACGCCGGCAGCCGCAGGGTAATCTGCCTCAATACGCGCAGGGATGCCCCTCGGCTGGCATGGGATTTGCGCACAACGGGCAACGCACGGCCCACGCAAGACGCGTGCCCGCCTTCGAGGGCCCACCGGGCTGCGACCCAGCCTGCACCCCCCTGGGGAAGCCAGGCCACCGTGGCTCAGGTCGTGCTGGGCTGGCATCCCTTAGCCGGCCCCCGGTGCTGGGGCCACTGGATGGCGCCCCCCCGGCCACTCTGCGAGGGGGGGCTCGGCCGGGGAGCGGCCTTGCCGGGGTGGCCCCTTCCGCAAATGTCCTGCCCCTGCAGGCGGTCCTCCCGTCGCCACCGGGCCAGCGGGGCCGCTCCGGGAAGGATCCCGGCCAGCGGCTCGCCCCCCCCCCCGCGCCGCGGCCCCGGGTGCAAATCAGCCCGGCCGCCCCCCCCAGGGCGCCGGGGAGCGCGAGGGGGCCGCGCTGCCAGGAGCGGCGTGCGGTGCGGGCGGGGCGCAACCCGCAAGCAGCCCGCCGCCCCATCCTCACGGACACGCGACTGCCCCGGGGAAGCGCCGACACGCGTCCGCCGAGAGCAGGGCCGGAGCGCCGCCGCGGAGGGGAGAGGAGGGCGTGGCGGGCCAGCCGGTCTCCCGCGCCCCGCGCCGCCCTCCCCACGTGCGCGGCACACGCGAACGCGCCCCCCGCCCCGCAGCCGCGCCCCCGGGCAGCCCGCGCGCCGTCGGGGCCCGCTGACACGCGTCGCCCGGCTCGCGCCCGCCTCTCACCTTCACCTCCCCTCTCGCCTGCGCCGCTGCAAGCAGGAACCCAGCCCGGGCCGCGTCAGAGGCGCGCCGGGCGGGGCGTCACCCTCCCGCGACGCGCGGTGCCCCGCGGCATCATGGGACTTGGAGTCTGCCGGGGAACCGCGTCTCCCCCTCCTCTCTCTCACTGTTCCCGAGGCTTAGCTGAGACAGCTCAGTGGGAAAGCGCTCTGCACATGCTCTGTGCTCCCAGAACGCACGCATTGCCCAGCCAACTGGTGGTGGGTCTCTACTTCGAAGGCGGGGAAAGCATGGTCCCCCAGATGTGGCTGGATCGCAATGTCCATCATCCCCATGCAGCACGGGGGTAATGGTGCGTGCAGTCCGACAACATCTGGAACGTTATGGATCCCCCATCCCTGGTTTGCTTCTTAGTTCTGACAGTGCAGGACAGAGAAGCAAAAAAAAAAAAAAAACCCCAACAAAAACTAAATGCACTCTGCACATGCTCAGAGACCTTTGAGGCATTCCGCACACATGCTCAGAGGCATCCTATATGTTCAACTCCACCTTTGCCACCAGGGCCCTCTGCCTCTCCTTAGGACCACAGTGAGCTGCCTCAAGCCCAGAACTGGCTGGCAGCACCGGCCTTCCAAGGTTTCAGCCTGCAATTTTTCCAAGCACTAAAGGATGGCAGCGAGGTCTTTCAGCACCTGGCACTCAGGGGTACACTGCCCCTGCACCTGGAAGTTCTGTTTAGCTTTACGGCCATTAGACGGTAGGCACCTCCCTGGACTGGAAGGTCCACCTGAACAGGCATTCCACTTCCAGTGACGGCAACGGCGATTCCGGCAGGAGGAACATCCTCGCGTCAGTGTCACTCCATGCGCCAGGGAAAGGCGCACCGGCCCCCTGCCCGTCCCCACACCTCTCCTTAAAGGCAGAGCATCTGAACCGCAGGGATCCACAGCACCACTGGGAAAATTGCCAGCATCAATCGATTCGCTTGCTGTTTTCATAAACATTTTAATGTAAAAATCTCCTGTCGAAATCTGTACACCTTGTGCAGAAGAAACAAACAGAGGGGCGCCTCTCCGAAATAAATACGTACAGCTCTTAGAAAGCTCCTCACCGGAGCCTGGCTTCGAACCGCCGGGGACCTTACCCCGGTGCGGAGAGGGAGAGGGCCGATCTAAACCGGGCCAGCCGCATCTCGTAAACCGAATAAAAATTCAACGGGCCGGGCACCCTATGCCCCTCTTGGCCGGTTTCCAGGAAAGGAGGGGGCAAAGCCAGAAATAACGCTTTAAAACTGCATGGCAGAGGTTTCTTATTCCTCCATCTTTTCTGGGTTTATCTGCTTTTGACGTTGGTTCCCGCCACAACCTACACACAGCACAAATGGCTCACACAAAGCAAAATCAGAAGTCGGGGGGGGGCATCGGGGGGGGCCAGCAGTAGAGAGACTGCCTTGTCCTGGGGGCACAGAACCCGTGGGGGAAATTCTCCCACATGGGTCCCAGGGAAAGGAAACGGCGGCACGCGAGGGGGCTGCCCGGCACTTCCTGCAGGCTCCCCCCGTCGATTCGAGGGACGCGAGAGTGAACTCTGCTTCGAGCGCCCTGCTATCTTTGGAAAATCTCCCCATTTTTGGTTCAGAAGAAGCTTTTTAAGGCAACAACAATTCGGTAGTCGGATCGAGTCCATTTGGAAGCTCAGGTTTTCCGATTCTCGGCCAAGTTCTCCTGTTGAGGGTGCAGCCGGCAGGGAAAGATTCCCCCGTCCTCTCTCCCTGCTCCGTCGCGGAGGCGGCTCCTCTACGGGTCGAGAAAAGACACGGCGATGTAGCGGGTCCCTTTGGTGGTGGGAAGCCCCTCGTGGTAATGCGTCAGGCGGCCAGGGTGCAGGAGGGTCCACCCCTTCCGGGGGGCCCTGACGGAACAGTTGTAGCGCAGGAAGCGGCAGCCTCCTCCCTGCGGGGGAAGGAAAAAGAGAGATGGTGCGAAACAGAACTGCCAGGATGCTGCCAGGATATTCTCACATAACCCCAGTCCTCTACCAGCTCCACTGGCTCCCCATCGAAGTCCGGGCTCCATTCAAGGTGCTGGTTATCACCTATAAAGCCCTAAACAGCTTGGGACCTGGATACTTGAAGGACGCCTGCTTCCATATTTGCCCTCCCGCCCCCTGAGATCGGCAGCAGAGGCCCTTCTCCAGGAACCCTCCGTGAAAGACATCAGGAGGCAAAGTACCCGGAGCAGGGCCTTCTCTGTGGTGGCGCCCCATCTGTGGAACGCGCTCCCCAGAGAGGTCCGCCTGGCGCCGTCATTATTTGTTTTTTGGCGTCAGGCTAAGACCTTTTTATTTCAACAATATTTTAACCATTTTTAATCTCTTCTATAGGTTTTAATTTGCAGCCAGGGTGAATCTGGATTTTAATTGCACTATTTGCATGATGTTTATTTATGGGATGTAAGCCGTCCCGAGGCTCATGCGATGGGACGGCATACAAAAATTCTAAATAAATAAACACACACACACACTGTACAAGGCGCCAGGACTTCAGTGGCCTCAGGTTGGACGGCTGCAGTGCTACCCACGTGGCCCTGCCCTTGGAAACCGGGAGGGTTGTGGAAAATGAGGCGATCCGATGGGTCGCTCTGGCCCACTTGCGCTGGCTGCTCTGCGTTCCCGAGCCCAATGCCAGCGGTTGGGTCTGACTCATCCGGCCTCCCACGGTTTGAAACCGGACGGGAGCCCTTCCCAGGATGACCCCACCAAGGCAGAGGGACGGGCACCGGAGCGTCCCCCGCTCAGCCAGAGCGGTCTGGGCAGAGCGCCTTCTGCGTTGGCCCCTTAATGGGAGGCCAGTGTCTCCCAGGGGGCCTGGCCGCCCCCAGCACCAACCTCAAACCTGCATCCACTCTGAGCATCTGATGTCCTCCGTCGTGCAATTGTTTTATCGGTTCTAAGTATGTTAATGTTCCTTGTTCGTAACAGTTTTAAATGTTTCGATGTTTTTAGCCTTCTTGGAAGAGCCCATGACACCCCTTCCGTGAAAAATGTCTAATCACTTTGCCGTTGCAAAATGCCTGGAGCACTTCGCTTATCGGGTGGCATAGAAATTATGATTGTGATGACTGTGGTTGTGATAAGAAAGGACATACATCCGTTTGTCATCGTCTCTGACTGTCGAGTCGAACCCTGGCCTGCCTATTCTACGCAGGAAGAAAAGCCACTTCTCTGCCCGCCCCTTGGGAGAGGGACGCCGCCGTGGGCAGGAGCGCATCAGCTTGGGGGAAGCGGCTTCGCCCCCTGTGCCCAGTCGCTCACTCGCCCACCAGCGGCTTTGGCAGGACGGTCCCCCGCCAGCACTGACCTCGTAATCGACCCCGACGCGGTTCAGGGCGATGTTGATGGTGAACGTGGAGGCGTCGTGGTGTGGCATCAGGGACGGCTGCTCGTCGGGCTTGTACCGGACGACGAAGGCCAGCTCGAACTGCGCCTGGGCACGGGGGGAGAGGGCGCACGGCCGGTGAGCTCCCCGCAGCCGGCCCTGGTGTGTGCCCAGGCCGTGGGGGCACCGGCCAGGGAAACGGAACATGGGGCCGAGGGAGGTGTGCGGCAGGGTGCCCCCTCAGCCCGTGGGGAGAGACCGCTGCGGCGCCTGGCGGGGGCTTCCCCAGCCGTGCAGGCGGGAAAGACGGGCCCCGTGCTGCCAGATCTGAGACTGATCCGGCTCGGCCCCGTTTCCCTCCCCGAGCTTTGTGGAGCCTGCACTTGTATTAGATCCAGCGCGGATTTGGACTTCCCCATGGAATGGTTTCTCAAAAGGTTCTCAGGCTGCCACGGGGAACACATAGAAAACAGAGCGAGTCAGAAGGGGCCTCCCGGGCCACCTAGTCTGACCTCCGGCACCAGCCGGCTCCGCTCACAACATGCCCACCACGTGCACGTCCAGCCTGTCCTTGAGCACCCGCACCGATGGGGCCTCAACCACTCCCGTGGAAGCCCATTCCACACCCTCAGGAAGTGCTTCCTGCCATCCAAACGAAACCTTGGCTCCCTGAGCTTTGCTCCGTTGGAGCGCCTCCTGCCTTCCTGACGGGGCGGTGACGTGGTGCGGACGTGGCGCGAGCACCTGGGTTCTGCCGCAAAACCTCGAAACGAGGAGCCATTGGAGGCGTGGGCGCTACCTTGGTGTAGTAGCCGGGATAGAGTTTCTCCGTGATGGGCGCGATGTAGTCCAGGAGAAATTTGTACCACTCGCGCTCGAAGTTGATTTGGTTCATGTGGATATCGATGGTCGGCACGTTCTCGTATCCCCCCTGGATTCTGTGGTCCTGCAATGAGAAGGCACAAAAGCGGCCGCCGTGAAGGCGAGAGAAGTGGGGATCAGCCGGTCGAGCGAGCGAGCGATTTCCGTTGGGAGCGCGGGCCTCTCCTTGGAAGTCCTCAGAACGGCCTGCTGCGAAGGCAAGCAGGTGATCGACAGCGACCACGCATGCCCCACGGCACGGCCTCGCCTTACCAGGCCCCCAGAAACGCCCGCTCGCCTGGGCGAGTTGAACCCAGCCACAGGTAACCAGCAAAGGAAGATTCATAGCTCGAAAACGAGTCAGGAGGGCTCCCCTACCCTCCTTCCAGCGTGCCTCAACCCAGGGACGCGCGGGTTAGACAGTCTGGTCCTTTTCTTTGTCTGTTGCGGATGTTTTCTGCCACTTTCCAATGCAAAGTCTTACGGTGGTTTGTACAGAAAGAAAAGCAACCGCTGCTGCCCAATTTAAAAGAGCCATTAAAACAGAGCAGCGCTTCAGCATTCCCGCAAGTTTGGAGATAAACGCTGGTCAAACGGCCTTACCTGGTTGCCTCCCTTGGACCACTGGCCGAAATTCTCCATCTCTTCCACCAGCTCGTCACAAGCTTCTTCCGTAAATATCGGGAACCAGTAAACATCCGGGCAGGGCTGGCGATGGAGAGGAGCGAAGTAAGAGCTTCAGGGGCGAAGCGTTCACCGAAGGAGGCTGGGCCTCCTCTGGCAGGAAGCAGCCTCCAGCCCAAAGACGTGAGGCCCTGGCTGTTTTCCATGGGGCGTGTCGAGAGCGCCAGCCCCCAGAGAATCCAGCCCCTTGTCCCCAGGAGAAAAAGCCCTACAGTGCATGGCTCAAAGGAAAGGCCTGGCCACGAGGAGGCCACCCTGCCCAGGCCCGTTCCCGGGAAGACCTCGGATGCCCGCTGCGCACGCACCCGGAGGAGGGGCATGAGGCCATGGGGATGCACTTGAGCCAGAGGGACCCCGCGTCGTCCGGCCGGAGCCTGGCGCAGCGAGCCTGCCCTCCAGAGAGACAAAGCCAGGCCACCATGGGGCCGGGGCCAGACGGCGGACGGGAACCAGTGGGGCCGAACAGTCGGCGTTGGCGTTCACCCGACCCCTGGGCTTCCCTCTGCGGACCCCGCCGAACGCAGGAGGAGACACGAGGTAGTCACCGTTTCCACCAGTTTGCCTTTCAAGGCCGTGAAGTAGTTCTCGTGGATGTATTTTTCCTTCCAGTCCTATTTTAGGAGAAGGCAGGAAGGAAGGACAGACAGACGGACAGACGTTACTTGGTGTGTTATTCTTTCCTCTGGGGCTCAAGCTTGCCTACAACAATCTGCCTTCCCCTTGTTAGACTGCCGCTGGGATCAGAGGCAGTCTGCCTGCGTACCCCAGTTGCTGGGGAGCATGGGCACGGGGGTGGCATCTCACTCCCGTCCTGTTTGTGGGATCCTGGGGGCAGCTAGTTAAACCCAGCGTGAACACAGGGCTGGCCGAGAGGGGCTTGCAGTCTGGTCCCGCAGGGCTGTTCTTATGGGGCCTGGCTCCAAACTCTGAACACAGTCCTAAGCCCTAGTCCTTGTGGTCTTGCAGAAGTTTGCAGCCGAACTGAACGGGTCCTGTTCACAGTCCGGTGCCCTTTTTGGGTTTTCGAGAACTTAAACGTGCCAGTGGGCCACCCTTGGTGGAACACGATCGCCCCGTGTTTCTGCAGGGGCCCCCTGTGCTTGGAGAGCCTCCAGACGGGCACCGTGACTCATGCAGAGGTGTGACGGGGAGGTTTTCCCTTCCGGACTGGCTCTTACAAAAATCCGGCCGGCTCCTAGAAGGCGCAGAGACGCGGACCAACCGCTGCCTTATCTGGCCGGGGACTTCGTACCTCTGGGTTGCTGAAGATCTGCCAAAGATCATTATGCAGGTGGCTGGTCTGGTAATTCTCCAGGGAGAGAATGTGTCCAAAGTGCTGTTGATTCGTCACGAAAAGGAAGATGTCCTGTGGGACAGAAAGAAGAGGCAGTGGCTTTGGAAGCTCTGGAAAACCCCAAACCTGCCCCGCCCCAGAGCGAATCCAGCCTCCAGCTGCCCTGTTGGACTCCGACCCCCACCACCCCAGCCAGCGTGAGGGCAGCCGAGCAGGAGGGGAAGGAAACTAGGCAGGCGCCTGTCTCTTAGGACGGCGTGTGCGTCCGTCCACGGCAGCTCTGCCCCGGCCCTTCCGGATGAGGTGGGTTTTTCGGGCCGCGCCAACCTGCTCCCGGAGGTTGTGGCAGAAAGCCATATCCGCGTCTAGCTTGCCGCTGTGGAAAAGGTCGTGCTGAGTGAGCTGAGACCTCAGGAGGCTGCCCTTGATCAGATAAGCGCTTGAGATATACGGGACGTTCCAGAGGCCACTGAGAAAGGATGAATTTATTTATTTATTTATTATTTTATTTTATTTAGTCAACTTCTATGCCGCCCCGTTCGCTGAAGCCTTGGGGCGGCTCACAGACATAAACAAACTTCGTTAAAATAATATGAATTAAATTAATATAATATAAATTAACAGTATAAATTAAGTCGCCCTGGCCAAAGAATAAAATAAATAAATACTATTAACAGTTAAAATGACATTTGAATAAAAAGGTCTTTGCCTGGCGCCGAAAAACAAATAACGACGGCGCCAGGCGGCCCTCTTTGGGGAGCGCATTCCATAGATTTAATTTATTTAATTTATATTGCAATTTCTAGCCTGCCTTTTTCCTACCAAGGACTCAAGGCAGCTGACAGCCTTCTCCTCCTCCATCTTATCCCCACAGCAACAACCCTGCGAGGGAGGTTGGGCTGAGCATCTGTGACTGGCCCAAAGTCACCCAGTTGGCTCCATGGCCGAGCGGGGACTCAAACCCGGATCGCCTGAGTCCCAGTCCCAGGCTCTTAACCACTACGCCAGCTGCCTCTCACTGAATCAGCAACAAGGTCACTCCCAACCCTCCCGCTGGACGTGAAATGAAGGAGGGCAGCCTCTGACGGGTGTTCGGGGAGAGGAAAGGCCCGCGGCGTCCAGCACCTGCCGGCCAGCCGTGTCTGCATCGGGGCCCTAGCTGAGGAGGGGCTCCCGGGCTCTCAGGATCAGTGAGCATGTCTGGAATTCGAGGCGTGGGTCATGGGTGCTCACAGAAGCTGTCTGGCACGGGGGTGGTGGTTAAACAGCCCCCATTTTGCGCCTGGCAGATGGAGAGGGGGACGAAAAGAAAAGTGCCCGAGGAGTTAAGTGTGAGGCAGAGGTGGGACCTGAGCTTCGAAACACAAAATAAACAAGCTGCTGCGTGAAGGAACGGCTGCGTGTGGCTTGCCAACCTCCCTGCTTTTTTTAACACTGGAAAATATTTTAAAGTCACGCCAGGAGTTAGCCAAGGAGCCAGATGGGTACCAAGAGAAGTGTCCATGGCATCCTGAAGCCGATGGGCTCCATGTGAGAGATCCCAGAAGCAGAATAACACTTGTAAATGATTTCTCTATTACAAATGACATGAAATTCAATGAATTGGGCAGCACTGAAAAACAGCAACAAAACCAGGTCATACCGTACTTGGACAGCTAAGGAGGTATTGAGACAAGGAGAATTTTGGGAGCAGAATGCGGAACAGCCTCGGAAGCCACGCAAGGACTGTGAGATACTCACACCCGCCGCCCCTGGACGATGTCCACGTAGTCCTCCGAGCGAGCATAGTAGCCGTCGGGGCTCAGGGCAGCCCAGAAATTCGACCACAGCTTCCCGAGGCGGCTCACGAGCGGGGCGATCACGAGCCTGTGGGGTCGTGTGGGGGGGAGAAGCACGAGAAGACGGGGGTGAGTGTGCCTGCAGGCAGGGAACGGGGAGGGGTCTTTGGCTGCAGAGAGTTGGGGAGGGACGGGCACAAGCGTGGGGTATCCCCAGCAGTCTGCGCATCTTGTGCCAAAAAAGGGACACGAAAGCCCAGTGTTGCGCATCAAGGCTAAGCGTCACCGGTGGTATTTGCAGAATTTCTCATATTTGCATAATTTGCATGAGCGTATTTGCACAGTTTCTCCTGGTGAGTGCTTGTCTGTCTTAGCCTCAAGAGGGAGGTATCAAATCCTGACAGCTGAGAATCTTATTCAGCAACGCATCTGCCTCCTGAGATCCGGCCCCCAATTTCAAACAGATCTCCTCTTCCATGAGGGCTAGGAACTTGGGTCTTAAAACAAAAGGTGGCCCCGGCCCTGGACTTTCTCGGGAGGAAGGGTTGGCTCAGGTTGCAAGGGTCTACTTGTAAGGAGGAAGACCCAGCTGTAGCCGAGGAAGGATCAGACCCTGCTGCAATTGGGGAATCGGGGCCGGCCGGCAAATAGGCGGCCCGGCGTCCGCCCAGGCCGGAGCGAGGGGCTCACTTGTTCTGCTCCACGAGGACCCGCAGTGTGTCCTGGTTCTTCAGCACCACGTCGGCGTCCAGGCTGAAGTAATACTCGCAGACGGGGTCCTGCCGGCACAGGTCCCTAGAGGAGAAGGAAGCGGGCCGGTGGGACCTGGGACCGCGCGGAAGCAGAGTGCAGCCGGGGCCACCCTCCACGCTCCCCCCTGCGGCTCCTTACAGGCCCACGTTCCGAGCGTCGGCGTTCTCCACTTGATTCTCCGGCCCGATCACTTTGACGGAGCGATAGTCTTGCCCGCGCCCGCTCACGAACGCGCCCACCTGGGCGAGGTGATGCGCCTCCTGCAGCCAGAGAGCGACAGGCCTCCGTCACGCGCGGCCGCGCCTGCTCCGGGCCGTGGGCCCCGCTGGCCGGCCAGGTGTGGCGGCGACGAGGAGGGCCCCCCGCCTGCCCCCGCCGGGACGGCGACTCACGTGGTTGTGGATGAGCAGCTGGATCCGTTTCTTCGGGTACCGGAGCTTCTGCAGCCTCTGGAAGAACTGGGTGAGGAACGGGGTGGGCTGCTCGATGAAGATCCCAATCAGCACCACCGGCAGCAGGTCCTCCTGCGCTCCAGCCAGAGCGGGGAAACAGGGAACGTCAGGACAGTTCCGCCTGGAAGCTTGGAGCTTTATAAATACGTTTGGACTGCCTGCCGCTTTTCTGGGCGTGGGGCAGGGAAGCACAGGCTGCCAATGGCCGGAGGAGCTTGCTGCGTTAGCACCGCGTGGCGTCGAGGGCTGAGCCCGGGTTTAAGGGGCTCAAAACCCCTCAGGTCCTAGGACGAGGCTGCATACAAGTGCAACAGCCAGGGGATTCTGGGCACTTCTGCTTCCCACAACCGCCTCCCCAGCGTGGCAGCCCCCTCCTCTGCCTCCAAGACTCCCCCTCCCTTCCCCCAGTTTCCAGACTGGCTGGGGGATCACGGGGGCCCCAGTCCAGCACATCTCGAGGGCTCCGCGTTCCACGCAGGGCTGAGCGATATCACAATACCCAGGACGCTTTGCAGGAATCCAAGCCCGGAACCCGAAGGCTCGGCCCAAGCGTGGGAGACCTTTCAGCCCCCCGGGCAGAGTCCAATTTTGGAGCAGCTTTTCTGGGCAACATTCCAGGGATGGTGGGGCCAGAAGCAAAGGCCTGCCCGTGCCCCCGCCCCCAAGCCCTCGACTCCTCACCCCAACCGAGTCCAATTCGCATCTGCCCTTACCTTCAGGTCCGCCAGACTCTTCCGGCCTTCCTCACAAACGGTGCAACCTGTCTCAAAGGTCCAGCTCTGGGGGATGTAGTTTCCCAGGTAGTTCAGCTGCAGCTTTGAGGAGAGAGATATTCCCAAAGCCCAAATGTAATCCCCACTTTTTAATGGGCTGCCCCACATGGCCGGAAGCTGTTTCCAGGGTCTGCCTGGATGCTCTGCGGATTTTCCGATGCCAAGCGAAGGCCTTTTCAAAGACGTTTGGACTGCCTGCTTGTTGCATTTTGAGGCATGGCTGCTGCTGAGTTTTGAAATCTTTTTCTCCTTGTTTTAGCAGCCTAGCTCTTCTTGCAAAATTATTTAAAGAAGAGAATCATTATCGGCAGCTCAGAATTCGGATTCTTCCCATGCAAAATACACCAAGAGCCACTTATGAGTCCACGTGAGCACACGGCAGGCTGGTTTCCCGCAATTGTTATTTGTTTTTCAGCACCAGGCTAAGACCTATTTATTTAAAACTTATTTTAATTGTTAATTTATTTAGGTGTTTTTTGTTTTTTTCTAGCCGAGAATGCACTGAGGTTTTAATGAGGTTTTATGGCATTGTGGTTTTATTGTATAGTTAATGTTTGACGTTGTGAGCCGCCCCGAGGCTTATTGTGATGGGGCGGCATAGACATGTTTTAAATAAATAAATAAATTCCTGGGACAAAGCCATCTTCGTTTTGGATTGAGAAAGAGGGAAACAAACTTCAAACAACATGGGGACCTGATCCAAATTCATTTCTTGTGTGCTGCTTGCCACTGAAATCCGGGTTTTCACTGAGACATGGGCTACCTTTTTCGCCTGAAATCAGCCGAGATAACAAACCATGGTGAGCAAACCACAGTTCACCAGCCAAGAACAAGCCACGGGTTCTCCTCCTGGGTCGTTTGTGATGAAGAAGCCATCGCTTGCGAGCACAGCAATCCAGCTGCAGCGATAATATGCCGTCCAACGACGGGTCCGACTCCAGTAGCGACTTCTAATCCCTGTCAAATTTCCAGCAGTTGTGACGCCACTTACCTTGGTGGGGCCGTTGCCGTGGATCACGACCGGGAGCGTGTCGAAGGCCAGGTTCCGTGCTCTCACTCGCCTCGTTTCGAACTTCAGAACCACTTCATCTGGGAAAAGAATTTTTTAAAAGGAAGGTGCTTGGAGGAGGAAGGAAGGGATGCAGGTGGGCCGCGGGTCAGCCCAGCGTCCCGAAGATTGCTCTCCTGTCTGCCCACTTTGGAACAAGGGGGTCCCCGTCCCTTTGGCTTTGGGCCCTCCCAACACTGGGATGCAACTGGGGAGATTCTCCTCCATGGGAGGTGGCCTTGGGGCTGAGGGGGGCTGGCCACCCCCGTTGAGACGCGAAGGAAACGCCACAAAGAGCCAGGGAAAGCAGCGAGCAAAAGAGCCTGCCGGGCAGGAAATCACGCTGAAAGATGATATGCCGGGGTGAAATCAATCATCCGAGCAAAGTCAGCTGCATCTTAAACGGCCAGGAAGCGAACGTGAGAGATGGAAGCAGGCTGGCGAGGCCTGAGCGCGTGACATAACTTTTCTGTTATTTAGTCCTATTATATTCCGATTCCCTGCAGCAGGCCTACCTGCTTCTGCTCCACCCACTAGTTTTGCTTCTTGCCATAGCCCTGGGGCATGGATCTTTGCTGCTACCTGCCGAGACCCCTCCCTGCCTCCACACCCAAACAAGAATACTGAGAATACCAGCCTGCGATATTTCCTGGCAGGCTGACCTGGCCAATGCCCCATGAGTCGTCGATTGTTATTTATTTATTTATCCGTTTAAAACTTTTGTAGATTGTCCCATTACCCAAGTCTCAGGACAGTTTAACAATACAAAATGTTTTTTTTATGTATATGTATATATTAAACACAGCATCCTAAAACAATACAGAATGTAATACACACACACACACACACACACACACACACACACATATATTGAACACAGCATCCTAAAATTTAACTAATAATAAAACCCCCAATTAAAACAGTCAGGTCTGAAAACATTGGGAATATAAAAAGGGTTTGGCTGGCAGTTGTAATGCAAAGGGTAAATCATGTTTGTGTTGCTTTTAATATTGATTTCATGTTTTGTGTGTGATGCGGTGCCCTATTTATTTACGTTATCGCCCCCATGAGACATTGTAAAGGGCGGGATCCAAAAACTGCAAATAAACAGTCGAGAGAGGAAGCCATCCCAGGATGCCTAGGCAGTGCCCAGGGATCACGGGATATTTGGGATTCTGGGCCTGGAGAATCAGCGGCCCCCGCCGCCCCGCACCTTCCCAGCGGGCCCCTCTCTGAGGCTGGAGGGGTTGTTGCAGAGGGGCTGGTCTTCGTGGGCAGAGAGGGGCAGACTGGGGAGGCCGCTGTAATTCTCCTGAAGGAATGGCGGGTTTTTCCGTCTAAGGGCTGTGCCCTTCCTATTTTTCAAGGCCTTGCTCAGGAACCCGGGAGCTCTGCGTCCCTCTCCCACCCCCATGCCCAACTTGCCCAGAACCATGACACAATCCATGTTAGTTCTGGGGGCCTCAGAAAGCCATTTCAGCCCCTCCCAAGTATGGGAGACCCCCTTCTCCTCCGGAGTCTCACCTAGAGCGCCGTTCAGGTTTTGGAAGATCCGACACCTGTGATCCAAGGTTATATTTAGGCTCTCCTGTGTGCGGGGAGAAAATATACGCACGAGAGAGTTATGAGTGCTGGAAACCTCCGCCCCGAGGTTTCGGCAAGGGGCGGCATAGAAATGCTATAATAATAATAATAATAATAAAAAAGGCAACCTCGCCTGACCCCAGACCCGGGTGCCAAGCCGCTTTCGCTCTCAGGGCTGAACTCCATGTTGGAGAAGCTCCGGAGAGGTTTCGGGGCATGTACTGCATAACCGCGGGGGCCACTCCAGAGAAGGCCCGTCTCCAGGTAACCACCCTCCTGATCTTTTTCAGGGAGGGCTCCCGAAGGAGGGCCCCCACCCCAGATCTCAAGGGGCGGGAAGGCATATGCTCAACTCTAGGCCCCCTTCTGTGCGGAGCCCCGGAGGGCGCGAGAGGCGGCCTGGCCCGGGGCTCTGAAGGGCGCCCGAGCGTCACACGTGGCTTTTCCGCACCCCACACCTACCCGCTGCTCAGGATCCAGGAAGACCTGGGTATAAAACAGCTGGTCGCTGTCGCTGTCCAAGCCCTGCCAGCCTGCCACGAGCTTGTGCAGATAGGGGGCATAGCCCACGAATCCTGCAGGAAGAGGACGAGGAGGGTATTTTGCTGTCAAAGATCCCCCCCAAAGAAGCCCCCCACAAAACCGGTTTAAATATTTAAAGGCAACGGCTGTCGTTTCTCACAAATGAGACATATAAATACAGTTTCTATCGGTCGCTGTGATTTTCCCCGGGGTACAAATCTTCTTCTGAGCTGCACAGAAAGCTTTAGCAAGAGGGAGCATTTCTATAGCAATGCAGCCATGAAAAAAACGGATTTGCTATTCTCTCTGCAAGGGTACAAGGCTAGAAAAATCAAGCGTGGATGCTTTAGGGCGCTTGCAGGAGGCCTGCACGGAATTCCCAGGCCTAGCTTTCATGGAATCAACACCGAAGCAAGTTTACGGATCTCACGATCATGAAATGGACAACATGTACTGGCTTATCCTGCCAGAGAGTCTCAAACCGTAGGGAATCTGGAGGGATCCCCATGAAGATAGAGGCCAAATCTGAGTCCCACCCCCTTTTCCAGACTGCTCTGCATTCAAGCCGTCGGCCTCAACCTTCTTTCCAAACCACTGGCCAAACTCTTGTCTCCTGCTTACCTCCGGATCCAAGGAATCGTTTCCCTTCTTGGACCTGAGGGTACTTGGCTTCCAACCTTCGATCAGGGTAAATGAACGTCTCCGACGAAAAGACAATTTTGGCCTTGGCCTGCCTGAATTTCTTCAGGAGCTCAGCAGGTCGTGAAGCGAAGATGACATCATAGCTACAGTGGGGAGAACAGGAGAAAAGGGGGTGCCGGAGAAAAAGAAGGGGAGAGACACACCGGATCCCCACTGAGGATAAACACAACATTTAGTACAACCTTCTCCGACCTGCTGCCAGATGCAGACTTCAAATCCCATCATGCTCAACCATCACAGGACTAAGGGAGGTCATAGTCCAGCATGTCTGAGAGGCAGCAGCTTGGGAAAATCGTTGTGTGACACAGATCGCCAATTCGGTGTCCTTCCCGCAGACTCCCATCCTGACACCCACTCTGCCCTCCCTCTCCTGATTTTTAGTTTATTTATTAAGAATTGATGTTGTCGGGGTTCAAAATCACGGCTTTCTATTTTGGGGCTCACACACAAACCCCACACTTTTGCCTTGTATTTTAGTCCCTAGCAAGTTTCTTTGTGTCTCACCGGTTCAGCTTCGGGAGAGAGATTTAATGAACGGGCAAGGCCTGGCTTCCGCAGCCATCCTGTCCAAAGGTCCACCAACCCCCCCCCCCGATATCCCGCACGTGGCCCCCACCCAAAAGGCCCGCGCAGTCTCACCTGTCTGTGAAAAGGATGACCAGATCTTCTTCGTCCGCGTATTCTTCCAAAGCCGACTTCAGGAGACGGATCTTCTGCCCGCCTCCGGCCGACTTTTCATCATCTCCTCCGTGCCACTCTTGCCCTGATCCCAGCACCTAAGGCAGATGTGCAGTGAGTTTCTGTTTCCAAAGTGTTGGTGTTTATCTATTTTAAAATAGGCAAAGGGAGTCATGGACATTTACGAAAATCCCAAGCCGAGAACGGCTGCTTAGCCTTCCATAGGAGAGCTAAAACATAGTCCCCGGACCCAGCAGCTGAGCGCCGGTTTGTAATGAAGCCTTCCTCATTTTCATTTTGGCAAGTTAGTGTCTCCAAGTTTCAAACTGTTCCCAAAAAGGAAACTAAAGTCCACCATGGGAAAGGAAAACTCCCCATGTACTGGTGTTAATACATGCGGGTATTAATACAACGTATGCTGTTGTTAATAGAATCTTGTCTACAGAAATAAAAGAAATTGTTTGTGTCCGTGTCGGTGCTTCTGACAGTACCACTGCTGAAATGTGGAATACAGAAACGGGTATGACGAGTTGCTTTGCTTTTCGGTGTATTAGGTATAGATGAAATTGAGCTCATTTGAATGTGACCGAGGGGCTGAAACCCGAAGTAACTTCTTCAGCTATGAACTGGAAGCCTTTCCTGACCAGCATGGAAGCCGGCTGGCCCAACCCGGGGGAGACCAGCAGGCCGAGAGGCAGCTACAAGCTGCCCCCTTCCCACTGCTGCAAGGAAGCCCCCAGGGGAACGGGGCAGGGGGACCCTTCCCACCGGCTTCTGCACCGTGGTCAGTTCGGGCACCCTCAGCCAAGCGTGGCCGAGTCTTGACCGTCAGGTTGCGCCTCGAGGCTCCCCGAACGCACGGAAGGTTGCGTCCTTTCACTGGCCGAATAGAAATCAAAATAAAAACCGGGCCCCTTATGCCCCACGCTGTATCTGCCATGTTTCCCCACAGCCCTTGACGCAAGACCTGCTTCAGAATGTGTGAAGGCGTGTTGGGATTAGACGTGGCGGGGACGGGGCAGATTTATTTTGGCGTAAGTCCCCCTCAGGCCACCTGCTGACGTCACCTTCAGGGTGTAGTTGAAGAACTGAGCTGATCTTTGGAACCGCCTGAATCCTTCCGTCTCCTTGGTGGCCACAGTGAAAACCAATAAATTATCTGCGGGGAGAAGAAAGCACAAGGGAAATGAAAATGCCGTCAAGGCCTTCTCTAGAACGGGTCCTGGGATGGCCCAGCTCGCCCGAGTGCCAGCCGTGAAGGCAATTTAGAGTGGCGGCAGAGACGGCGGCTTCTCAGTGGTGGCCCCCGTTTAGGGAACGCTCTTCCCACGGAGCTCCTCCTGCACCAGCTCTTCTCTAAGGCATGTCATGACGCTGAGTGGCGCCGGGTGGCAGGACGGGAGCAGCCGTGTTCCTTTAAGAGGCCGAGTTGCTACTGAAATTGCTTTCAGCCCGGAGGCTGTTTTTTCACGTTGCTTAGTGCAATGCTGTACGTGGTATTATATTATATTAGTGCACCATGTATTTCTGTGTTATCCTGAGCTACCCAGACAGCTTTGGCTGTTGGACTGCATATACGGGAAACAACATCTCCCCATCAGCATATTCCGCCCGACTCCAAAGCGGGTTCTGGTGGATCCCACACGCGGCTGACCCCTGCGACCCGTTTACAAAAAGTGACCTTCTGGAATTTATCAGAAGCAAGAGGCTGTGGCATCAAAGGTTTTCAGCAAGGGCTAAGAAAGGAAACAAAGCAACGCAGGAAACGCCGGACAAGGAGGATTTAGATGCTGCCCATCTCCTCGTCTGTGAAGTTCTGACTTGGACTGAGCGAGAGGAACGAAGTGTCCCTTGGCTACGGTTTCACAGAGGGAAAGAAACCTCCGCGTCAAGCTGGGCCTTAGTGTTTACTTTTCCTGCCTTCAAGCAAGTGGAACCGACCGAGGATTCTGGCCTGAGATTTGGGTACTACGGGGTTGTTTTGTCTCCCGTGGCTTGCATTTTCGAGCAGGCAAGCAAGCTGTGTGTTGCAGAGGAAATCTGGACAGAATAGCTAATGCAGTTCAGGTCCATCGCAACTGTTCTCTCCCATCCCATCCCCTTTCAGGCCTGGAAAATCCAGAAAGCTTCATTTGGTGTCCAACAAGGTAACTGCAGGCACTCGCTTGATGCCCACTTTTTAAGGACTTAAAAAAAAAATCTTAACGGTGAGGCTAGCTGGTTGAAAAGCAAAATACTGACCTTCAAAGCTACCCTCATCGCCGCTAATACTTCTGGGCCTGACCCGGGGTAAATATGGGATTTGGACCTCAGAGCTTATGCCGTTCCTTGGCCAGCTACTTGTCTCTGAGTCTCCTGAGTTTATCTTCTGGGATATGGGGAGCTTAGGACTAAGCACACCCGTCGTGGCAGCTATTTCGTCCATGGACAGACTGTCCCGTGGCAGCTATTTTGTGAAAGGGCTCACAACCCCCTTTCAGCATTCAAAATGCACCCAAAGGTTGGAGACCCCGACTATAAATCATCAGGGCTTCAAAAACAGCAGGCCAGTGTTGTCTTTGCAACGATGAGGGTCTACGTTCCAATTGTATGAGGAGGGGGGCTGCAGAAGCTTTACCAAGGCATGTGAGGTTCCATAACCAGGCAGATAAAGGGATGAAAACTTGTGGTGGAGAGAAAGAGGCCCTCCAAACTCGGCCATTTGTAAGAAGAGCAAAAAAACCGCAGGGGCACAATTAAGGGACAGCTGCAGGGAAGGATCGGTAAACTTTGCAACTGCCACGGACGCTCTCAAAGTGCTTTAATCCCTCCCGTTGGATTTCGTCCACATTCCTGAAAGCTCCGGCGATCCGGTTACTGGCCGTTTCCGGAGTTCGACAGAGCTCACTCTCCGTTCAGGCACCGTACTCCTCCCGAGCGTCCACTTAGGATCCCTGGAGGTCAGGACAACATGTCCAGACGCTGTGCCAACAGAACATCTGGTGTGCGAATCAGGGGGCTCAGTGACACCGGACGTGCCAAGTTGGGCCCACAGGAAAACACCGCTGTGTTGTATTTCCACGTGTGCCAGCGCACGCGTGCCCATTTTTCATAGCTGCTAACCTCACCAATTGCCCACTAGTTTCTCAGAACTATCTGCTCCTGGAAGGAAGCGGAACAGTAGCCTAAGTGGACTTCTGATTTTATGGAGTGGTTCTCACGTTCTTGCAATACGGGTCTCAGCCACCTGCCTCTCTTCCTCTGCGAGGGGAAATGATTTATAGCAGCTTTAAACTGATCACAAATCCTGGCCTGGAGTCATTTCGGGGCCACGTGAACCCCCGCTCAAACCAACTTTGAAAGTTGTGCCAAGCATAACAGGAGATGAGCTCCGTAGCGTCCCCGATAGACAGATGGGAGTATCATATTTCTGCATCAAAGGGAAGGTCTCACTACCAACACTGCCAGAGGTCCTGGAATGAGGAAACACCAGCAGAAAAGAAGACGCTGCCCAGCCATGCAGCTCTTTCCTTGGATATCTGTGTCCAGGCAGAGCATGGTCTGTGTACCTATGTGCACGGGGATGAGGGGAGATTTATACATTCTGTAGAGAGCTCGGTTTGTTTGAGAAAAAGGTTTTAAAAGCACCATGTTGTGGCAAACCTTGGTGGCGGCAGGCAACTTGCTTCTCTCCAAAATTGGAAGCCCTTCCGCGGCGTACGTGAAGAGCGTGATTTCTGAGGAGGTGGAAATGGGTAACCCAGCAATGGCTGAGACACGTGTGAAAAATCACCTTACAAATCTAACATCAACCAGAACAGAATCTTTCCCACAGAACCACCGAACTGAAATCGAATCTCCCTTGGCTTTCAGCCAGCGTAGCCAGAGCATTTTTTGTGCTTGCCAGAAGTTTTCAAATATTTTTACAACCTTCATTCGGGACAGCAACTCCACATTCCCTGCGGGGAAACGGGGGGGGGGGGGTCCTTCCCAAAACTGCTGCCAAATAAGAAAAGGATGGCTGGGAGGTGGATTTTGGCCCTCGTCTTCAGCTGAGATCCCCAGCTGGATGGGTGGGGAGGGAGGGTCCCATCTGCTCAAGGGCCCAGACACCCCATTGGCTGCAGGCGTCGGACATTAAAATTTGGAGCATGAATGCCCATTGGAAAGGCATGTGTGGGAGGAAGAGAAGACCCGTCCTTCGAGCGCCACGGGATCATCTGGCTTCCACCCCCAGCTCTTAAGGCACAACTCTTCTGCATCTCCCCCGAGCACATCCAAGAACATGTCCCCAAAGATTTCCGAAAGAACTTATGTCCAGGACTTAGACTGGACAGGACGGAAATGCAGAGCCACCCACGGAGTCCAGCTTGACCACCGCAGAATAAGCAGGCAGGGAAAGTGCAGTTAAGAGGGAGGGAGGGAGGGAGGATGGAGATGGGGCAGGCTGAACTGCCCCCCGTCCCACCTTACCTTTAGGCTGCTGGGCAGCTTCGCTTGCCTGGGTCGCCAGGAACAGCAGCAGCAGCGGCAGCAGCTGAACGCGGAGGGGCATCGTGAGCAGTGTTTCCTGCAAGCGCTCTCTGGCTTCCTTCGCTCACAAAAGCAGCTTTTTGGGAGACCCGGAGGCAGCTGGGAGCTCCATGCAAGTCCCTCCCGCGTCTGGGGGCTGCTGTGCCACGCAATAAACCCGCCCCTCATGGGGGCTCCTCCTCTCTCCCCCACGCCTCCCATTCCTCGCCCCGGAACATCCAGCACGGAGACACCGAGCCCAAACGGACGATCTCCGGATACAGAAGGCTCATTAACCGATCCTAAAAAGAGGAGGAGGAGGAGGCGGCAGGATTAAACTCGAAGACACGAACTTCTGGCTGCAGCATTTTGCCTTTAACTCGTTTCTTTTGGGGTATGAGATGCTCACACAGGTTTCGGAACGTGGGTGCGTGCACATGTATGCACAGTGGACCTGAGAGAAGACGCCCATGATGGGGGCACTTCATGCGCAGAGCAGAGAGCAGGCGACTTTGTGAGAAGCAGCGACCCTCACAAAGTCGCCTAAGAGAAACACGCCAGAAAGACCTAACTGTACAACTGCCCACCCCATGTTCCCCAGCAACTGGTCTAGGGAGGCACACTGCGGCTGAGAAGGCCCTCCTCCTTTTTATTTTCATTTTTCGGAAAACAAAACAACTATAGCAAACAGAGCAAGCTAAAGTAGACAAGGTTGCCAAGGGAACTGGACGCAGATCCAACCTGTACCATCGGCCCCTGAAATCTATCCCTCTCCCTCTCTTTCACCTCATGAAGTGCAGCACAAAAGAAACCATTCATCTATACAAAAACAAAACCTCCAGTAACTTCAGACCCTCCGCAGCTTTCTCCATCTTTTCTAAACACCTCAGATCCACTCATCTTGCCGCACGTTTCTCTCACAATCTTCCAAGTGCTCCACCAGTCAATTTTTCCATTCTTCAATTGGGGGGGTCCAATTATCTCCACCCAGAAACAAGTGCCATTCTAATTCTGGCATATTCCCCAAAAGGTGCTCTGACATTCTATTTTTAAAACTCATGAGAAACTGCTTTAAAAGAAGGACCTTCTCTTATCTGTCCCTGAATCTCCTGCCACACAGCATTACAGGATGAAAAAACGTTATTATATTCTATTTACAACCCACTATTTTCTTCTGGCTGAGAGGGAGGGTCTGGCCCAAAGTCACCCACTGGGATTCAAGCTCAGGTGGGGACTGGACCTCAGTTCGACAGTCTCAGCTTTTCTCAAAGTGGTGAAAGGGGGAGACGGGCCATCAAAGCATAATTTGACCTCGAAATACATATAGACAGGTAAGCCATCATCTCTCACCTCTACAGGTAATGCTTTGGAGATGGCAACTCTGTCCCAGCTTGTATGATTTTGGTAAAAAAAAAATCTGAAACACAGAAGTCTTTAACGGCCACATCTGTGTATCGGTGCGGGATGCCCAAAGTCCATGGCTTGCCCACATCGAGAAAACTACTCTGGATTAATCCAGGATTGTCAACTGCCATTCTTGGGTGATCTGTAGGGTTGTTAAGCTTGGGCCAGAAGTTGCTGTTCATTCAAAACAATAGAAAGCTCTGTAGAAAAAAAATATCCAAAGCGCTTAGGCATTTCATGATATCAAGCAGAAAATTACCGGTCTAGAGTACACTTCCAGGTAGATGGAAAACTGGCCCAGATCACCCGGGAATCATGAGACTATTTTGCCGCTTCTAAACATGCACCGGATGGAAATGCTAACCAAGCAAACAGCAAAAAGATGTTTTTCCTGAGCGGTATCAAAATACGTAACAGCGCACAAGTTTGCCCTCGCACTTGTTAATTAGTAAGGCATTAATTCCTTAAGAGGACTAGAGCCCCTCCGGCCCGGCAACGCTGACTGCGCTGGCAGGGCGAACGGGGGCGCTGGGCGGGCCCGGGCCCGGGCCCTGCGGAGGAGGCCGCCGGCGAGGCATCCGCTGCGGGCAGCGCCCTCTACCGAGCGCCAGCCGGGCCTGGATCTCGCGAGCGCTCGGCCCCGAGGCCCGCGCAAGGGGGACGCGCTCTGCGCGCGCTCAGGAGCACCTCGCCCGGGGGCGGGGCGGGGCGGGGCGGGGCGGGAGGGAGCGGAGGGGAGCCCCGCCCCGGCCGCCCCGCGGAGGGCAG
>NW_025336059.1:727866-762343 GCF_004798865.1 Varanus komodoensis
GGAGCGCGCGGGCGAGCGGCAGTTCGCGCTCTCGTGGGGCCGCGCGCTGCGCCCGGCGGGCGCGCCGGCCGTGGCGGTGGCGGTGGCGGCGCAGCGGCTGGCGGGCCGCGTGCAGGTGGCGCCGCGGGCGCAGTTCGAGGCCACGCTGCTCTCGGTCGTGCACGCCTCCGAGCCCGTGGACGCCGCGCGCCTGGACGAGACGCTGGCCCGGCTGCGCGACGCCGCCCGCCGCGAGATGGCCGAGCTGCTGCAGCTGCGCGCCGACGACCTGGTGCAGGAGCACCGGCGCGCCTGGGCCGACCTGTTCATCTCAGGTGCGCGGGGACCGGGGGGGGCAGGTGCGCGCGGGCGAGTCTCCCGGGGTGCCCCCTGCGCGCGGGGGACCGGGCGCTTTTGCCAGGCGCAGGGGATCCGCCACTCCGATCTTTCCCCTCTAGCACTGCCTGGTACCCCAGAGTGCTTGGCGCCCTGACCAAAGCCCGCCCCTTCCAGGACGGGCAGGGGGCTCCTGGGAAGAGATCCAGCGGGCCCCCCTTTGGGTCACCGGCGGGTGCAAAGGAAAGCTTTAGGAATGGGGTCGCGTCCTCTAACCCTCAAAAGAAGAGCGTGTTTCCGTTTGCACTCTCCCTCCTGTACACTTTGAGAGTTTTAATTCTAAGCATAGGCTGATTTGGGAGCCGCCCTTAGCTGAAAAGTGAGAAATGTTCTAATAATAATAATTAAAAAAAAAACGCAAAAGAGAGCAAAGCCATGAGGCCAAGCCCTTGACAAGCAACATCGGTTGGCTTTGGGGGCCTTATGTCCCGGATTGTACATTAACTAGGCTTTTCTTGTTTCTCATGCATTTGCAGGCTGGTTACGATGTGTCTCTGAGGTCATGCAGAGTGCCTCTCCCTTGACTTAACTAGCTCACTTTCACAGAAGGAGCAGAGCTCTGCAAATGTTTTTGACCGTTTGTTGGAGCCCCATGACGTTGCATTTTGCTATTCCATGTAGTCTAGATAATAGTTCTTGGTTGGGTACGATATGATAAAATGCCCTGCCAGGCGACAGAAACCTCCTTGGCAAAGCCTGGCCTTTTTTTCACAAGAATGACTGTTCTAAAGCAACCTTTTTTCACCTATGATCGTCATGGGGCGTTCCAGGAGAGTAAAATAATCTCTCTTTTTCTGTTCTTCTAGTTTAGTGCTTTTCTGCCACAAACGGTGCTTAAGGTGGTTATTTCTGTATACGTGGGAGAAACTAAATTTTTCTGCACTTCCCTGTCCTCCGATTCGTAACCAAACATTTGCAGCCTAGTAAAAACGAAACAGGCAGGTGGCTTAGGGTGCACTGCCAGTCAGATTTGGATAGAAAGCACGAACCTGAAGGGGTGTAACATCGTTCTGTCCTACATTTTAGTCAGCAGCCTTGGGCCGAAGGGCCCTCTGTTTACATGCAAACCCAGACTTCCTGTTTCCTGACAGCTCTTGAGGCAGGGTTTCCTGGGGTGGCTGCGGGGTGGGGGGGGGAATCGGGTTCAAGCGGAGCCAAGATGCCCTGCTGCACCAGGCTGAAGCCATATCTAGTCCAGCAGCCACTGGGAAGCCCATTCATGCCGTGGGTGGCCCTCGTTTCACTGCTGTTCTGTGGAAGTTGTGTGAGGTTTGCTCATCCTCAGTCAAGCCTTCCCCTTAGACGGTCGCAGGGGTAAAATGAGTCAGTGACAGCACGTACACAGCGAATTTAAAGGGTTCAGAGCACCTCCCCGTAAGCCAGGAACATCATCCCTCAGTGCTGTGGGATAAATCTGGCCTGCCTTGGACCCCAGACCCTTGTGGCTGTGCCCCCCTCCCTGCACCCCCTCATTTTCTGGCCTTTGTGCAGTTTTCCCACTGGAAAACAGCCTCTTGCAGCCAGAGCAGTTCTGGAACTGAATGTTGCTGCTCTCGGCCATCAAGTCTTCTCGGACTTGACCCCGTGGAGGAACGGACTGCCTCGTGGCTTGTTCCTGACAGCCCTGCTCAGCTCTTACAAACTCTAGGCTGCGGCTTCCACAGGGGCTGACTGCCCATCCGAAACGCTACGGCCTCCTTGTCGAATCGGCCGTGGTGTTGCTATTACCGCTCCCGTTAGAGCAGATGTGGGGTGAGGTTATCCGATGGATGCGAGGCTCGGGCGAGAATTCAGTGTGGGATTCCCGCCCGACACGCCTCCCCTCCGCGCTCCAGCAGCTGAGGAATAGCTTGAGTTCTCGGACCAGGGAGAGAACAACCTGCCTGTGGCTCTTTTCCAGGGGTGGAAATGCGGAAGATCACCGACGCCCACACCCCCTCCAGCGACACCGTCAACATGACGCTGTACTACGTCCTGTCCACCACCCCGGCTCCGCTCCTCGACCCCCTCCTCAGCAGCGAGGAGAGGGAGAAAATGGAGGCCGCCCTGAACTACGCCGACCACTGCTTCAGCGGCCATGCGACGATGCACGCCGAGAACCTGTGGCCCGCCCAGCTGTCGACGGTGCCGCAGGTGCTGCAGCTCGCCAACCTGTGGAAGCTCACCCTGCAGAAGCGCGGCTGCAAGGGCCTGCTGGCCACGGGGGCCCACGGCGTCATGCAGGGGATGGTGCTGAGCTTCGGGGGGCTGCAGTTCACCGAGAACCACCTGCAGTTCCAGTCGGACCCCGACGTGCTGCAGAACAGCTACTCGCTGCGCGGGATCCACTACAACCAGGACCTCATCAACCTGGCCGTGCTGCTGGACGCGGAGGGGAAGCCCTTCCTGCACGTGTCCGTCAAGCCCCAGGAGAAGCCGGTGAAGCTGTACGCCTGCGAGGGGGGCTGCGCCAACGACCCCGTGGAGCTGACCTCGGAGCCGCACGGCCACACCTTCCCCGTCATGGTGACCCAGCCCATCACGCCGCTGCTCTACATCTCCACGGACCTGGTCCACCTGCAGGACCTGAGGCACACGCTGCACCTCAAGGCCATCCTGGCCCACGAGGAGCACATGGCGAAGCAGTACCCGGGCCTGCCCTTCCTCTTCTGGTTCAGCGTGGCCTCGCTCATCACCCTGTTCCACCTGTTCCTCTTCAAGCTCATCTACAACGAGTACTGCGGCCCGGGGGCCAAGCCGCTCTTCCGGAGCAAAGTCTAGGCCCCGCTCGGGCCTCGCGTGCCAGCACCTCGGTGGACTGCGCCTGCCTCCTCGGCCCCGGACGTAGGAAGCCTGCACAGGAGCGTGGAGTGCCCTGCGGACGACCGGCGTGTGGGGGTGTCCACACGCGGGGGTGTCCCTAGGTAGGAGGCCACAAGATTTGGACGGGAAGTCTCGATCCAGGAGGGGTTGCTCAGCAGCAAGGGTGAAGGGGTGGGGGGAGCACCGTTTGCGCCCGTGCAAGAAGCAGAACGGGGTAGCTGGGTGCACAGCACCCCCATTCCCACGGGGCTCTTCCCGGACCACCGTTGTCTTGGGGTGCCGGTGTATGAAGTCAGCACGCCCACCAGTGTCCGAGCTCACAGCTTGAGGGCCCAGAGTAGACGGGGACGGGTTTGGTGAAGAGGTCGCTTGAGCTACCAGGAAGCAGTTGGTGGGGGGGCTGGACTGCTTCATAATTGGAGTTGGGGGGCACCGCTGGGACTCCCAGAGGCAGGCAGAAGTCCTTTCCTCCTCTACTGCAGTCTCGTCTTGAAGGACAGGAGACTGAAGTGTTCAGTGTCTCGCGATGATAGCAGAGTAAACAAACCTGGAGGAAGGCAGTAGCCCATGTTCCTTGGAGACAGGGAGGATGGGAGCTGAACCGGAGGAGAGCTGCCACCCGCACGGCAGGGCGTCTGAGGTCTGCACAGCCCGCAAGAGGAATGTTGTGGTGGTGCCGTGGGCTGAGGAATTTAGTTCACTGGCTCTGAAGGCCAGGCGTCAGTGTGAGCAGGAACGGGGGAGGGAGATGGTCCTTCGAGCCCACGATGGAGCAAACCCAGCCGGAAGCCGGGTTGCCCCTTCCTTGAGATTTCTAAAAGTTCAACGGCGGGGCCGGTGCACTTTGCATCGCGTGTGTATACTACTGAATTCCCGCATTTCCCGGTTCGCTTCTGTGCTTGTCCCGCTCCTGAAAAACCCGGGACTCCCCCAGCAATCTTCCCCTGGCTTGCCACGCTCGAGAAGTGTTGGGACTTCATTTCCCACCATTCCCATTAGCCGTGCGGAATGAGAAGGATGGGCCCCGCAGTCCCAACATGTGGCGAGCCCCAGGGAGGACAGGTGTGGCGCTCAGCCACCCCACAATGCAGAGCTGCCGTGGCACATGGAAAGTGTGCTGGCTGGTGCTCGATCCTGCATGGAAAGACTCCAAGAGCAGCAGCCCTGCAGGGTCCCCTTGACAGCTCGCTGCGCGGGGTGACGCCCCTTGGGGGGTCCCACAAGCAGTGCAGCCGACTCCCCAAAGCACCTGCGATTTAGTGGGCCCGGGGAGTAGACGACCCCCCTCTTCCAGATGCTCTGAGTTCCCCTCAGCCCTGACCTTTGGCTGTGCCTGCCGGGACTGAATTCCAAATCACCTGGGGGGCTGCAAGCCCCTGAGCCCTCTCGGAGCCCTTACAATGAGAAAGGCGGGAGGAGCACACCTCCCGATTTGGACGTGTTTATGGTTTCTCCTCGTTTAAAAAAATAAAGTTGCAAAACGTTCGACTTCATCGCTGGGAGCCGTTTGCTCTCGACATAGCCAGGAGAGAGTGCAGGTGTGTCCACACATGCAAATGAAGCAAGGATAACCCACTGAGCGTCTTGAAACTGACCGGACGGCCACGGGCTGGCCTCTTTCCCTGCCCGGTTGCCCTCCGGGTGGGCTAGCCCACAGCCCCCGGGGCCATGGTCCGACCCCTCTGGCGGGGCCAGGTTGGGGCACCCGAGAAGGCCCTGTGCTGTACGGACTGAACCAAAAGCTCTCTCGGGGGGTGGAGAAATGACTGGCCCTCCTGGATGCAGGATCAGCTGCGCAAGCCGGCCGCTCCGGACAAGGCCGTTCCGTAGACCGCATATCCTTTTGTGCCTTTTCGGGAAAGGGACAGGGACTGTTTGTGATGGTCCAAGCATTGACACCCGTGCTCAGCGCCTCCGTTCTTTTCCAACCCTGCGTCTCGCAAGGTCCGTTTGCTTCCATTCAAATTCACTCTTCGGTGGGGAATACTTGAACCTGACTGTGGCTTTTTATTTTGATGTTTCAGATTGGTAGGATGTTAATAAGCAGGCTTCTTTGGACCATCGCTCTTTTGGAGTTCTCAAGCTTAGCCTAATTAGATAATGCCCCCCTCTCTTCGTTAGCCAGATGTCCGCTCATTTCTTGTGTATACTTTAATTTATTACAGATAGATTTGGGACATTGATTCTTTGAACTGCAACCCTAGTTTGAGAATGAGGAACAGCCAATTAAGAATGTATATGTATATATTTCTCTCACACTTTATTGCTGATAACGAGGATTCTCCTGGCGTGCATAGTGTACGAAGCAATCCACTCTCATGAGAGCCTTTTGTTGGGATGGGGCTGCTGACCAGTTTGCATTTACTCCAAATCTGTCGCTAACATTCTGGATCGTGGGGAGTTAAATCTCGTGATCTGAATGCGCTGGTTGTGATTATTTCAAAATACCAAAGGTTTGGGGTGATTGTTTTTTTAAGCAGGAAATAAACACCTTTCAAATTTACACGAACCGTGTCCGTTGATGGTTTATTCATGCCTACCATTTGGTCTCCTGACATCTCTGAGCAGCTCGTATCAGCGGCGGCCCTCGGTCTTCCATTCCAAAGCACTGCAGTGAGCCAAAATCAGCTTTCTGGCTGCCTTGCAGGGCAGGAAAGGTTTTTGCCCCTTGAACCACACGGGAAGGCAGCAGATGCAGCCTCTGAAAAGGCCTGTTTACTTGCTGTTGCTCAGCAATCTGTGCCTCGGACTTACGAAGCACTCCTGTTGCTCCACACGGCTAAGACACCAGCTCCCTGCCTCAGTTACCCCAACTGGAAACTGGAAACAGGAGCTCTACTCCCCAGACAAGGCCTATTTTGCCGAGGAGCAGGGTAAAAGAGCATTAAATACACGGCTGTGAGCAGGGAGGGCAGCTAGCATGGTCCGGAAATTGGAAGTGGGGTGGGGAGAGAACACCTTCCGAAGAACGGGTGCTTCCCGACTGTACCCGAGCCGCCTCGCCTTTCCCCCACGAACGAGGCGTTGGTACCTTCCGTCGCTGCCTTCGGGAATCAAAGCTGTCAAATGGAGTTCTCCGGGCGCGTTTCCGGACTGTCTTTCCCAGGGTGTGGATCTGGGACAGGTCCTCATGGCACGTCGCTTCTTCGGCTCCCCTGCGTCGGTCCAGGGGAAACCCAACCCGAGCCAAGAGGGCAAGAAGCTTTCCCAGGTCCCACTGCAGGAGAGCAGCGTCTTTACTTGCAGGTGAGCCCGGAAAACTCGGACAAACAGGTGACCGAGCTGCAGTGAATTTTGGTGAACGTTCAGGGAATATTTTGGGCCAGGGAAAACCTTTTTCTTACGCCTTTCTACGCACGGGAAAAGCCAGCGTCGCCGCATATTCAGTAGCAATTAAATCAACTGTGATTGACCAATATTTGGTGCGACTGATGGGCTTCGGGGACTGTACCAAGCTTTTAAAAAATTTATTCTGTTAAATTTCTCCTCGAGGAATATGAACGAAAGAGCCTGGAGTATGCTATGTGGGGCTGGCAAAATTAATCCCATCGTACAGGTGGGGACTTGAAAATTGTCTTGAGAAATGAAATTGTATTTACAAGGGCACATTAGAGACAGGTCAACAGAAAAACTCGCCACAATTAAAAGTATTTTCATATACGCTAATCTCACATTAAATTATTCCCATGTGTGTGTAAACATGAAAGATGAGCCAAATATGGTTGACTGTCATTTCCCCCTCAGATTCCTCAGTCATTTAAAATAACATGTCTGATTCAGTATGGAATATCCGATTCACAACAACAAAATACCTATCTAAAAAAGATTCATGAAATACGTTTAGCAGATTCAAAGCTGCTTCTGCAGTCTCCAAGCAGGGATAATTTAAGAATATACCCTGCACAGAAGTAGACTTAACTGACAAATAAATTTCACTAAGCAACAAAGAACAGATGTTTTTTCCAGCAGAAGCACACCTGCTGCGATACCTGTGTATCTCACCTCATTTCTGCCCTCAAGGTAGTCTTATTATTACACTTCCTTTATATTCCATTTTAATTCCTCTTTCAAGGAACCCAACAGAACTTACAGTATTCTCTGCTATTAATAGCTAGCCATTTAAATGAACTTCTGATAGGTTTTTGTGTTTCGTGCAGCCACAGATACTAAATTCTTGCAGTGATGTATTTCAATATTTGGGAAAGGAAGCTGTAAATGCACGATTAAAGGCGCTTATTTCTAGATAATTATTAAAAACAAGCCAGAGCCACTGCTAATCAAAGTAACAATTGCCTTGTGGGTCTAACAGTCAAAGCTCTGCAGCAAACAACTGATCCACCTTTGTCTGGTTCCAGCCAGCAAATTTTCTACCCTTTCATACAGTAACTCTGATAGAGGTGGGCATCACCTATAGAGGTGGTCAGTCTATACCATTGCAGGAATCCTTCATAATGCAAACTATTCTACAGAATGCAAACCATTTCCTGGGTTGTCGGGAGTTTCTAGCTCATTTATGTATAAAGTTGCAAAAAGCCTGCCATGCTAAACCAAAACCTTAATTTTTAGACGTTCTGCCGATGGAAGGCAGGACCATCCCAAATATGTCTCTGCATTTAAACAAAACGCAGATATTAAGCCAATAGACCGAAATGCAGGAAGCAGTCCAAATCCAAGCACAGAAAAACACTCAGCAAAATTGAATCCGCATTTAAAAGATGGCGCAGCTCTTACCTTGATCTGCCTTTTGGGGTCATCTTGAACGTACTGGAACTGTTGCAACGGGTACAAGGAAATGGAGCCCTTGAAAAGCAGGCAAAATCAGTTTTGAGTCGTTTCTGTATTTTGGATGTTAAAGGTTTTTATCAGGGATCTGATGAAAAGGTGGTGCATATCTTTGACATCTGCATAAAGGGCGGAAGATCGCAAATCTTGTACTCTGGGAACCCTCTTAGGTTGAGAATGCCAGGTGCAAAAGGCATAATTTTAAAACATCCGGTCCGGCAGAGAGTGAGAAGCAAAGGCACCTGTTCCTTTGGAGCATTTCCTTCCCCCTCCTTGTTCTCACAGAGTAGCCTTTATTTCTGAATTATATTGATATTCCACCTTTCCTTCCAAGAAACCCAAGGTGGCTTACATAATCCTCCTCCTCCTTTCCATTTTATTCTCACAACAACAGCCCTGCAAGGTGGGCTGGCCGAGAGTTGGTGACTCACCCAGACTCACATCTCCTGAGTCCCAGCCCAGCTCTCGAACCAGTAAACCAATATGGGAGTTCCAGCAAACACGAGCTGGCCTGAGAGGGAAACCCTTGCCAAGGAGACCCCCCTCGGCCAGCCGCGTCCCTCTTTCCCCAGATGCTCTGCCCCTCCATGCGGCCGCACAAGCGAAACCGTGAGACGCATCCTGGCCGCCTGCGTCGTCTCCTCGCTCTCGCTGGTGTGGAACATCTCCCTCGACCTGAGCGAGGTGCTGGAGTCCTGGAGGAAGACCCAGACGGCCCTCGCCGGCCTTCCCACGTGCCGGAGCAGCCTGGCTCTCCGCCTCGCCAGCGTCCTCCAGGATGAGAGCGAGTGGTGCAGGGGATGCTCGGACGACGGGGGACAGGGAGCTTCGGAGAACGCCTCCTGGCTAGCCTGCGTGCTGGAGAAAGCCGCTGCGCTCTGTGAGGCGTCCGGCCAGGAGGCCCAGCCGTGCGCGGGAGTGGAAGGCGCAGGGTGCGGTGAGATTCTCGCCCCGTTGAGGCAGCGCCTGAACGGCACTCCGGCGGCGGCCACCCGACTGCACTCCCAGCTCGTCTCCGAGGTCCTGGAGATGTCTGGGGGCCTCGAGGGAGACCTTCAGACCATGAGGGCGAGCCCCGACTGGGTGGACGTCGCCTCCCTCAGACTCATCCTCCGAACCAAAGCGGCTGTGCTCCAGGCCCGAGGAACACCGCTGTCTCCGGAGGGAGCCCGAGCGCTGCGGCACCTCATCTCCACCATCCTCACATACGCGGTTTCCGCCTCCGAAAGCGCCCAGGAATGCTGGACGGAGAACCCAAATGTCTCCGCCTTTTTTGCCCAGTATGACGGGGTCCTTGTCCTCAGCCCTGCCTGGGAGACTTCGCCGCTGCCGCCTCTCAAGCCGTTCCTGGAGGGCTTAGATGCCCTCCAGGCCTGCCTGTCCGAGAAAAGCACGGAGAAGCTCCGCAAGAAATCGAGAGAGCTTCTCTCCTTGCTTGCCCTCAAGATTAGCCTTCTGGCCGTGACCGGCCTCATCTACCCCATCGTCCTGGTGTCCTTCAAAGAGATGACTGACTGGATCCAGAATTACGCCCGGGACCTCAGGGATCGGACGGAGGATTTGAAGAGGCAGAGGCATCTGGCCGAGGACCTTCTCCACCAGATGTTGCCCAAGTCCGTAGCCCGGCAGCTGAGGAAGCACAAGCACGTCGAGGCCGAGAATTACGACCAGGTGAGTCCGCCGGCGGGGACAGAGCACGCCCTGGAGCTCCCAGGGCAGAAGGGAATCCGAGTGGGGCTGCAGATGGTTGCGTCTTCCCTGCTGGAGAAATACTCTCTGGGCTTCTATCCAACAAGTCCTGGGACGACTGCATCACCGCTTTCAGGACTGGAGGCCGGGCGCTTTTCCCGGACGGACGGTGGGGACCCTGGGAGGCAGGTTGCTCACATCCTATTTGCAGGTTTCTTGCTGGCTCCTGCGGGAGCAAAATGCTTTGCTGGGCAAGCTTTGGGCCTGATCTAGCAAAGCTGCTCCAGTTCAAAGGCTTCCCTTCAAACATGGGGTGGAGAAAGGGCCCGTCCGTGCTTGTTCTGATGCAGTGATGGGGCAGAGCAAGCGGGGCTCGGGGGAAGAGGGGGGAGGGCTCAATTAACCCCCCCATCCTGCGATTGTGTCCCAACCACACCTTTGAAACGTGGGCTCCGTCCCAACCCAACATCTCTGCCTGGAAATGAGGCCCTCCAAGCCAGACAATGAGACCCTCGCATATGCCGCGGGAGCGTCACCAGCGTCTCCGAGTGCCGCTAATGAAGCATAATTGCCACCTCTCTCTTCCTCTTTCCTCTGATTCGTCCCTGTTTGTTCAGCATGGGGGGACCTCTTGATCCCCCCCCCCCCCCCGTGGAGCATCTGGTCCTCCGGCTGAGAGGAGGCACCATTAGCTGCAACAAGGCAATTCTTGGGGCAATTATGGTGCCGGATGGGAACCGGGGCCTCTTTCAGAGGAGGGTAGAAACCTTTATGGCGAGCGCTGGCAGTGCAGAAGAGGAAGAAGAAATGTGTGGATGGGGCCATGCTAGGGCTCCCCAAGCCAGGACTACAACTCCAGCTGGGAATGATGGGGGTGGTGGTACGCACCTCTGGAGAGCACCTGGTTGGGGAAGGCGGAGTGGGGCGTTGGCAGTGCGCTGGAGGTGCCAGTCGGTTGGCGGGGCACCTTCTCCGGGCGCCTGAAGGGCCCCACGTCCTCCTGGGTGGGCCGCGGCAGCCATAGCACAGGTGCAGCTCACCAGGGTGCAGCCCGCTCGCCCGCCGGAGAGGCTATGACCGCCCGGGCTGCCCCCTCCGGCAGGTGACCATCTTCTTCTCGGACGTCGTGGGCTTCACGGCCATCGCCGCTTCCTGCACGCCGCTGCAGGTCGTCGAGATGCTGAACAACCTCTACGTCTGCTTCGACACGCGGATCGAGTCCTACGAGGTTTACAAGGTGGGCCTCGTCCGCTGGGCAGCGGGGGGGGTGGTGGGAGGCAGAAGCAGCAAAGGACCCCCCCTTTCGCGCTGAGTCCGCACTTCCCCCTTTCTTAAAATCGATAGAATTATGAATTACATCAGCTCCAGCCCTTTCTCCAATTTTTTGAAAGGCTCGAGCTGACGCACACTGTAATTAGAACCTGCCAAATTTAAGCAGCTGGAAAATCAGCCATCCAAAGGCAGCTGTGCGATACAAGTCAAGGTGTGTTGCCCAGCTGGCCAAGTCGCTTGGGTGCCTGAGGAAGGCGGCTCCACCTTCGCTCCCTGGCAGAAAAAAGCTCCGTCCGCCGCCATCTGCTGCCCTTCCGGGGCTGCCAAACTCAGCCGCTTCCGAAGGATAATTTGGGAAAGCACCGCACAGTCGGGAGCCGTGCAAAGAGGGCAGGGATCGGGGAGGCCTTGGGCTGGAGGGCCCCCCCCCGCCGCTCACCTGTCTCTCCGCCCCCCTCGCCACCCAGGTGGAAACCATCGGGGACGCCTACATGGTGGTGAGCGGCTTGCCCGAGAGGAACGGCTGCAGGCACGCCGACGAGATCGCCAAGATGGCCCTGGACCTGGTGGCCGCCGTCCGGCAGGTGGTGGTCCCGCACATGCCTGCCGGCAAGCTGCAGCTGCGGGCGGGCATTCACACAGGTGAGTCGCAGGGCAGGTGCGGCAGCGGGCCGGGGCGGGACGCACAGCGGCACCCACCTTGCGGAACAGCTCGGGACCGGGAGGAGACCGGTGGATGCATCCCAATCAGGGTGTCGGACCGCGAGCCGGCAGGCCCACCTGGGGTCCCGATCCCCTGGCCCTGAGCTGGCTGCACCGTTGCAGCCGCCTCCCGTTTGGTGGTCTCTGAGTAGCAGCCTCTCTTGGAAGGTTTTGCTGCCGACGGTATGAGCGCCAAGCTACAAAGGGGGGGGGGGGCTCCCTACTTTTCCTGCCAGCCCCACTTGCCATTGCTGGGCAGCCCCCCGAGCTGCTCCAAAAGGGTATTTGTCCCTCGGGGTGAAAGAAAGAAGTCTGTCTGTCTGTCTCCCTTCCTTCCTTCCTTCCTTCCAACGTTTTTAAACAATCCCATCACAGACGGAATAAAATGGAAGTAAAGGGTAAGAGGAGCACAGCATCTGATATTAAGTGTAAAGCCACAAATTAGCAATTAAAATGACGGGAGAATAAAAAGGGTTTTGCCTGGCGCCGAAAGGAAAGAAGCGTTGGCGCCAGGCGGACATCTCTGGGGAGCGTGTTCCACATTCGGGGTGCCACCGCAGAGAAGGCCCTCCTCTGGATAGCCCCCCCTCCCCGATCGCTTTCAAGGAGGGTTCCCAGAGGAGGGCCCCTGCCCCAGATCTCAAGGGGCGGGAGGGCACAGAGGGGAGAAGGCGCTCCTCCAGGAATCCCAGACCCAAGCCGTTTGGGGCTTGCATCCGTAAGCCCTGCATCCCAGTATAAGCAGTGGGATTTCACCCGGGGCGAGAAAAGCATCCAAGCGACCGCACGCTCTAGCATCCCGAACTGAAGATGTTCCTCGCGTATTTCGGAGTGTGGGATGGTTCACCACCACGGAAAGACTGTCCCGCAGCTGAAACGACATCCGGCCCCCTCCGGGCCCATGAGGTCCAGTGCCCCTGATCTGGAGAAGGTCCCGAACCGAACCGGGGCACTTCATCCCGGGGCCCTGCTGCCACGCACCTTCCTCTTCCTGCCCCTGCCACCATGGCTGCCCCCCCCCCCCCCCCACCCCTGCTGACCAGCGGCCTCTCTACCCACAGGGCCGTGCGTGGCCGGCGTCGTCGGGCACAAGATGCCTCGCTACTGCCTCTTCGGGGACACGGTGAACACGGCCTCGCGCATGGAGTCCACCAGCTTGCGTGCGTAGCGCTGCACCCGCGACAAACCCCGGCTGCGTGTCCCCTGGCACACGGCTCAGTCCGGACCCAGCCTGGCTGGAGTGTGCAGATGGAGAGCGGGAGTGCCCCTGAGCGCGTGCAGAGTGACTACCGCTTGCCCCCTCCCCAGAAATTAGGCCCGTGTTGGCTCAGCGTGGGACGGAGAAGGCAGCTCCAGATGTTTAGCCAACCTCTGCCCAACTCCAGGCCGCAAAGCCAACGCCGAGGGGAGCCGAGTCCAAAACCGAGCCGGCAGCTCCCTCCTGCTGCGAGACGTCCGGGATGAGGGGCTGCCCGGGCAGCCCTTTCGCAGCCCCTGGAAGTGCAGAAGCGGACCACAGGGTCTTCTGTGGCCACGCGGCCGCCTGGGTGACCGGTCCCCCGGTGCCCTCAGCCCGACCCACCCCACAGGGCTGTTGTTGCGAGGATAACCTGGAGCTGTGCCAGCGGCCCTGGGCCCCCCACAAGAGGGCGAAGGACAGGGGGTAAATGCAGGGCTGTCGTTGCCTCCTGCCCCGACACGCCCCGGCCAGGGCAGAGCAGGGGGCATGGAGCGAAGGTCTCCCCGTCAGCTCCCCATTTCGGAGGGCCCACGGGCAGGACGCCCCTTGGGAGGCCCTCCTTCCCTCCCTCCCTCCTCCTCTTCCTGGCCATGGCTGGCTTTAGCTTGCCTGACCGGCCAGTGAAGATGGCGGCTCCCCCGAACTCCGGCAGGTGCCCAGGTGTGCCCACCTGGCCTGGCCTGGCCTGCCATGCTCGCCCCTGCCAGGAGAGGGCGCCCCGAGCGCACCGAACCGAGCCGGGCTCCTAATTCTGGCAATTCTGTTCCTTTGCAGCCCAAAAGATACACATCAGCTCGGCCACGTACCTGGCGCTGCTGCAGGACGATGCCTACCACATCGAGCCGAGGGGCGAGATCGAAGTGAAGGTTGCCCTGCTGATTTTGCAGTCGGCTTCCCCGTGGAGGCGGCGTGTGGCCGGCGGAAGGGCAGGAGCGAGCCCCGAGGGGTCTGGCTGGCCTCTGGGGACACAGGGCGGCCGGGTGGTCCCCCCAATCTTGGGTTTGACAGACTGGCAGGGCCTTCTCCCCGTTGTCCCCCTGGGGGGGGTGCAAGCAGCTTTTGCAAGGTGGCCTTCGGAGATGCATGCGCACAGCAGAATTTTGCAAATTTGCCTTCTGGAAAAGGCACACATGCCCAAATATGCAAGCCCCGAGCAGGTGTGTTTTCATCTTTTAGCTATGGGGAAACCTACATTTTCGGTCTATTTTATATATTTCCCTGTGCGTGCATTTGCATAAAATTATCTAAAGTAAAAACTGTCTGTGGAATCTGGACGATTCAGGAAAAGCTCGGCCACTGTTCTTCCTCAGGTGCAACACCCATGCACTGCACCTCCGTGCTCTGTGTTTGCTTGGGCTTTCCTGTTGAACTCCTGCCTGCCTTCCCGACATTACAAGTGCAGGAAGCCCTCTGCACACACGTGCCTCTCCTCGCACGGCCGAAAGTGTTTTCTTCAGCTCTGTTTCATATTCTGCACAGGGCAAAGGAAAGATGAAAACTTACTGGCTGCTTGGGAATAAGAATTACAGCGTCCAGAACGACAGCTTGGTGTGTCACTGGAACCCAGCATTATCCCGGAAAAAAAGGATGGAAGCGAGCCATGGCTCCGTTCCGCGAGTACGTAAGTCTGGCAGGAAGGCCGTTCAGCATCCTGGGTTTCCCTAGGCATTCGTGCCCCTCCTGAGCTCAAATCCTGCTTCCATACAATTTTCCCCAGTTCTAATAGGTTAAATTGCCTCTCCGAAGGCTTCTGGAGGGACTTTCAGCGGCACTTGGCTGATTTCTGCCCCCGTTTTGGCTTCAGCTGCACCCCTGTGGCCCCCCAGCGCTTCTCCAGCTGCAGGGGGAGCCTCGGGCTGAAGCAGGTTCTGTGCCCCCCGAGGAGACGAACCTGGAAAATGGCAGCCAGGAGGCTTCAGCGATACTTCATGGCATCTCAGAGCTGCATGCAAAAATACTCATTCTTCGAATTAAGCCCACTGAAATCAACGAGGCTTAGGCCAAGGGTGATTGGCTTGCTTCCCATTGATTTCAGTCCGCCTGCTCTGCGTTTAGCTTAATGTGGATCCAACCAAGAGTCGGAGAGAGATTTCAATGCGATCCGATGCGTGTCTTGGCAGGAAAAAGGCCTCTGGCACCCATAAACCCGCATCCAACCTGCTGAGGAGCTGTAGCTGTTTTTTCTGCTAAATATGTACAGGATCAGGCCGTGGGAGGCTGTCCAACCCCCCCCCCACCCTGCCCATTCAATACAGAAATCTCACAACGGCCACATCCCAAGCCCTCTTTAGATTCCTCCAGCAGAGGTGGGATCGGGTGTTTGGGGACAGTAAATGAGTGAGTACCTTTCTCTCAGTTTTTGCACTCCTCCGACAGTCCAGTGCAGGCACGGAGGACCGGCCAGCGAGCAAGAAAGCCTCGGCCTCGTCCCGCGAGCAGACGGGGCCTGCCGGAGAGGATGGAGCGACGCCTGGCTTACCTGCTTCGGCTGCAGCTGAGCCGGTCCGGAGCAGCATCGAGACGAATCACCTTGACCCGCCCAGGGGAGAGGAGGGCAGAGGGCCGGAGCCGCTGGACCACCGGCGATCCCGCCCCGAGTGCAAGGGGCGACGGCGGGAAGAAATGGAGCCCCTGCCCGGGTTTGTGGAAGGTGTCTGAATGGGAAGGTGCCATGGGAAAATCGGTTTCCCCGTGGCACCCGAATTTATGAGGGGTCTCTGCAGAGAGGCCGCCTGTTTTTCTTCGTGTCCGGCTGTCCTTTCAGCTTCTGGCTAGGTGTAGGTAGAATCCTAGCGAGCTTTAAAATCCTTTGGCCGTGCCCACCACTGGAATACAGCCCCCTCCCCAGCTTCCGCCCTGGGCTGGGAAGAGTCGAGCACCCCGATCTAGTGCCGCCCCTGAACTTCCACACGGGCTTCCCAGGGGAGATCAGGAAGGAAGCGGACTTCCTTAGCCTGGTTTCCAACAACTGGTCCTTGGAGGTGGACTATGTCTGAACATGGAGGCTCTAATGAGCCCCAAGCTTCCTCCGAGGAGCCGCACCGCAGCAGCTGTTGCTCAGAGGCACACGGTCACTGGACCTGGAAGCTTTCCCCAAGCAGGCACTCTCCAGATGTTTTGGACTTCAGTTCCCATGAGCCCCGGCCTGCTTGGCTACGGAGTAGAAGCACAAGAAGGTATAGTCCAACGCAGTGGCATGACCTATCCTACCCTCTCTTTAGTGCTTTCCATGGGTGATTCTGAAAATATCCCAATGACTGCTACCCGAGGAGGAGGAGCTGTTATAGTGACCTCCCATTTATACTCCGCTTTGCTGCTTCGTTTTTCCTCTTCCCTCCGCATCTGTTTTCATTTTGTGCCATACCATTCAGACTGTAAGCCTGAAGGCAAAATCCGGCTCACCACTACCCCTCTGTGGCCTGCTCCGGAGCATTTTCCAGCTCTGCAGCGGAATGAAAATAAAGAAACTCGAAGGGTTGCTCTTAGCTGCGCACGTTCCAAGATGTAGTATAAATTGGCTGTGAGCGGGGAGGCATCTCACAAGCAGCTCACTTGAAATTCATCTGCAAAACATCTCTGCACATTTTTAAAAGCATGCACAATTAAATTAATCCTTAGAATAGCCTCCTCCAGCTAGTTGCCTTCTAGATTGGCTAGACCACAACACCTATCATCCCCAGAGGGTGCCTCTGGGGAGCAGCTGCTGGGAGGAAGCTGTTTGGCGTCGATGCTGCCTTCATTTCACATCTCCCAAGAACAAACCACAGACTCCTGTCCCTTCTGAGACCGACCGATTCACTGCCTCTGCTTGACCATGACGATGTTCCCTCTTAATTAAAGCCAAAAGGTGCAGAAGCCCCACAACAGCTTCTGCCACAGCCGCCCACGACCCATCATCCTCGCATCGCCGGGCTGGGAGAGGAGGAACCTGAACTGCATCTGGAGAGGGGGGACCCGTGGACCACTCAGGCCACGGACACCCGGAGCCAGCCCTGGCTGACGCCCCGAGCCACACGCTTGGCGACCGTGAAAGCCTTCGCCGCGCCCCGAGCTCCTTGTGGCTTTGCCGCTAGCCCCCCAAGCCCCCCCCCCCCCCCCAGGCTGGACCTGGCCGGAAAACCCCCGGGTCCTACGCCGGGCGGCCACGAGGGGTCACCCACGGCCCAGCCAAGCGGCGCTGCAGCCATCTTCCTTCCCCGCTCCTGCCCAAGCTGCAGTCCCGATCTCGGCCGCTCTCCTTGGCCACTTGGGCCGACGGTGCCCTTGGGGGCGTCTCCCCGGCCGGCCGCTCCTGTGCCCCCCAGAAAGAGCCCTCTGGAGAAGTCAAACATCACTGGACCTTGAACGCCAGTGTCTGCCCTCCAGCTGCTCTGAGCTAAACTCCCCTCCACTAGAACTCCCATCAACCCCAGCCCACCAGCTCGCTTGTTCCGGTGGGGAGGACGAGCACCCGCATCCAGATCAGCCGGAACACAAGCCGGCCGGGCCCAAGACTGGACCCGGCCAGTCGCCAAGCCTCTTCGCTGCCTCCCGGCGTCCCGGTTCGGTTCCGGTGTCCAAATCTTGCGCTTCGGCTTTACAGCGGAAAGCAAAACCGGCCCCTTTCGTTCAGACCTTGGGAACGTGCAAAGAACAGAAACCGGTGTGTTTTGGGGGAGGCGGGGGGCGTCTCCCCGGGGGGGGCGCACAGTGGTGACTTCATGCAGCACTAGGGTCCCTCTGGCCTCACCCCGGGCACGGCTCCCGTGCGCCTCCCATGAGCTAGGCGGGCAGGCATCCGGCCCGTTGGCACGTGCACCTCCCGCTATCAGGCCGGGCGGGGGCTCCGAGCGAGCCAGGGCAGGGCTGGGGGGCAGGGGGACACGTCACCACCTCTGCACGCCGGGTGATGCCACGGCCAGGCCCCGCGGGAGTCACGCTGCTGGTCGCCGGGGCCTCCACACGGGCCCGGACACGTCTGCCCCAGCACAGAACCAAAAGAGGGGATGGAACGTTTTCCCGGGAAGGAAAGCTCGCTCGGGGACGGAATGTGCTGCCCGGTGCGCTCTCCTAATTTGGGTGTGTGCGAAGGAGAAACTCCCCCAAAATGCGTTGTTTTGTGCCTGGGAGCAAGGTGAATCAGAATAACCTTGCTGGCAGTGCAGGAGCCAATGGTAGGCATACCTGGGCATCCGCTGAGGGCCACCTGTCCTGCGGGGGCCCATGGACAAGACACCCCCTGCTTCTCCATTCCCCGCTGCAACCGGCTCATTCGCTGCCTCTCACCCTTTAGTGGTGGCCATGAGGAGGATGTGGAGGAGAAGCCGTGGCAGATGGATTAGGAGCTCCTTGGTTGGCACCAGGAGCCCCTTCGACTGGGTAAATGGAAGGCTTCCAAGGAGGTGTCTATCCCACCTTCGTTTGCCAAAATCAGCCCATTGGACAGAAGAGGGGAACTGAGGCAAGTCTTGCCTGCGGAGCAGAAAAACTCAAGGAGAGGGAACCTCCGCAGAGTTGCGCCCCACACCTCTTGGGTCCCACCGCTTTCTGTTCCAGCAACGACCCCCCGCACAGGGAGGAAATGCCGAGGCGAGAAATTCCAAGAGGAGTGGTGCAAAGAAAGGGATGGAGGGTCCCTGGGGAACAGCCCCCAGATCCTTGGTCTCCAAGCATAGGAACAGGCGGAGCCCCCGGGCAGGACTGGAGAAACTCTCTCAGCGGGTGCACAGGCGCTTCTGGGGAGGCCGCGAGTGGGGTGGGGAGGTTTGCTGATATGAGCACCCCGTCCTGGTGCAAGGGACGGGGGGGGCACTGCTTGGGGTGGGGCCGAGCCCCTGTGCTTAACGAAGGAAACCGGGAAATACGAAGCCAAATCGTGTGCAGGCACTTACACTATTCTATATAAAACAAAACTACTCAGATCAGCAAAGCAAGTGAAAATCCGCAAGGCCGCCGAGGGAATTCTATCGGGACCCAACCAGTACCATCATCCCCAGATCCATCCATCGTCCTGTCTTTCCCCTTAATTTTACCTTGACCAGTTGGTCAACTTGTTCTCCATCGTCTTGGCTAACGAGACGCGGGTTTCTGCATCTTGCTTGTTGGAGAGATACACGTATCAGGAGGGATCACATGCTATTTCCAGAAGGTGTCGGTTTGTTTTTTGCAGAGGGGGAAGCTAAAATTAGCGCCCCGCACCCCGTCGTGGCTGAAAACACCCTGGAGACACCCCGTGGCCCGATGTTTTGGAAAGAGACTCTTGAGGATGGAATGTGTCACTGGAAAAGCTTAAATGGGCAGCAGGGTGATGTCACCCCCCCGGCTGGCCAATATGGGTCACCCAGTGAGGAGGAGTTTGGGGAAAAAACCTGAACCGCGATCCAGCCTCGGTGCCTTGGCGGGCATGGGATGCGAGGCTGCAGAAGGCCTGCAAGCCGGCCGCTTTCAGCCAGACAACGAACGCCCTTCGACGCAGGTCCCTGGCCTGTAAACAGGGGTGTTGCTGGGCAGTTGCCAGATTTGGGGACCCCTGAATGCCCCGTTGCACAGCCTAATTTCTCTCCCACAACATCCAAATCTAAAGAGGAGGAGATTTGCTGAAACTGACACAAGCGGCAAGACAAATTTCCCGTTCAGATCGCCGTGAATAAGACGAAACCGTCTGCCGGTTTCCACCTGGCCCAGGCAGTTGTTCCTCTTCCGCTAAATTGACTACAAACCCTTTGCCCCGGCAACTGGCAGCATCCCTGCTCTTTCCCTCCTGGATGAGAATCGCCACCTCCCACCCCAGCAATTAAGCGCAGAAGAAAACCTCCGGAGGCATCAAACTGTCCTGCCGGAGGCAGGTGGGGTATCACAGAATGCAGCCAAGGAGGCTTTCTGAGTCATGCGGGTTCCTAGGGCTTGGGGACCCTTGCGTCTCTTGGGGGCTTGGCCAGAAAGCAGATTTGCTTGGAAGAGCCCCGATTCCACCCGGGAGCCGACGACAGAACCCACGTCGCCTTAGGACCCGCAAACCACAGACCGAAGAGGCCGAAAGCCTTTGCTCCTTGGGACTTTGAGGGCCACGAAGCTCGGGCGAGACGCTCCCCCGGGGCCTATAAGGGCTGGATGCCAGCGCCCGGAGAAGAGATGACAGAGGCGGCACGATCGCTTCCGGAATGGGAAAGCCTGCCATGCGGGCGACGGCGGAAGGCTCGTTCTCGGAGCCCAGGATCAGAAGGGGTGCTTGGAAGGGCCAAGGAAACAGGTCGCAGCAAACACGAGAACCTCGGACAAGCCCGTGCAATCAGCCCTCCTGCCCATGTTCCCCAGCACTGGGTATAACGGCTCCCGAGTCTCCGACAGCGGAAGCAACACAAAGCCCTCGGACTAGTAGCCACCGTGAATTTGGCTGGTCCCGCTCCTGGGCCACCGAGTGGGCGTGCGCAAGGACAGTGAATTCCACGGCTGAACCACACGTGGCATGACCGGGGCCTTCCTTGGACCCCCCCCCCCGCCCGCCCGCCCGCTTTTGGGATCTCTGGTTCCTTTGGTCCTGAATCTCCACCCGTCCGCGTCACAGGACGGCCGTGTTCGAGAGTCACGGCAGAGAGGATGGGGCCCACCTCCCCACTCGCTCTGCACCAGGCAGAATTCTGTGCCCCTCTGACCCGCCTGCCCTTCCAAAGCCCCCCGAGCCCCCGGATCAGTCGCCCCTTTCGCATCGCTGCCAACAATACACAGCATTCCCTTAGAGGGGAATACCCGGAATGGGGCACACCTGCAAAACAGCCGTCCGGGCGGGCAATTCTCCCCCTCCCACTGCTCTTCACCTCCCCTCCCCTCCATCCTCTTTCTCGCCATCTTCTCCCTCCCTTCTTTGCATTGCTCTTTCCCCCGTGCTTCCCCCTTTCTGTTCCTCTCCTCCCACTTAAAACTGGGCAAAAGAGCAGCAAATACGACTCAGAGCCAACAGCCGGAACCGGGGCAGAGTGGCCCCTGCAGCCTGGAGACTCGGGTGGAAAGAGGGTGCCGCCGTCCTTCCCACGCCTCTGGACGCCCCCGGGCTGCGGGGAGCACTTGGCCGCTTCCCGGACACCCGGGCCGGCTTCGGGGGCCGTGATGGCCAGGCTTGCCCGCATCCTCGCACGTCAACACCAGTCCGGAATGTGCCGTTATCCCGGGAGACGACTCCACGGAGAAAACGCTTCTGGGGCGGGCGAAGGGCTGGCATGTGTGGAATTCGAGGAGGGCGACCGAAGATTTGCCAGCGCTTTCGGCCTCCAGGGGCCACTTGCGCCCCTCCGTTCTGGCGTCGGCTGAGCGGAGAGAAAGGGTGGGCTTGGGGGCCCCTCCTGCTTGGTCCAGGGGGTGAAGTCTGAGCCGACTTGGGAGAAACTTGAGAGCGTTTGCTCTGGCGGCTGATGCAGGACGAGCCGATGCCCAGCTCTGTGTGTTTACTCAGAAGTAAATCCAGGCACAGAAGACTCCCCGGACCTGTCCCCATCCCTGTGTGCTTCCTTATTTCCTCCCCTCTTTGCAAAGCAGCTTCCAGGGCTGTCTTCCTCTATTCTGTTCTCACAACAACCCTGCAAGGTAGGCCAGGCCAAATGTCTGGAGCTGCCCAAGAGTTACCCAGACTGCCTGGAGATTGTAACCCCGAGTCCCAGGCCGATTCACTGACACTGCACTGGCTCTCTAGCGGCTCTCACCAATGGATTACAACTCCCATCACTGTGGGTGATGGGGGTGGCAATCCCAAACACCTGGAGGATGCCACAAGATTCACCGGGCCTAAAAGCATGCCTGGCATGTCCCAGTCACGAAAGCACGGGGATACCGTTCTGCCTTTCAGCGCTTTTTTAAACATGGTAAACACATCATTTGACTGAAAAATACACAAATAAAGGACCCGGCGTACCCTTCATCAATACCGAGCACATCTCCAGCCTTTGGCGTTCCAGAGGGAAATCTGCTATTCCAAATAACTCCGCTTTCTCTGCAGGTATGTCCACAATGAGGTCACCTTTGTCCTGGACAGTCCTTGCCATCCAAGTTTGGTAATTAGCTTATTTTCCTTTTGCACTTGAGTGCAACAGACGCCCAAGAGTCGCATATTAAATCATTGCTATTAGACAAGTGTTTGCTTGCTGTTTCACTCTAATCCTGAGACCTGCCAGTGATAATTCTAAGATCCACTATGCATAATCCTAAAACCCACCACCTGTAATCCTAAAATCTACTAACTCTAATCCTGAGTTCCGCCAGTATAATCTGAAGGTCCGTGTAGTGCAAAAGATACACACTCTCGGGAGTGAAACACTCCAGAGTCCAAGAACTGGGTTTCGAAAACAAGAACGGGATGACCCAAAGTCTCCCCTGGATTAACCCTCCCTGCTTCTTGGAGGCCCCCCGATCAAAAGGGTGCTTCACACGGCTTTGAAGTTAATGCTAAATTACCTCCAAGTTGGGCCAAAAGGGAGATGAAGATAAAAAACTTGCGTTTTTTGACTGAACGAAGGCGACAGAGCCAGTTTTCCGAACTCAGATCTGAACTTTTGCAAGATGCTGGGACGAGCCGGGCCTGTTCCTGGAGAGCATCTCACCCTCCCATGACACCCCACAGAAATGCCGGCCGGTCGGCCCACCCGCAGACTCCATGCGGGGGTCCCTGCAGAGGCCCCCACCCCCTTCCCCAAAAGTCCTGCACGGACTCCTGGAAATAGGCACCCGGAGGGAGGACGGCCTGAGCGGCCAAGAACTCCGAGCTGTTTCTTGTCGACACCAGCCGATTAGGGGCTCCGTTTTGGACCTCACACTCCGGGAGCGCTGATAAGGGGCTGCCGCCCTGCCGCCTGGGGATGGAGCAAAGGAAGCAGATAAAACCAGCTGTCATCTGTGTTCACACCTTCCCCATCCCATTGAGCTGCACTTGCTTCAATTTCCCGAGAGCCTCCGGCCAGCAAGCCGGGCACAAGCGCTGCCCAACTCCGGCTTCGTTGGAAAGACTGACCAGCAGCAGAAATATACGGCGGGGCGCACAGGACAGCAGGCTGGGGCTTGGGACACCCGGTCGCTGGTCCCCGTCCAGCCGCCAGGTCACGGGACTCTTCCTGGCCCAGTTCGCTCCACGAAAGTCATGGACTCGTAGAGCTGGAAGGGGCCAGAGGGCCACTGGGGCCAGCCCTCTGCTCAGAGCAGGGCTCCCAGTTACACCGCCCCTCTCAGGGGGCTGCCCAGTTGCAGCCTGGAGGCCTCCAGGGTGGGAGAGCCCCCCACCTCCCCAGGTAATTGCTTCCATTGCCGGACTTCTCGAACAGTCCAGAATTTTTTCCTGATATCTCGCCGGAACTGGCTTTCCGAAACCGGAACGGATTTTTCTGAGATGTGCCGCAACGGAGCTTATTGGGGGTTGATCCCTTTGGAGCTCCCCCGACCCGCGACTTGGCATGTTTCCCCACCATTCTATGGCTTGAAGGCCTCCACGCAACAAGGTGTTGGTGTTGTTAGTTGCGGAGTCGTCCCTGACCCATCGCGACCCCATGGACAACACTCCTCCAGGTCTTCCTGTCCTCCACCTTCTCCCGGAGTCCACCCAAGCCCCAGTGACCCCATCCAGCCACCTCATCCTCTGCCGCCCCCTTCTCCTTTTGCCATCTATTGTTCCCAGCATGAGGCTCTTCTCCAGGGAGTCCTTCCTCCTCATCAGGTGGCCAAAGCATTTGAGCTTCATCTTCAGGATCCGGCCTTCTAAAGAGCAGCCGGGGCTGATCTCCTCCAGGACTGACCGGTTGGATCGCCTTGCGGTCCAAGGGACTGGCAGGAGTCTCCGCCAGCACCACAATTCAGAGGCCTCGATTCTTCGGCACTCAGCCTTCCTTATGGTCCAGCTTCCCCAGCCATACATTGCAAGCAACAAGATAGGGGTATTTTTTTCTATTTGACCCCACCCCTTTTCCTTTAGCCACACCCACCACTGCTCTGCCCCCCCTCAAGAGGCCCCCCCTCCTGTCCTACTGCCTACTAGAAGCTAGGAGCATGATTTTGAGCTCAGTTTAAAAGCAACACGTTTTGACACGCACGGGGAAGGAATAATGTCTTCCGACGAGCCCGGTGCGCATCACAGAGGGAAGACGGCACCTCCGAGCGAATTGTCACACCTCCAGCTTGTTCTTCCTTGCAAAGTTACAGCAGCAGAAATTTGGTGTTACTTGTGCTTTAGTTGGAGATGTTATCACTGCTCGGTCTAAGCCATTTTGGGACTTCATTATGCGAAGAGGTCTCTTGGTACAAAAAAATCGATGCATGTATAATCCATCAAGGGAAGCTTTGACCCGCCGCCCCCGTGGGCTACGGACCCGATCAGAACACAGCTGTGCTGTGCACAGCCGCACTCGGTGACGCATCGTGTGTCGGGGGTCAGCGCCCCCCAGAAGCCCTCTTCACATTTCCCGAGGAGAGGAGGGCTGCAGTGCCATCTGGCTCATTAAGGGGCTGGAGAGGAATCATTTAAAAGCCACGGCACCGGAGGCAGCGGGCAAATCCGAAAGCTGGGGGAAGGACCCCGGAAGAGCAGGGAGGGTGGGCACGGCGATTCCTGGTTCTAGACATTTCCAGGAGCTTCCCGAGCGCCTGTGCGGTGTCCCAGGAGTACCAGTGTGACCACAAACACCATTCCGAGCGCCCAGCCGCCTCCAGTTCCTCCCAAGCTTCTTGGATTGAGCCAGGTTGGCCCTGAGCCTGCTGGACTGCCGCTTTTAACCTCGACAGCCCGGCGTGGCTGGGCCCGCGACTCCCGAGGAGCAGCCCTCCCTGTAACGGCGAGCCTGGGGCTCCCTCCAAATGGCACCCCAAGGGGGACTCGGCGGGGGGCAACAAGGAGACGGCCTGCTCGGTGGCAGCCCCCCATTGTGGACTGAGCTCCCCCCTGAGGCACGTCCGGCACCAGAAGCCTGCCCACTACTGGCTAAAGCTGTTACTGCGTGCGTCAACCGCAGACAGACACTCTGAGGTTTGTCAATTAATCGATGCCTGTTAAAACCGGAACAAACCAAGCTGCAAGCCCCCAAGTTCCCCTTTGCACTCATGACATGTTCCGGGTAGCGCCGTGAAGGCCCTGTGGAGCGGCAGCCGGACAGACCGACACTCATCGGGGGTTTTATAAGATGATAATATATGTAATATTCATTATTATAAAAGCCGTGCAACGGGCTCGCTGCAAAGCGAGATGCTGACCTCCACCAGCATCCGCCTGCAAAGGGGCATTTGCTTTGTCGAAAGCTTTTCCACCCCCTATTTCTGAGCGCGGTCCCCTTCGCCCGCCACCGAGCGGGACCGTCTCTGCGCGCCTGGGGCTTAATCGCCGCTGATGGCGCTCGTCTTCGCTGGACCGGAACTCGGCCGCGCCGCCGGCGGCCCGCTGGGCTGCATTAACGTCAGCAAAACGCGAGGAACGGGCCTGACGCACCTAATCCGAGCCCTCGGCCGTCCAGCCCGGCGCCCCAGAACAACCTCCGACCCGCGGTTGAGCGCCAAAGAGCCCACAGCGGCTCCGCGTGTGCCAAGAACAGGGCAAATCGGCAAGAAACGCCCTGCAGCGGCCCGAGAAACGCTTCGGTTTTGGGGGCAGGCCCGCAGGCCAAGGCAGCGGGGCCACGGCGCCTGGGAAGGGCCCTGCCATCGACGGCCGAGGCATCCTCCGGACGGCACCTCCGGGGAGACTCGGCTCGTGACCGGCAGCCCCTCGTCCCTCCCCAGTGCCTGTGTGGCCGGGGGCTGTGGGGGGCCGTAGCCAGCAAGCTGCCGAGCCCCAGATCTGCCCACGCCTCGCCTTAACTACCCGCTTCCGGTAGGAAGGCGGATGGCCGGGCTTCAGCAGCCAGCTCGCCTGGCCGCTCTGCCGTTGCTCCCGCGTCATTAACTCCGGGAGCCCTTTCCAAGCCTCCCCCACAAGCACCCTTTGCCGCCCCTCCCCGCCTGGGCATGGCCGGCCCCCACTTCCAAAGACCGGTGACGTCACGCAATGCGGGATGCCAGGAGCAGGTGCCCCCGGCCCTTATTATGGCATATTAACATTTTTGCTCCGGTGCCCGGGTCTCCGTCCCCGTCCCCAGAGCTGTCGGGCCACGCCAAGGTTCACCGCCCAGCATCACTGTCTCAGCGGCTAATTACCCGGCCAAACCGGCCTGCTGCCCTCCGGCCCTCCGCCGATGGGACGCCTTCAGCTTTCATTACCTGCTGACGCCTCAGCCTGCTCTGCGGGGGCGGCAAAGGGAGACGAGCCACCTGCGGACACAAGCAAAGGGTCTGGGCCCTCTGTACTCCTCCCTAGGCAGCCCTCACCTGGAATCCTGGGTCCAGTCCTGGGCACCAAGATGCAGGTAAATCAGGAAGATGCAGGTAAATCAGGAAGGGTCCAGCGGAGGGCAACAAAGATGATCCAGGGTTTGGGAACACTGAGGAGAGACTGGGAGAACTGTGTGTGTTCAGCCTGGAGAAGAGAAGACCGAGGGGGGACATGAGATCCCTCTAAAAGCACCTCAAAGGCTGCCACAAAGAGGAAGGTCAGGATCTCTTCTCGCTGATGCCAGAGTGCCGGACACGGAATGATGGGCGTGAACTACAAGAAGCCAGATCCAGGCCAACGCCATTCTCCGGCGAGCCACGGTGAAAAATTAATCTCCAGTGTCTGAAGCTAATTCGAGGCCCTGCCAGCTGCGCCTAATTAACCGGCATGCTGTGTCCTTCCCAGCGGGTGTGCCGGTGTCGTGGGCTCTCCGAGGGATGCTCCGGGTGGCGCATAATGATGTTGCCATTCTCAGAGAGGGCTGAGGCTGGGCGAGGGGATGCAGCTCGCGATCACAGACGGAAAACACCTTTTCTCGGAAAATACCCACCTTCCTTTCAAAACAACAGGAAAGTCAAGTTGCTAGTCCTCATGCATGCAACTACATCAGCGGTTTCATCCCGCATTGCGGAGGGGAGAAGAAACGGAGGGAAGGCCCACGAGCAACCGTCTTGGACCTCTTTCCCTGGGAGAAAGCCCCAGCGGAGCTTAGTGACTGTGTTCAGACGAGCTGAGCCATGGATAAACTGTTAACAAGGTGGTCTGGTTTACTTACCTTGGATCATTCCTCTCACGAGAATCCATTTAGAGCAGCATATTACAATTGTAAGTCAGATAAATAAAAACACACACACTTCAGAGTAAGTCGCCAGGGTCCATGTTCCATGTGGGCTTGTTGCGGGGTGTTGTGTGCTTTGCCTGAGTTTTGTGTCGGCATGCGGGGTGCATTTCGCCCAGTGCACAAATGTGTGTGTCTTCCGAGCATCACCTGCTGAGAAACGGGTATTTTCTGTTGCTTTGCAGAGGTAGAAATCTGTGATTTGGTCACTTGGGCCCTGGACATCTCACCCACCTGCAACTCTGGCCAGGTGGCTTCCTCCCCACGTCTGTCCGTCCGTCATTTGTGAAATGCACCGTTGCAGCAGAAAACCGGGCACAAGCCCCTGAGCGAAGGAGCCCCACACCCAGCGATCTGAGCTCTACGCAGGCGACCAAGTTCAGTGCAAGGGGCTGAAGACCAAAAGTGTGCGGATAAGACCAAAAGTGTGCGGATAAGACAAAATGTGTGCAAATAAGACCAAAAGCGTGCAGATAAGACCACAGGTGTGCAGATAAGACCAAAGGTGTGCGAATAAGATGAAAAGTGTACAGATAAGACCAAAGGTGTGCGAATAAGACGAGAAGTGTGCGAATAAGACCAACAGTGTGCAGAGAAGACCAGTATTGGCAGAGTGCAAACTTGCTCGCTCTGCACCGTGGTCTTCCGCTGAAACGGGGAGCATTTTGCCTGCTGGGAGAGCGAGGGCGAGGGCGAGGGCCAGCACGCACGCTCCGTCGGTTTCCTCGGGCTGGCCAATGATGCGTCCCACTGGCACGGCTCCTTGGGCGTCTTCCAGGGGCTCGGAGGTGCCTTGGGAGGAGCCACCGGGGACATAAAAGCCGCTCCGGGGCAGAGCAGCTCACCCTCCACGGGCGAAGGACTGGAACAGCGTCCCCGGACCCCCCGCCCCAGCGCAGGCCGTGCAGGATGGACCCCAGGCTCGTGCGCGCCGGCTCCCTCGTGCTCCTGCTGGCGCTCCTCGTGCAAGACCAAGGGGCGGCCCATCCAGCCAGGCCAGGCCAGGTAAGACGCTCCGAGCCCAGCAGGTTTCCAGCCAGCGAGGGAGGTGCTTTTAAAGGCGCGGAGCTGGACTGCGACGTGGGAGACCCCGGTTCCGGTCCCCACTGGGCCACGGCAGGGAGCCCCGGTTTAGCCGCCAGGGAGAAATGTACTCAGACCCCCAGTTTTATGGGCGGGGGCACCCAGGAAAACCCCCGTGCAGAGATCGAGCTTGCAACAGCCCCACCAACTACAAGCTTCCGGAGCCCAGGCAGAGTTTTTTTTTAAGGTTGTGAGTCCCAGGCTCACACAGTTTCAAGGAAGTGATGAGGTCCCAAAAGGGTGAGCAAGCGAGGAGAATCTGGAGTAATACGGGAACGCAGAGAAGGTTTTGGCAGCAGATAACAAATCGGGAGTCACAAAAATCGAGCAGGTTTAAAGAGCTGTGAGTTTTGCACTCAGAGGCTCAGAATTGCTTCCCACGTGTGAGGCTGGGTAATTTTGCAGTGCAAAGGAGGTGCCACTTCCCAGGTGGTTTGTTCCAGTCCCTTTGAGTGGAGACGGGCGAGAGCACTGCTCCCAGATCTTATCTTAAAGTCTGTGTAAATACATATCGTTTATTTGAGGATTTCTTTGGGCTTTCCCAACCCCATGGAGCTCACTGGTGATTTGGGGCCAGTTGCTCACTTGCAGCCTGGCCTACCTTACAGGGTTGTTGTGAATGGTGGTATGGCCCACTGGTTAGAGCGTTGGAATGGGACTCGGGTGATCTAGTCCTGGCTTGGCCATGAAGCTTGTGGGATATAAGCTGGAGCCTGTGACTGCCTCCCAGCCGAAGCAACCTCACAGGGTTGTTGTGAGAAGAGGAAGATCGTAAGATGAGGGTATCATTGCAGGGGAAAAGGTGGGAGAGAAACATCAGAAATACACAATCAAACATGCAACTGTTCTAGAGTTCTCCCCTTTAAAATTAATATTATTAATAATAACCAACCAAGCTGAGGTTTGTTTGTCTTTGCAGACTATAAGCCACATTTCCCTGGCTTTTTCGATTATGTTGAATAGAACCTAGCAAGTTCAGGTGTAGGGGGCTCTGGGGGCCCTTCCAGAGGCTGCTGGACAACAACTCCCATCATCCCCATTTAGCGTGGCCAATAGCCAGGCCTAACGGGAGTCTTCCTCCACCATCCAGACCAGCACAGCAGAGCCTTTGGGGGCCAAACCTGGCCCTACAGGGGGCTGAATCCTGAAGAAGCCACACCCCTTTCCTTGGCTCCTCCCATGTCCCCGAACCAGCCAATCCGCTGGCAGCTTCCCGCATCCTAGCAAGTTTGAAACACCGCTCCGGTGGCTGAGTGGCCGGCGGGTCGCAGCAGCTTTGAGCTTCAGCATCTGCGGGGGCCTTGGCCCCGCCCCCTTTCCCTGGCCCCGCCCACCCCGGGAGGTGGCCCCCGAGGGCCGTTCTCTCATGGGACACGGCCCTCGGGCCGAGAGGTTCCCCGCCTCTGTTTCGGGAACGTCCGTCACCCCAAACGCTCCGCCACGCGAGGAAGCAGGGGGCATTTTGCTTTCCGTTTTTAAGAGTATCTCACCGCGTGCTGTAATGCCCCTTTCCCTCTCCCTTCCCCTATAAAAGAAGTATAAGCCCTTGATTAGACGGTCCGAGGAAGATTCCCAGGCACTGGGGCAGGAAGGGGACGTGGCTGCGAGAGCCGCGGACGAGGAGGATGCAGCCGGCCCGGGAGACGCTCTTCGGCAGCCTGCCTTCAAGATGCTTCTCGCTTCCCGGGAAAAAAGGATCCAACCCGAAGGGAGCTGCTTCGGGCAAAAGATCGACCGGATCGGCCATGTCAGTGGAATGGGCTGCAACAAGTTTGACCCCAACAAAGAATCGAGCTCCACTGGGAAAAAGTAGACGCCCGTCCCAAAATCCTCAAAGAGATCCTAAATCCCTAAACCCTCCATCCAGATGGAGCAAAATTCTGCAAGCTTGCCTTTGAGAGAAATAAATAAACGCACCAGCCAGTCAAGAGCGCTGTCTGGATTGATCCCCGGCCGTTTTGTTAAGCGTCTCTGTTCAATTTAAATCAATTTGCACATGGAGGATGGGGGGAAACACATTTCCATTCCTACCGAGAACCAAAGCCCTCTACGCATTTCAGAATGGCAGCCCAGAAATACAGCGTCATAAAAACAACCAAAAATCTTGAACATATTAAACCAGATTTTTTTGAGTGGTTAAAATAAGACACTTGAAAAACACTATTAAACGTTTCGGCCTATGCCATCAAATTCTTGACCTGGTATTGATAAGACAGGCAGGGGGAAGTGCCCCATAATTTGGGGGTCACCCCCGAAGGGTCTTTTTCCCTTGCTATTTTGCCAGCCTCTGTTGGCTGAGGCTTCTCGGGACAAGTGAGGCCCTTTCAGCTCAGAGTGATATTTTCAGCCTGGATAACCAGCAGTTATCAAGTGGATGTGAGGCACAGTGGGTGTGTGGAACCTCCAGGTTCAGGAGCAATGTACCCCGAATAGTTACTGAGAACCAGAACCAAGGGAGGCTTCTTCCTGTTTCAAGGCATCGGCAAATGGTCACTCTGGGAAACAGGTCGCCAGGTTCGATCAGGGTGCAGAATCTTGCCCCACCAAGATTCCCTAAGGGCTACCCCCCCCCATCTTATTCTCCCTCCCAACCACCAAATGGTTGCACGACCCTCGGGATACACTCAGCCCTCCTCGGCTTCCCAGAACGCCACCCCACCCCACCCCCCACCGTTCGTTGCTTGCCCAGTTTCCGCACTGGTCCTCCCCGTTCCCAAAAGAAGTTGTAAGCTGATGGCTCCACCCCTTTCCTTTGGCCCCTCCCACCCTCCGGGGGCCGCACGCCCCGGTCGCGGGGGCCGCAGTCCTGCACCGCAGCTTCAGACCTGTCCTGCCCGGGAACATGCGCATCCAAAGTCTCCCCCATGGAGTGGGAACGTCGCGACGCGTCTCGGTCAGCCGCGCGCGCCATTGCTGACGTTGCTGCTCTGCTTCTCCCCGCCCCTGTCCAGGAATTTCCGCTCCAGAATAAGTTGTCCGCGGACAGCTCCGAGGTTCCCCGGCGGGATGCCAGCCTGGCCGCAGGAGCCCCGGGCGAAGAGGACGCGCAGAGCACATTTCAGGAGTTCATCCGCGACCGGCGCACCCCCCCGGGACCCCCGCGGAAGAACAGAAGGCTCAGCCCCGGCGGCGGCTGCTTTGGCACCCGGCTGGACCGCATCGGGTCGGCGAGCGGCTTAGGGTGCGGCAGCGGGAGCTCGAACGCGGGCTCAGGCACGGCCGGGAAAAAATGAGAGAGGGCAGCCCTTGGAGGCTTGACAACGTCCCCAGAACTGACACGAAGGTTTGCAAGGGTGTCATCGAGAAAATAAACATGCTTTCTAGCCGATCAGGAGTGCTTCTGGATTGATCCTTGGCCTTTTATCCGCTCATCGGTACAGGTCTCTGTTCGATACACCTCTGTTTGCACATGAGGGGGCGGAAAACCCATTTCTGTTTCTGCCCAAGAACCGAAGCCCTCCGGCATTTCAGAGTGACAATCCAGACACAAGACAATAAACACAGAGCCGTTATCTCTAAGTTACAACATTAAAGACAAACTATTCTTTACAAAACAAAGAAAACAGGATCCGTACATGCAGCTGTTAGATGCCTAAGCATATACTGTAAAATGCCTGGGAACACGGGAAAAATTTGACCCTACACCCGAGAGATGACACCCGAAACAGGCCACACTGGGGAGAGAGTTGTATAATTTGGGGGCCACCATCAAGAAAATCTATCAGAAGTTGGAAAGCACTTCTATTCATATCGGCTGCAGGTTTGAATGGGCAAGTAGAGCCTCCAGGCTTAGGAGCAGTGTACCCCTTGAATGGTTTCCAGGAATCCAAACAAGAAGGGCTTTTCCGCTTGTTTCCTGGTGGGGGCTTCTTGAGGGCATCGGATGTTGGCTGCTCTGAGAAACGGGATGCCAGATTAGATCAGAGCTGGCCGGAGACCTTGTGAGCAAGCAAGCAAGCAAAGCCAGCTGCCGTTTGGCTGTGGAAAGAAACTATGACAGAATAGGCCCGAGACAAGAGAGCCACTGCACTGCAGATACAATCGAGATACTTCTAAATCCTCTGGGAAGTTTTGCCGGGAAGCCTTCCACAGGCCAGAGTTCCCTCACACCTTCTTGGGCTCCTTGCTGCAAGCACGGGTGGCGAAGGACATAAGCGAGGAGGAGGAGGTGAGAAAGGCTGAGGACTAGCGACTTGCCCAAGACCTTGCAGCCAAGAGCTCTCCGTTCACGGATCTCCGCTTTCTCAGTTAGCTTGGACTCCGGTTTGAAACGCTGCCTTCTGGGTGCCCTCCAGGCTGGGGCAGAAATCTGTCTGAGGAAAGGAGGTCGTGCCGGAACGCCATCTTATAAGGCTGCCCTCTTGCATTCAAACAAAGCAAATGAACGCAGGGAGGGAGCAGAGTTCCCCGCCACACATAAAAGGGCTCCCAATTAAAGGCTCTGGACCCCCATCTGCGGGAGCCTTGTTCATCCCCTATTAGCATATCAAAGAGGAAAGCCATCCTTTGAAGACGGCCTGGGCCCGAGATGAAGGGCAGAGGCCTCCGTCGTGCGCAGGGGCGGCTCTTCCCGCCTGCGAGGCGAGGCAGCGGGGCCCCAACTCGGGCGCAGAGGGGCGCGCGGGGGTCCCCAGGGGCTCGGCCTGGCTCTTGCCGGCGCCGCGCCCCTTTGGGCAGGGTCCGGGCAGGCCGCCGCGGGGGTCCGCGCCGGGCTCGCCAAAGGCGCCGCGCGCAGCGACGGGCGCGCAAAGGGGCGCACGGAGCGAGCGCGCAAAGCGAGGCGAGCGCCGCAGGTGCCGCCTGGCGCCTCCGAAGCCCCGAGCGCGAAGCCCGGGCGGCCGGTGGGGCTCCGCGCTTGGCCCCCGAGTGCGGCTGGAGCGCCCCAAAGGGGCCGGCGCGCCCGTAGCCGCTGCGCGTCGCGGGAGCGGCAAAGCGCCCCCGGAGCAGCGCGCCCGTCGCTCCATCAACCGCGGCGGGCGCGGCGGGGACGCGCTTCCCCAAGCCTCGCCTCGGCCGCGCTGGATGGAGCCGGTTCCCTAATCGGGCGAAGCGGCGCGCTCCGCGGGGCCCAGCCGGCTGGAAGCGGCAAGCGGGCCACCTCGGCGGGGCTTATAAAGGGCGCACCTGGCCACCGAGAGGCGCATCCGCGTCCGCTCCCCTGCCCGAGCCGAGCGAGCGCCGAGGCCGAGGCCGCGAAGCCGGCACCATGCGGGCCGTGTCCCTTCGGCGCTGCGCCTCCGTGTTCCTGGTGTTGCTGCAGGCGGGGCTGGGGGCGCCCCTGCCGGTGACGGGGAGCCCGTCCAGCCGCGAGCTTCAGTCCTGGCGGGTAAGGAGGTGCCCAAGAGGCGGGGGGAGACCAGCGAAAGCCGCCGCCTGGAAAGGGGCTGCTGCCCAGCCGTGGCCAACCACCAGAAGCATCCTTTGTGCAGGACCATGAGGACTAGAACCTTCATTGCTTTTTTAGGGGAAGGGCCGCAGCTCTGTGGCAAAGGGCAGGCTTGACATGCCGATGGTCTCCGGTTCAGGCCCATCTGGGAAGAGCATTTGGGAGGCTTGATAGACCGTTCAGAAGGGAGCAGATGGCAGCTGCTAAGCTACACCGACCATGTTGGCTGGGGTTGATGGGTTTGACTCCAACAGCACGGGCAGGCCTGAGCTTCCCGGCTCCGTGTGGTCCGGATGCTTCTCGGGGAACTCCGTATGTTCCCAGGCCCAGAAACAGACACCCTTGTGGTTGCCGGTCCTTGAATCAGCTCCACCGCTGGAGATGGAGAAAGTCTCTGCGGTAGGAAGGACGCGGGACACTTCAGGGCCCGTCCATTCTCTGAGTTCCTTGGGCGCTCGAGGGCAAGCGTACAGGGCACCGCTGTCGAGGCGCTGGCGCTCTTGTGGCTGGAGGGGGGCCTTGGGACGCAACCGTCTCAGCAGCTTTCAGCGTTCTTCAGGTGAAGGGGGCAGGCATGCGGCTTGAACCCCCAGCTGTGGGGAGCCAGCCCTCCAAGGGGTGGGAGAGGAGCCCCGCCTTCATCCCCTAAGATGAAAAGCACTCGCTCTCCTTGGGGCACCCGCACCCCTAAAAAGGGGGACTGAGAGGGCCCGGACGTTTCGTGGTGAGTGCCTCACACCCAGCCTTCCAAATTCAGCTCCCAGCCCAAAAGTCAGATTTAGAGTCTCCCAGGTTGAAATCCCGCTTCTCCACACCCACCCTGAGCCCCAGCAGGTGTTTTCCACCACGGGTGTCACCTGGGACTGATTCTGGAGTGAAGATAATGGCGAAAAAAATATAAACACACACTGAGACTGAATGCAACAGCCTGAAAATCCATCAAGAAAGACTTCAGAGCTCGCGCTCTCTCTCTCTCTCTCTCTCTCTCTCTCTCTCTCTCTC